>NC_067453.1:28407739-28738096 GCF_025434085.1 Hippocampus zosterae | reverse complement strand
ACTGCCGTGCAGGATGTTGTCTACTTTTTGCCCCAAGTCAGCTCTCGTGACCTTGCACAGGATAAGCAGAGTAGAAAAATGATTGAATTGATGGCTCCAGTCTGCTGGAAGACTGTCACTCGGTGCATGGCACAATCACATTGTTCTCGGGGTTTGTTCAAGTCCTTTGGCCAGACTGAAATCCCGCAACAATTTCTCGGTACGTACAAAGCCCTGGAATTCGGAAAAGCCCTCTGAGCCTTTGAAAAAGAAAAAAAAACCCCTCAAACTTCACTCATCCCCATGACTTTAACCAGAGCACGATCGTGAATTTCTTTTGTTTTTGTGATCTTCTAAAACCTTTTAGATTATGACTCTGACAAACCGTTCCTGGATTCATGACAACTGTATTGATTGATACTTTGTAGTTGATGCCATTTAGTAATATATATCTTTTAGCTTGATGATTTTGCAAAAAAGGATGGCAGCTCTGTGTGTGTGTGTGTGTGTGTGTGTGTGTGTGTGTGTGTGCCTGCATGAATAAGCCTGTTCATCATGTCAAAGTGCATAATGACTCCCGCTGCACAGTTTACCCATAGACCCTCTGAAACTTCCCTCAGACACACACACACACACACGCACAGTCACAGTCTCGCTTACTTCCCGCACTGTTTGCCAGAGTGGCGCTGCCAGCATCATGTGACTGGCACATGGGCCTGCCAAGCCACTGCGCTGAGAATAGGACCATGATGCCTTGCTGTATTCGCCCCCAAGGCCAGTAAACATCAGCGCTGGTGTGCGAAGCACTGCCTTCTAAGAAAAACACTCGGCTTGCACAAATTTAGTCATGGATTCGTAGACTTCCTGGATAAACTGTTATCAACATAAGGCTTTAGTGTCATGTAAAATTAAATAAAAAAATTCAAATGTAAGTTTGAATTGTTTTAAAGCGTTGTACAGCGCTTTGAGTTGCATTTTCATGTATGAAAAGTGCTATATAAATAAAGTCTGACCGATTGATTGATTGATAATAAGGAGAATGTGATTTTTTTTCCGTGATATGAGATTGCAGAATTGAGTTTTTTTCTTTTTGGCCCCTTTCTTTTTCTGTTCTTATGAGATGTGTTGCTGGTTGTTTTTACACATTCTTCCTGATGTTCTTTTTTTCATATATTGAAAGCCCTCTCTGTTGTTTTATTGCATGTTATGCAAGGTATTTCGTGTATTGCATTACAATTATTGTCGGGATATATTCTGTCCTCGGGGTAGCTGCTATTGTTGTACACCCCAAGCCGGCTTAGCTGGCTGCGTGCAGGAACATCAGCTGATAAAAGGACACGTCACAGTGCTCAGCTGACAACTTCTGAAGAAGGCAGCAGTGAACATGGAAACAAGTACCGTATTTTACGGATTATAAATCAGAGATTTATACTCTGGAGCGACTGGTGTGAAATTCTTAACACATTATTATCATTTATTTATTATCATTTCACATATCTGAATAACTCTTAATATGTTAAGTGAACATACCAAGCGTATTCTCAGTTCGTTGTTTATGCGTCATGTAAAGTTAGCATTTCATACACTTATTTAGCCTGTTTTTCTCTCTTTTATTTTCATTTTAAATTGCCTTTCAAAATGACGTCTGTTCTAGGTGTTGGATCTTATCAAATAAATGTCCCCCAAAAATGTGACTCATTCTCTAGTATGACTTTTTTTCTTTTTTATTATGCATTTTATGGCTGGTGTGATTTATACTCCGGAGCAAAATACGGTAAATGTAAATACAAACCATATTGTCTTAAGAAAGGAAAAACAAACCGTGGGGTTTGAAATGTTAAAAAAAACAAAAGTTTTTTTTCATATTTTATGAAGCAGTCTTAATGAGTTCACAGTAATATATGATAAATATGAGAAATTTATGAGAAAAGTCAGCCATCTCTGGCTCCATCGTGTGAATTTTGTTTGATAGGCAACACATCACTGTGCCAGAGGAAAATATCCAAGAGACAGTGAGAGAAATCGAAGGCTTGTCAATCACTTTTGTAGGCACACCAACCCCGCAATCTCATGCAGACCTGACCTTATCGTCGCATAAAAGCAGCTTTTTCGTAGCGAATTCTTGCTGTAACACTCAGGGGTCAGTTTTTGTACACAACGCATCTGCAACAGGCAAAGTGCAAACAGCATCGGATCCTCATTTTTATGCCAGAGCAAGGCTAGCTCTGTGTGTTTGCCAATGTGGGAAACGGCTCTCTGCCCGCAATAGTGGCACTTCAGCGGCAGAAAATGGACGTGTGCTGGATTTCATTCATAAATATGTGAACAGCGGGCAAATAGATTCATTGAAAGAATTATTCTTATTCTTTTTTTTCAACTGTGCCACTGGCCGGCACAGCTATGGGGGTGCACACGACGTATCGGAGGATGTGGGGAATCTCCAATTGCCCATTTCTCAGCGCAAATGTTTTGCAACCTTATGTGCCTGCTTCGCCCATGTTGTGACTGCGCCACTAGGAGAATGAGAGGAGGTGCTGTCATTGGTCATGACTCACGTCTGCTGGCTTTGACCACTCCCCCAACAGCGCAGACCTCATTCAGATCTGCTGGTCTGCACTCATCTGTGAAATTATAGGACGTAATCCGTGCAGAGTCAAGCCACGCTAGTATTTACTGTCATGAAGGTAAAGTCCTAAATGTTATCGGTTTTGAAGATTTCTTTTTTGAGAGGGCCAAAGGTTTGGTCATCATGAGTGTGCCCACGAGTGTGTGACAAATGTCACCTTGTTTTGTCTTCGATTGGTTGTTTTTCACGCTGTGGTTTCTTGTATATCACATTTGAAGTGCTGGATGTGTCAGTGAACTGTCATTCGCCAGCGAATTAAGTTTGTCACCGTCCGTGGTCATTATTTCAGGGCGGCCCAGTCTGTCGCTCTGTCATTGTTCCTTTTAACATCATTCCTTCATCGCTAAATTACATTTCATCATAGTTCTTTGGGGACAATCAGTGTTAAACTGTTGAAAAGGGTAACAGCACACAATTTCATTCATCTAGAAACAGTTTGGACCACTTCACGTCATTAAAAAAATATATATTAAGGGCAGCCCGGTAGTCCATTGGTTAGCACGTCGGCTTCACAGTGCAGAGGTTTCGGGTTCGATTCCAGCTCCGGCCTCCCTGTGTGGAAGTGCAGAGGTACCGGGTTTGATTCCAGCTCCGGCTTCCCTGTGTGGAGTTTGCATGTTCTCCCCGGGCCTGCGTGGGTTTTCTCCGGGTGCTCCGGTTTCCTCCCACATTCCAAAAACATGCGTGGCAGGCTGATTGGATGCTCTAAATTGTCCCAAGGTGTGAGTGTGAGTGCGAATGGTTGTTTGTTTCTGTGTGCCTTGCGATTGGCTGGCGACCGATTCAGGGTGTCCCCCGCCTACTGCCCGGAGACAGCTGGGATGGGCTCCAGCACCCCCCGCGACCCTAGTGAGGATCAAGCGGTACGGAAGATGAATGAATGAATATATTATTAATAATCTTATTCTTTATACTTTTACTACTCCGCTCCTGCTTATCATCCCCAAAATTCCCATCGTCTTTTCTTCAGGTTCATGGCGATCTGGGGGATGGATGAAAATCGCTTCCGTATGCAGTTATTCCGTCAGTGTTTCGAAGTTGCCATGAGTCATCACCCCACTAAAATAGTAGTTGATCAGTGATGGACTGACGGACACTCCGTTGGTACTGACAGATAGGTGTATAAATGCCCACCTAAGACAAAAGATGCGGCCAGAGACATCTTCTTTTCAGAGCTCTTATTTATCATGTATTACTATGAAGCGATAATGATCGTTTTAACAAATGTGACAAAAAAAAAGTGTAGGTTTTTTTTTTTAACTATAGTAAACTTCCCATTAATTTGGCACCTAAAACAGTGTATAATGTTGATCCATGTACAATGTGTGTACATGGATCAAGTGGTATTTTCTCCAGAGTTGAGTGGAAGTTACCTCGGGGCTGGAGCACTCGGGCGCTGACAGACTTAATGCAGGCTGTAATCTCTTGAGAGAGACACACATTTGAAAGTATTTCCCTTGGCTATAATTGTGATAAAATGATGGAGGTGTAAAACAGAGCCCAGGGAGGAGTAGAGATTCATGGGAGATTGAGTCCTCAGGGTCCCGCATCTTGCTAATCCTCGCATGTATTTCTGTTTTGAGATCTGATGTCTGTTTAATTCTTTTCTGTACTTTACGTTCATAATTAAGCCAAGGCAGAAAAAGATTATTTTCGATATAGTGCGATACAGTGTCAGTGCATCCTTCATTTGGTAAACCAACACCAAACTGACACAGGAGTCGGATTATGCCTTTAACAGAATGGCACCCAATTCAGCACAAACCGCTGCCAACTTCCATCCATCCATCCATTTTCAATCGTGCCTTTGCTTCCTGGAGTTGTGGCTGAGCTGGAGCTGATCCCAGCTGACATTTGCTGAAAGGCGGGGTACACCCTCGACCAGTCACATCTGCCTAATTAACCATCCTAATTTAGACCAGAATCAGTATTCTCAGTGGCGTTCACAGACAGAAACAAATCAATTTGTCTTTCTGTCATACCAAAGCTTCGCACCTGATTACATCCACTCATCATCTGCCAGCTCAAGTATGGAAGTGTTGCAAATGCTGTGATGCAAATCATAGATGTATTTGAAGTCAAGATGGCGCCCGAGTAGGCAGCCGTCAGCAAGTGCTCTCATGAGCCTTGCTTTTTTTTGTTGTTCTTGTGTTTCTTTTGTCTCTTTGTGTTTGTTGTTACGTCGTGTGGACTTGATGTGGACCTTTTTCAGCATTTTTTGGCCACGACATTCATCAAGGAGGAGACTCTGTGCTTGGTGGTTGCGCCTTCTCGGCAGCATGGGTATACCAGCACTGTTTTTGACTGGAGGAATGTCGGCGCCATTTGACTGTTGTTGCTGGACAGTCCCGGGGCGCTTGTGTCTTGCGCCTGTAATGGGCAGCATTTTTCACAGCCCCGCTTTGTTCAGCGGAGAGATCGGTGCTGTTGAACGGTCTGCGGCTGGATGGATGTAAGTCTTGAGGAGCCGACGATGAGAAGAAAGGAGCGTTGGCGCGGAGTGCCGATGCGGATTTGGAGCTGGGAGTCGCGGCTTGGAGTTTGAAGCGGATTATGTGGGACAGGAGAAGTGAACTAATCTCTTTTCGTCAATGGACGCTACAGCTTCGTGTTTGCTTTCAAAACGTTGCTTGTAGCAGACGTGTGCACATTTTTCAGCATGACGTCTCTGATGCACTGGTGAAAGGACACTTTGATCCTCTCCTCTTTCATCTAGAACTGCTTCAGACAACAAAGTGTATGCAGAAAAGTGGTGAAGATTGCACGACTGTCTCTGTCCTATGTGTTGTCTTGTGTTATTTTTTTTGTTATTTTGACTTCAAAATGGCGCCGCGAGAGTGGCTGCCTTTCCAGCAGCTCCTATTTTTATGTTGTTCTACTTTCTTCCTTTCATAACTTTGCTGCTGTGAATCTGGAATTTCTCCATTGCGAGACTAATAAAGGTTTTCTTAATCTTAATCTTATTCATTCTGACCTTACCGTATTTGCGTTGTGTGTAGCAGCGCAGGAAAATATAGTCATCTTGTTAATTACACCTTTCTTAAAATAGACACTAATGTAATTACACCATACTTATGTGGCTGCTTGGTGGCTTCCGCTATGGTCGAAAATTATGCTTTGAACCTTATTTGTGGATGTGGATGTGGCATACATACAGTTGATGACAAAAGTCTTGGAACACGCCCATTAATCCGTTCATTATTCAATTAAGGGTTTTGCGAAATGCCTTCATTCTTAATTAAAATCAATTCTGTAGCCAACCAATCGTTTGTTGACTCTCCTATAAATTAACAGTTTGGAGAAGGCCATTTTTCTTTTCCGGCATGTCTGTTTACCAGTGTACAGAGCAAGGTCCGGTTGGGTGTGTTTTAGTGTGAACCGTGTACAGGATCAGCGGTGTGGTAAGTGACATGTCATGACAGGACATGAGAGCCCTGACCTTAACCTCAACGAACACTGTTCTGATGGTCGTGTACGGGTCCTCTGTTGCTCCACGCCAAATACTGAACACTACGTTCTGTCAACTAAGGCTGAGATTTGTTCATTTCCCTCCCGTAAAAACGTTAGCCACGTGCTCAGCAATACTGTCACAGCAACTGACCTACAAGTCACAACTGCTCACTAACTCAACTGTAAACATGACGACGTAGAGTGGTTTGTTGTTGAACTCACCAAGTATTAACCCACTTGCACAACCACTGCACGCACACAGTCTTTAACCCTTGTGTGCTCCAAATTAAAAAAGGCCTTATGTTACGCATTTTACAATTTTTGTAATGATGTATTTTGTGTTATAAAAACATTCTTTTTTTTTTGCCTCTGAACACTCAAAATGTTCAGAGGCATCTGTGCTATCCATACATATATAGTTTTTATTAGTTGTTTGGGATTTTTTAGTCTTTATTTTTTGCAAGAATAGGTCCCAACCAAGCCCTACTAACAATCCCGACCGGACGTGTTCATGTAAAATGCATCGGTTTGGAGCCTCCTGCAAAAAGGCAAACTCATTTGCGATCCTCTGGCGCCACCTGAAAGTTGCACAATTGGAATGATCTCAACCCAACAATGTGGCATGCATACGTCTGTCCAAGCGAAAACAAAGCGATTGACGTAAAAATCGCGTGAAATGCATGTTTACAAATTAGGTTTACGATGCGTTCAAAAATATGAATTAGAATGTGTCTCTATGGTGCAAAATATGTTAATTGTGAAGATTAAGGTATCAAAACGTTTTTTTATTATTGCTGCAATGCCTGAGAATTATCAGCCGGTGACGTCATTAAATTTAGGCCATTTTAGAACCCCTCCATAAGTTTCAGCTCTCTCGTGTTTTTCTGAATGCCTTTGCCTTTGATTCAAAGACATCATTTTACATTTATCGCAAGCGGGGCACTACGAGGGTTAAGCGTCAACCTCAATGCCAGTGCCCAGTACACAGTGAACTCCCATAATCACAGTACAGCGGACAAAAAACGAAGAGGATCAAGTGAAAACTGAGTCACCTGTACATGTGTGTAAAGAGGGGTGAGAAGAAGGAAATTGAGGATGTCGACGTGCTGCAGTGAATGGCACTTTTGGAAAACTGGAGACAGATGCATCTGCCTTGCTCCTTTTGGTTTCTGTTCCCCTTTGCATTTTTTTTGAGCGTTCTATTTTTCCTTCCGAGTGACGTACACATTTCCCTGTGCGCAGAGTCACGTGTGATTTTTCAAACAGCAAAAAGGCAACGTATAGGCTTTAATGTTCCGGCCGTGGCCTGTCGATTTAAATTATGAAGAATGTTTTAATCTATATTTGATGACTAGCTCTAGTTTTGATAGCAGGCATTTTACAGAGTACAACGGTAATTGTGTGTTTTTGTGTCTTTGTGAGTATGTGTGTGCATGTGGGTGTGTGTTGCCGTCACCCTGTGCACACGAGTGTATGGGTGTGTTCCGGTGTCTGTCCCTGTCTGTTTGCTTGAGGGTGTCTTCTTCATGGGAACAGAAAGGTTGCATCTAAATAGAACTTGAATTGTGCTTGTGTATTTTTATGGTCGGAGGTCAGCATTGGGAATGTTTGCCTGTTTTCATAAGGAGCTCTTTTCATTGGGGAAGAGAAAAATGTGCAATGATAGATGACTGATTCTATTCATTTGATTGGGCTTTCATCAAAAAATGACCAAAAAAAAGTAGTTTCCTGTCTGAATAGAAGCCCACTGCCAGTCAGTCATAGAGACCGGATTGCAGTGTGCGTTTTCAAAGACATAAAACCTCGCTGAAGACTTTTGACCTGAGGAGGTCCTGTATGCTCATGTATGTATGTATTCTCAGGAAACTGAGGTCTTTTGGGGTTCAGGGGTCACTCCTTAAGACGTTCTATAACTCGGTGGTGGCCTCGGCCATCCATTATGGCATCGTCTGCTGGTCAGGCAGCATCTCAGCCCGGGACAGAAAGAGACTGGAGCGACTGGTCAGGAAGGCCAGTTCTGTCTGTCCTGGGTTGCTCCCTTGACACTCTGGAGGAGGTGGGCAACAGAAGGATGCTAACTAAGCTAAAAGCTATGATGGCCAGTCCCTCCCACCCCCTCCAGCCCGCCCTGACAGCACTTGGTAGCTCCTTCAGCCAGAGACTGTTACACCCGCGCTGCAAGAAGGAGAGATACCGACGCTCGTTCCTACCGACTGCTGTCAGGCTGATGAATAAAAAATAACAATCATAATAATAATAATAATTAAATGATGTGAAGGAAAATTGTAAATAGTACTGCGATTTATCCATTTGTGTTCATATTGCATTTAATTGAAAGATGTTTGTTGTTGTTTTTTTTTCTCTTCTTCTTTCTACATACATTCTTGCTGCTGGAGGCTGTAAATTTCCCCAGTGTGGGACGAATAAAGGATATCTTATCTTATCTTATGATAACAGCTCTCTCTAATTTCAAAAAGCTGCTGGATATTTTGGCAAAGGAGGTTGTTATGTGCTTTATACATTAATTGGGTAATTTTGAAGTCAACCAGGTCGTTGACTGTATTTACTGTAAAACATCAAGACAAACACAAAGCAGTGTTGATTCCATGTCAGAATACACATAAAAAAACTGAGATAAAAATAAGAGATAAAAATGTCAGTCCACATCATATCATCTTTCTGGGTCATCCCATGATTAATTGCATGGTCCACTACTGTAACTCTGATATTCTCATTCATTCTATGACCTATCCGCCTTGCATATTCACCTTCTTGTCATCCTTCTTCTCTCCATGCAGCTTCTTCACCCCCACATATTCTTCCTTGGCCTCCTGTACATTATCTCTCTCCCTGCTCCCTCCATTGTACTTCACGCAGAGAGTTTGTGTGTGTGTGTGTGTGTGCCTGGATGTATAAGTTTGTGTTGGTGGTGTTATTGTGGCATTTAAAAGCCAATCAATGCCCTGCTGACTACTGCTGCTTATTGAAGGTTAGCAGATAACCATCAGCACCTGCCCTTCCCTGTTGCCGTCAGCGGTGGATCTCCGCGGTAGTTTGAGCTGCATCGTGACACAGTGTTTACACTCCACTATATGACCACGCACATTTGTACAAGTCTACTTTGTCGACGTGTGCTTTTTCAATGATGAGTGGATGCCAACAGTCATCTCTGTCTTAAGACACACACACGCGCACACACTTGCTGTGTATCATGTGATCAAAACTATCAGTGAGCAATAAAACCCTGACATTTAAAATTGATCCTCAGTTTACTGTTCAACGATTAGCAATTAATTATTTGGCAAATTTGGGGAGGAATAAGTCTCCATATTGTTGCAGCTTTCATGTGACGTGTTTGGATGACATGATATTATGTTTACATTTCCTCCATAGTTCCTGAAAAAAAAAATGTTGTCGAAAGCAACATCTCATGCAAATGCGGGAAATACATAACATTCGTTGTGCAAGATTTGCATAATCTGCATAATTTGCAAGTGATTTTGCAGCCATCAGATGATGCGAATGATGTGTGTGTGTGTGTGTGTGTGTGTGTGTGGGTGGAATCGGTTATCACAATGCAATGCAATGTCAGTCTTTTTTAACATGCACGTGTGTCCTGAATTGTGTGAAAAGAAAAATGAAGCACTGTTTGTCGGTGCTTCAGCCGGCTGTTGCTACGGAAACAGGGACACCTGGGAAGAAGGATGCAAGGGGAGGGGCACATGCTGGAGAGAAAATAAAGGGCAGATATCAGAAACATAAGAGTGGAGGGCAAAGGAATACCAGTGATACAGAAACACAAAGCGGAGACTCGTGCTAATTTTGGATCATGTTTTTGTGTCCAATTTTGGACATGAATACGCAGTATGTTTACCTCTCTCTCAACAGTTGGGTGGCCCCTCTGCTTCATTTGTCTTCAATTATTAACTTCATAAAAAGCTGCAGCTCTCTGTTGATAAATAATTGAGGCTCAAATGGAATGTCCCTCGTGAGGGGTGTGCAAGCAGGGTGGTTTTGAGTCGAGAGTGGCTTAAAATATAGTACCGGCATATTCCCGCTTGGAAAGAATCCTTGTCCAGTCCATCTTTCTTCCATGCTGGCTTTTACACTGATGAGCTCAACTTGACCTCTATCTGTCCGTTTTATAACAGCGTTATTCAGGTTCTTTTGACATATTAATCTTAATAGTTCAGTGTTCTTCTGTACTGTCTGTCCTTTTGCAGTGTGCATCTCCTCTCCGTGTCTGTTTGCAGATGTTTATTTTTTGGTTCCAGCATATGAAGACACTGACATTTGTTCTGAAGCTTGTGTTCAGTGGTGTCGTTATATGAGGCCAACGTTTGGGGCGCCCATCGCGAAAAGCTAAATTCGAAGAGGGCAGTACAATGTTCACTGTTTTGGTTGCATTTTTTTTTCTAGGTAGATAGATAGATAGATAGATAGATAGATAGATAGATAGAACTGAGCGATGTTTTTGCTTTAACACAGGGAAATGAGCCCAAAACCCAAGCTCCTTTGCCATGGTAGTCGGCCATTGGCCTTGGAGGAGAGGGCTGCGTGGTTCGAGGCCGCTCTGGACTGCCTCTCGGGCAGCTGTGAAAGCGTGCACATCACTCGGAAGGATCTAGAAAGCTCACACTTTCTAGAACAAACATTTCTTCCAATGTTGACATCATGTGCCTGTGAAACTTGCATGTGCACAATACTCTGCCTTGTGGCACAGTGTTTATGGAAGTTAATATGGTCCCACATGTTCTCATTTTGGGCGGCCCGGTAGTCCAGTGGTTAGCACGTGGGCTTCACAGTGCAGAGGTACCGGGTTCGATTCCAGTTCTGGCCTCCCTGTGTGGAGTTTTGCGTGGGTTTTCTCCGGGTACTCCGGTTTCCTCCCACATTCCAAAAATATGCATGGCAGGCTGATTGAACACTCTAAATTGTCCCTAGGTGTGAGTGTGAGTGCGAATGGTTGTTCGTCTCTATGTGCCCTGCGATTGGCTGGCAACCGATTCAGGGTGTCCCCCACCTGCTGCCCGGAGACGGCTGGGATGGGCTCCAGCACCCCCCGCGACCCTAGTGAGGATCAAGCGGTTAGGAAGATGAAAGAATGAATGAATGTTCTCATTTTTTTCTTTTTGCAACTTCCTAACTGTCTTCGTGGCCCCCCACCTGAAATCATTTTGATGAGATGAGGAAGTTGACACACGAGGCGAGACGAGGAGGGACAGTTTTTACAGAAATTAGACGATCTCGCCATGTTCACTGCAAGTAAACAGAACAAGGCACCATTAACTTGGCATTAACCGCCACCTCCAACCCCTCGCGCACAGCACATAACTGAAGTGGCTCGTGGTTTTGTAATAAAGTGTTGATTTGTTGCTTATGTATGAGTTGAATGCAAATACCGTGAAGAATCATCAAAACCTTTTTATTTTCTCATGTGGCCGCTTGAGAAAATAGCATTCTAGTTACGACACACCTTGGAAACGGTTGGTTAGGCGTTTTGTACTTGAACTGACTGAATAGTTGCTGGTGCCCCAGTATATATTTATCGAGTATCTTCATACCACAAATAGTTTTCTGCTGCTTTCTCCACCAATTGCTTTTGTCGCCTGTCTCTTTGTAGAACAATCGTTAATGTTTGTCTCCTTTTGGTGACATGCATGAGTGCCACCTATCCAGAGTACAAGTCTCAGTTGTATTTATGGGATTCTTTATTTATTTATTTATTTATTTTGAAAATCTGCTACGTGACACATCGGACAAAAAAATCGGAAGTGACACGCCGTTAAGAAACATAGATTTTGACAAATTTACAAAGTACAGAAAATGATCCAGTTGAGGAATTTGTCTGAGGTTTTTAAACTTCTGTTTTTCCTGCATCGCTTTCCTCCTTTATCCGTTTGCGGTTTCAACCAAGAATATTAAATTCTGCGTCCCCCAGATGTAGTATTCAGATGTCTTTTGTACCTCTTTGCGATTGGCTGGCGATCAATCAAAGAGGTACCCCTGATTCTGGCCCAAAGTTCAAGCGGGATAGGCTCCAGCTCACCTAATGAAGACGTGCGATCGAAAATGGAGGGTTTTGTAGATAATTTCAACCATCCTGGGGCCATCCTCTGAGAACCCAGTACGCAGGATGATGTCTTCTGATTGATTGTAATTCATCCTCAAATCCTTTTTACGCAAGTGGTGCAAAGTGCTGCTTCTATTGATCAGATGGTAAAGAAAAAATAAAATCTTGTGTGTGTGTGTGTGTGTGTGTGTGTGTGTGTGTGACAAAGAGAACTGGCATTGACATAACTCTGGCCCCGACATGTCTGGACTTTTAATGGAAATCTTGTTGGAGCCTATTTTCCCCCCTTCCCGTGCTCATCTACTTCCTGCTTTCTGTCACTCGTCCTCACTCACAATCAAGCCCCATTTTACATTGAAGGTCAGCTTGAATTTGATCCGAGTGCATCAGCAACCATCAGCATCTTCAGGCAAGTCAAGGGAAACTGAGATTGTTTTAGCAACATTCATACAGAAGTCGAATCAAAAGTGCTTTACAGAGGGAACGGCTTGAATGTTATCAACTCGTCTTGTGTCACAGAGTACTTCTCATTGTCTTCCTGTTTGTGCTTTTTTTTCCCCCTCTGGCATTATGATCATTAGGAAGAAAGGGTGTAATCTTTTTTTTTCCAGTCTTTACAGTGCCGAATGCTTGTCAACACAACGCACAAATGGTCTCTAGCATCGGTAAATCAAAAGCAACTCTAGCGGAATATGAATGGAACAACAAAATCCACCATTTTGTATCCATCTCGTGGGGCAGCCATTTTGCCAATTCCTGTTGATATCGCAGTTGCACAGGTTTCAGATCATGACCAATCGCGCCCAAATGTTTTCTAAATGTGAGCTACGATTGGTTGTTACCTGAGACATGAGCAACTGTGAAGTCTTTTTCAGTCAACAGCGATTGGCAAAAATGGCCGCCCTTGTATTCTTTTGCGTTCGACTCAGCATGACTTACATTTGTTCTTGATTTTACTGCTGACTTTACTGCTTTCTACCGCCTTTATTACTGTCACGTTGTGCCCGAAGCGATAGAATGATCGCTCCGTGCACAACAAAATAAGGAAGTGGATCCCCGAAATGGCAGACACAAAAAGAGATCTTGTCAAATAACAAAAGGAGTCTTTAATAACGAACACAAAATAACCCGACAGGGAGAATAACAAAAAGCGCTGGTCAAAATAGGGACCAGGGATAAAATAAAAGGACAACAGAAAACGCTTGCGGAAAAAGATGGCAAGGAGGGTCAGATTAGAATAATGAATATAAGTTTCACTCGCAAGAGGAAACAACGACGCGTAAATACAGCACAAGGCTAAGAGGCAATAAATAAATGCAAGTAGGAATTGGGCGAGAGAAATTTTGGCACGGCGTGGAATTCTCCGGCAGTGAGTAGACTGCCAGAGCGTCCAAATAAAGGCTGCGCAATTACTCCCTAATGGGTGACAGGTGTGTAAACGGCGGGCAGAAAGCCCGCCCTCTGCTGGCAACCACGGGACGTGACATTACCGATTTGTCTTACTGTTTATTGTGTATGTTAAATCGCTCTATGTACAGTACTTTGTATGCAGCGATGGCTGTTTGAAAGTGCTCTAAAAATACTGTTGACTTGACTTGACTGAGATGGACAAATACAGATGGATTTTATAGCTTAACTCTTATTCAACTAACGTAATATGAATTAGAATTCAATGTTTTGACGAATGGTGTTGCATAGAAAACCTTTGGTTGACTTTCCCTTTAAGTCAATTCCTTATGTGCATTTCTTTACAAACTTTCAAGAGATGTGGCGATTCTTCAGTCTAGGCTTGTGACACACCCACTTAGAAATATATGTGCATCCACCAAAGAGGCGGGATTCAGTGAAGTCTGCGGGTGGTCCTGATTTTCAGATGGTGGAGTTTTCCTAAGACATGATAATTCCATCGAGAACCGTATTGACAATACGACACACTTTGTGTGTGCCGCTAATGTGCAAACTACTTTGAAGGAGCGTGTATTTTTGCATTCCTTTTTTAAAAAATCCAGTGCAAGCAAATGAATCAGAATGCCATGTTCAGAACAGAATGCTTGGCTGCTGGTGCAAATTGAAAGTTGACCAGGTTGCCAAGCAACCCCCCCCCCACAAAAACTAATGACTAATGACCCAATTTTATGATGACTATTGTTTGTGACCAGCACTTCAAGACCCATCAGCATGTGGAAATGCTCCTCTCATGCTCCTTTTTTTTTCACCGTTTAATATGATGCACTGTAATGTCAACATTCAGCCATTATTATGATGTCGTAGTGATATATATTTTGCTGTTGGGCAGTCAGAAAGCGTATATGGGACACGTGTGCACCATCCCCTCCTTCCCCATCCACACGTCAGCACGAATCTGCCGAGTGGGCCGGCGGTGGCTGTGAGCAGCTGTGAAATAACTCAAAACATGGAATATGTTGTTTGGCCTTTGAGAGGCGCTTAACCTTAATACAGCACCGGGAATGTGGAGGCCAAAAGATGCTTGAGTCGACGGGAGAATGCACACGCCGACAGATTTGTCAGAGTCACGCTCTGATGTAAAGGTTGCTCCACCCAGAGCGCATACATTTCACGAAGGTACGTAAGTGGCACACTTAACCCTCGTAGTGCACCGCTTGCGGTAAATGTAAAATGATGTCTTTGAATCAAAGGCAAAGGCATTCAGAAAAACACGAGAGTTGAAACTTATGGAGGGGTTCTAAAATGGCCTAAATTTCATGACGTCACCGGCTGATAATTCTCAGGCATTGCAGCAATAATAAAAAAACGTTCTGATACCTTAATCTTCACAATTTACATATTTTGCACCATAGAGACCCATTATAATTCATATTTTTGAATGCATCGTAAACCTAATGTGTATACATGCATTTCACGCGATTTTTACGTCAATCGCTTTGTTTTTCGCTTGGACAGACGTAAGCATGCCACAATGTTGGGTTGAGGTCGTTCCAATTGTGCAACTTTTAGGTGGCGCCAGAGGATCGCAAATGAGTTTGCCTTTTTGCTGGAGGCTTCAAACCAACGCATTTTACATGAACACGTCCAGTCGGTTAGTAGGGCTTGGTTGGGACCTCCAGACACAATTTTTTTTTCCCTTTTGCAAAAAATAAAGAATAAAAAATCCCAAAGAACTAATAAAAACGATATATGTATGGATAGCACAGATGCCTCTGAACATTTTGAGTGTTTGAAAAAAAAAAAAAAGAATGTTTTTATAACACAAAATACATCATTACAAAAATTGTAAAATGCGTAACTTAAGGCCTTTTTAATTTGGAGCACACAAGGGTTAAATCCATGGGAGAATCCGCAATGCCAAGAAGGTGCGCAGCAGAACGCCTTATGTACTTAAGTCAATGGAAGAATCTGCGCAGCGCAAAAAGGACGTAGCAGCATGTATTTTTGGACTTAAGCACACGGGATAATACGCAAACAGAGAGCAGTAAAGACGCACACATTTTTCACTTTCATTTGTGAGGTATTTCACATTGTAAGAATCTGGTTTCACGGTAGTTTAGCCTGCTTTAGTTAAATCTGACATGGACATCTTTTTGATGAGGGTATATTCCACAGGTTTTAGTGTTGCGATTTAAAATGATGATAGATTTCACGCCAGCCTCTTTCGGCACAAGCAGTTCCCACTCACAAGGTTTGTTACAGTCAATGTGCTGCTGAGTCAAAATACTGTAGAGGCAATAAACACTGAAGTACCAGGCATTTTATTTTTTCCTCAAGCGGGTGACACACAACTGTAGGAAACGCTGCAGGACACCGAGTAAGATTTAATGACTTGTATACTCTGATGCGTTCTTTGTGAGCCTAGTGCTATATGGGGAATCTTGTATGAGTCCTGTCATGCATACGATAATATGCCTCAGTGCTCCCGGCCCCCTTGTGAGTCCCTTGTGTGTGTGTCCATAGCTGCTCTACTTTGCAAGCTGACAGTTCTCAGGGAGGGAAGAGCAGAGCAGCTTGAATAGACGAGGAACAGACTGAGTGGCTCGGAGACAAAAGCATGACTGTGTGTGCGTTCGCATGTTCCTGCAGCATCGAGTCAGCCAGGCTGTCAGAGTGGAGCTGCTGCTTTCTAGGCCCACTGTAAAGTTTTTGCCCAAGGCCGCGCAAATACAGAAACATCTTCACACACACATTTTTGTCATGGTGGAGTGAATTTCGGAGCCAGACAAGTACTTTTCACACATTCACCCACATCACCATACCATACCATCCATTACTTGCATACATACATCAAAACAGCTGTCATGCTCCTGCTTGCCTCCTCTTTGATCAGTCACCCTGTGCCAGTAATTACCAACCAGCGTTCCGTAGAACACTAGTAAGCCAGTGGACATAAGATAAGATAAGATATCCTTTATTCGTCCCACACTGGGGAAATTTACAGCCTCCCGCAGCAAGAATGTAGGTAGAAATAAGAAAAAAGAAAGAGAAAAAAAACAACTGGCCTTCCTGACCAGTCGCTCCAGTCTCTTTCTGTCCCGGGCCGAGATGCTGCCTGACCAGCAGACAATGCCATAACGGATGGCCGAGGCCACCACCGAGTTATAGAACGTCTTAAGGAGTGACCCCTGAACCCCAAAAGACCTCAGTTTCCTGAGTAGGAAGAGTCGGCTCTGTCCTTTCCTAATCAGGGTGTCCGTGTTTGTAGACCAGTCCAGTTTGTCGTTCAGAAGAACACCAAGGTACTTGTAGGAGGTCACCCTCTCTATGTCCATACCCTGGATGTTCATCGGTGCTGGTGAGGACGTTTTCCTGCAGAAATCCACAACCAACTCCTTAGTTTTCCTAGGGTTGATCTGGAGGAGATTCTGCTGGCACCAGTCCACAAAGTCCTTTGTCAGTCCCCTGTACTCCCGATCGTCCCCTTCTCATCATCATCATACAGTAGGAAATGATTCCATCTCAATTAATTTGCCAGATTTATGTATTCATTTTTGTCCAGTCTATGCCAGCAACATACCGTGTCAAGCAGAAGGAACCAATGCTCTCCCATTCGCTGGCAGATGGTTACAATAAGCCTAGTTGAGGGGTTTCAAACGTTTCCTTAGCATGACAGTACAGTATGTTGTAACCCGCTATCAGCTCAACAGCCGTATGGTCCGTAAAATAGACAAAGTAAGTTTCAAAATAAACAGAGACCAGATCGTCGTTATTTCATGATTCATACTATTTTTTCAATTTCATTGTGACGTCATGTAAAATGGGTACCGCAGTTCAATAAAGGTTGGGACAACACGGATCCAGCCTTAAAACACATCTGTTTAGACATGCTTATTCACTCAAACCATAAATCCATTGTCTCTATTTTGTTTTATTTGATCTTATTGAGGTTGATGTTGTTTTTAGCATTGTATTTGTCTTTTTTAACTGCTTGTTGTAAGGTGTCCTTGAGTTCTTAGAAAGGCGCCCACAAATAAAATGTATTATTATTATTATTATTATTATTATCTATTATTATTATTATTATCAATGCAATAACATCATATGCATAATTGAGTCAGTCCTGGAAGAAAGATGAGCTGATGCAGGATTTCTAAAACTAATTATGCAAATAAGTATGCCGAAGCCTGCTGTCAGCTCAACAGCCAAATAGCAGTACGTGGTTATGTTTTGTTTTATTCGTGGAAGGAAAGATCGGGTTTTACTTTCATTTTTCCTAGCTGTGACTGAAAATGCTGATTTTCTAGTGAGAGAATGAGTTGTGTTGGATTTAAGGAAGTTTCTCCTCTCTCGCCACTTTGTATCCTTAAATTCATCCATCCATCCATCCATTTTCTGAGCCGCTTAATCCTCACTAGGGTCGCGGGGGTGCTGGAGCCTATCCCAGCCGTCTTCGGGCAGTAGGCGGGGGACACCCTGGATCAGTTGCCAGCCAATCACAGGGCACACAGAGACGAACAAACATCCACGCTCACATTCACACCTAGGGACAATTTAGAGCGTCCAATCAGCCTACCATGCATGTTTTTTGGAACGTGGGAGGAAACCGGAGCACCCGGAGAAAACCCACGCAGGCCCGGGGAGAACATGCAAACTCCACACAGGGAGGCCGGAGCTGGTATCGAACCCGGTACCTCTGCACTGTGAAGCCGACGTGCTAACCACTGGACTACCGGGCCGCCCTCCTTAAATTCAGTTTTCCATTAAAACATGTCACCTGTCTCCGGGTGGCATGGAAGCATGACTCGAAAACAATTCAGAGAAAAATGGCGCAAAGCCGAAAAAGTACAGATAAAGGTAAGGAAAATACAAACGGGAATCGATTGTGTCAAAAGGGCGAGAGAGAACGGAACAGTCCTGAAGTGGAAGAAAAGAAGACAAGTGGACAGAACATGACACACATCCTCCAGATGTAATGTCTTGGTGTACAGTCTTTTTTATTTCCAATACCCTGTCAGTGACAGTGGGTGGTGCCCTACTAAATTTTGAAACTAGCAGTCAGAGTTAAGAACTACCCGTTGGTAGTCTCGAACATAGGATTTCTTGTTATGCTTGACAAACTAAAGATTTGGAAATTCATGCGGTAGTGCCGGCTGAGCTGTGCTTTGTGCTATGTTTGGTTTGAACTTAATAACCTCTCTGCTTTTCCAAATTCAACAAAGCAACATCCTCCCGATGTTTCATGTGGGCTTACATATATTTGGCCGCGTTTGTGCTACGTGTATTTCTGAGTGTAGATTCTGCTAAGAAAAGCAGGGTGATAGCTCACTGGCGCTTCTAAGTTTAGACGGTGTAAGAGAAAAAAGATGAAATGATGAAGGGCTTCGAGAGATTTGTACAAATAAAGAGGTCAGAAATGGAACGAAAGAGAGCGAGCACACGATGGAAAACAGCTAAGAAAGAAAAGGTGGAAAATGGAAAGAACAGAAATATGACAAAATCTTACTGTAAAAGTTACCGGTAGTCTTTTTTCTGTGATGCTCAGCCTATGCTCGGAGTCTTGCGCTTGTTCCAGCTGACCTGGTGATAGACATTCATTCATTCATTCATCTTCCGAGCCGCTTGATCCTCACTAGGGTCGCGGGGGGTGCTGGAGCCTATCCCAGCCGTCTTCGGGCAGTAGGCGGGGGACACCCTGAATCGATTGCCAGCCAATCGCAGGGCACACAGAGACGAAAAACCATGCGCACTGACACCTAGGGACAATTTAGAGTGTTCAATCAGCCTGCCACGCATGTTTTTGGAATGTGGGAGGAAACCGGAGCACCCGGAGAAAACCCACGCAGGCCCGGGGAGAACATGCAAACTCCACACAGGGAGCCCGGAGCTGGAATCGAACCCGGTACCTCTGCACTGTGAAGCCGACGTGCTAACCACTGGTCTACCGGGCCGCCTTGATAGACATCTGAATAGAAATTATATTTGATTCTACATTTATCCTAACAGTGGACCATGTGACATAGCTAGGATACCCAGATAAAAGGCACTCATGCTAGTGACCACCACAGACACACGCAGAGATCATTCCCATAATTTCACCATCCATGCTAAAAGCCTTTTTCCCACAAAAATCCTCTCATCAAACTGGCATTATCAGTCAGGTACCACATTTGTCCTGCATGTCATTCCAAATGTGCAAAAAAAAAGTATAAGTATAAGGCCTAGTCCAGACTGCCAGCTGCAAGTTAGATTTTTAGCCTATTCGGATTAATTCAGGATGGTTCTTTTGTCGCCTGAACAGTCACAAAGCGCATGAGATGCTATTTTTGCAAGACTGATTGAAACACAATCATCAGTTTTGACTGTCTGGGATGTCACTCTACATGACGAAAGACCCGGTGTGCCGGAGCAGAGCGCGGCGATTGAATTGCGGCGTGGCAAAAAAATAAAAATAAATTAAAAAATCGAGCACATTGAAGAAATAGAAAACAGCAGGAGGGCCTGGACGGAGGAGTAACACCATTGGCTTATCGATCTGTCCATGAAAGTAATTTGTGTGTTGCCGCTGTGGCAATTGTATGATGTTGAACACTACACCTGCTGTACGGGCCAAATAAATGAGTCGAAAGCAACTACTCGCAAATAGGAAATCTTACCTGCAACGCTTAGCATTGCAAAAACACGCTTCTCCTTTTTTCATAATCTACATTTCAGATGAGAACAATCAAATTTTTTTTGAACCACACCGCCGTGGTGATATTTGCTATCATCGAGTGTATTTTTAACCATCCGCTCATAATACCACAGAATGTGGAGCTTCACATCCACTGGTTCCTTCCTCTGTGGGTG
Source organism: Hippocampus zosterae (assembly GCF_025434085.1). Classification (NCBI taxonomy): domain Eukaryota; kingdom Metazoa; phylum Chordata; class Actinopteri; order Syngnathiformes; family Syngnathidae; genus Hippocampus; species Hippocampus zosterae. The sequence continues at coordinate 28,717,712 of NC_067453.1, read as the reverse complement.
GGTGTGGTTGCAGGACACCCTGGGAGTGTGCTGATGGAAACCCCAAAGCCTGGACCACACACACACACACACACACACACACACACACACACACACACGCGCCTTCATTTGACACGTGTGTCAATGCATCTGCAGGGCAGGCCATGGGAGGGCTGAAGAACAATTAAATATTTAATCTCTTTGAGCATTTCGCATTTTGTTCCGGAGAAGGAGGGAGTCTGGGAGGCCACTAAAGACAAAGGGAAAAGTATTTGTGCCTCAGTATCTAGTACTGCTACACAAATACAAACAAACAGTTCAGAACCATGCGGAAATGAACCTAATTTTGCAAACATTGTTTTTATATCATGGGAATCAACGTGTAGATGAAATGATGGCAATGATGATCATGGTGAAGGAGAGGGAGAGTGCTGCAGAATATATGGGAAGGGCACAAGAGAGAGCGAAACACAGACAAGATTGCATTCTTGGGAGATGAGGATGTCACCATGGCAACTGCATCTGAGAGTCACGTGATGCGGGGGAGTGGGCGAGTGAGGGAAAAGGATAGTTGCATGAGTGAAAAAAAGAGGTGGAGTGTGAGGGTGGGGCGTGACAGCAGACGGCAGAGGAAGGGGATGCATTTGAGAAATTATGGAGGGGGGGGAAATTGTACATTTGTATTTTTTTTTTTTTTTTTGCCGGCAATATGAATACAGCCAGAATTCAAGGTGAGATGACAAGAGGCAAGAGAAATGAATGAGATGATTGAAAGAGCAAAGCCTTGCCCAAAAATAGAAAGAGGGGGAAGAGATCGGGGGAGCAGACCGTTGGAGGACTCCCGGCAGGTTTTTTTATTTTTTATTTTTTTTGGGGGGGGGGGGGTTCTCTCATAGGTACCTTACACATACACATGCGAGATAAAATAACCTACAGTAACAAAAACATGAAGTTTTGTGTACAATATTTGTTGGTTTTAGGGTTTATAGTGGTTAACTTTTTTTTGTATTTGCGTGCTCCCAATGTTCAAAAGTGTTGTTATACAAATGCTTTTCATGTTGTGCCCTCACCATCCTTTCGTAAAAGAAACATTATATAAAAACCAACAGCTGCAATTAACCCGGAAAATTCCTCGTAATTAACTGACAGATGTTTTGTTGTTTTTCTCAATGGCCAATTTTCTTTAAAATTGCAACAAAAAAAAAAACAATGTTTTGGGACACCCTTCATGGTCAATACTCCAATCGGCGAAGCACCTTATAATCATATTATAAAATAATTGCATTGTTTTAAAGCTTTCACAGGCCATGTAGAATAATGTTACGCGTGGCATTCAGCCCACTGACCTTCAGTGTGACATGTATATACATGATATAGTGGTGGAACATAAATAGGGGTGTTCACACGGCAAGATTTGGTCCGGTGCTACGCCGGGTGCTGCCCCAGTAGAGCGTTCACACGTGCAAATTAGCTCCGGCGTAGCCCCTAAATAGAGCTTACACTGGACCAGATTTGATCCATCTCAGGGAGGTGGTTTAAAAAATTTGCTCCGGAGCAAATGCTCGTTTGCGAAGCAGCACCGATGTAAATTTGCACGTGTGAACGCAACTGGGTTAAATTTGCTCCGGAGCAAATGCTTGTGAAGAGTTTACGTACGGCGGGAATGCGTTGTTTTCGCACTCTGTCGGACTTCCGTCATGTGTTTGTTTAATAATGACGACACAAGACTTGGCTGGTAACATCTTTCCTTTTGTAGGAGACTGGACTGTCTCGGAGTTGTTTGTGCAGTTTGTTCCTTTGTTGTGTGTTCACAACCCCCCGGGCCCCATATAATTTTTTTTGTGATTTCCTCTCTTGATTTTCTGTTTGAGTTGTGTATACGTTTTAAAAAGAACCAACACGACAGCTCATTTGTTTTCTGTCATTTTGCTCCGCTGCAGAAACTGCCGTGTGAATGCAAGTGGAGCTGCACCGACGCTGTGCCTGTGCTACCACGCTCAGCGGCTTTGTACGTGTGAACGCTCCACACAATTTGCTGCGGTGCAAAATATATCGCAACAAAATACATCGGTGCAGCGCCGGAGCAAATGTGTGCCGTGTGAACACCCCTAATGTGTGAAATGTTTATCCAGAACAAATCATATTCTGTGTCTGCTTGGACTCAAGTGAATCCAAAAACTAAAATACAGTGCAACATGAAATTCCACTGCGACCAGAGCAGGATGAATCCTACATTTGTCCGACTGTGAGGCCGCTTTCGGATGAAAGAACTCCGGTAGTCAAGACTGAGGAACATACTTTTGTATATTTTTGTAAAGATGCTTTCTTAAGATTTATCATGTCAATGTAGATAATTACTGGTACAGCATGGCAAACGAGTGGTTTGCACGTCTGCCACAAAATTCTGAGGTTTATGGTTTCAGTTTGGGCCTTTTTGTGTGGTGTATTTTTGTGTGGTGTTTACATGTTCTTCTGGTTTTCTGTGATTTTTCACCACGTGCTGCAGCTTCCCCAAAAATATGCATTTAGGAAAATGATATAGTTATTTTTTCTGCTTTGCGTTTGGCATAGTTGGATGCTTTTTGCTCTGCTGCTGCTTCCCCCACCCCCTTACTCCTCTACTTGTGACTCGGTCGAATGTGCTGTCTTCTGTCTCGGTGTAGCCTCCGGTCGTATTTTTTCTTTTGAAAAACAAACCATGGAATTAGTCAACGGGATTCTCAGCACTATGGATAAAACATTTTTCGATTAAAAGAGCAGGCGGTGGGAAGACTTCTTGCCCTTCTGGGTGGAGTTTGGTTTGCCTGACAATACTGTCCGTTGTGGATGTAGAAGACGGCTTCGTTTTTGGCCTTCTGATAACAGGTATCCTGCTGTTTGTGATCTATCGCAAAATTCAGCCAGCGGGAGTAGCTTCATTGGAAGGAATTGAAATTGTGGACAGCATGTTCCCAAAACAACTGTTATCTGGACTTTCCCTTGGATGGAAAAATACGCTCAGACGCAAGAATTCCGATCAGCCCCCTTACGACTCCTGAGCCCGAGACTGAAAAAGCTTGGCCCTTACAGCCATTGGTGCTCAACACGCGTACACAAGCAAATGACAAAAACACATTCCATCTAATGTCTAATGTTTTTCTCCTCTTCCCTGTTGTTTTCTTTTGACACCTAAAACATCGGGGTGCTTATCAGTGAACTGGCAAGCTTCGCGTTCTGTTCTCTTCCCTCTGATCATCACCATCACATATACACACACAATGCACTCACATTCACATTACTGACCCTGTTCAATATGATCTGTTAAGATGGTACCCTTTGTCTGCTTAGTGCTTCTAAGTGTGTCTGTGGCCCTCTGCCCAGTACTTTAAAGTGTACAAATAGAAAACGGACTAGGTTTCACTTTGCACCGAACCTCATTCTCACACTTCCAGATGCACACACGCAGTCTCTCTCCATATCAGGCACTGTGTGGCTGTGAAGAGAGTGTTGAGAGCATCAATCACCGGCAGGAAGCTGAAGCTCAGCTTTAACCCACACTGAAAAAAAAAAACCTGTTTAAATCAAATCCATTCCAGTGAGATGGTTGCCGAAGCGGAAGCAACTACTGCATAAGCTTTACGGAATATCGAAGTAGGGCATGCTCATGGTGTCGTGGTGCCTCGGCAGCTGAAAGGGGAGAGAACGTAGATTTGGTTCAAGGCGGGGAGATTGAACTTACTCATGCTCCATTTTGTGCTGACATTCGACCTTTTTTTTTTTTGATTTGATGATTTTTTTTTGATGATGGCGCCCCCTGAGTGGCTGCCTCTCCAGCAGCTCATATCTTATCTTATCTTATCTTATCTTATCATGTTAGTATCGTTGGAAGAAGTGTGCAAATGACACTCCCCTCCAAAAGAATTTGAACTATTTGAAATGGAATGAAAATGATCACCTGTATATAAGATCTGTACGTGTGTGTGCTTTTCTTAAATTCCTGCATGTATGTCACTTTTTGTTCATTTAACCCTCGTAGTGCACCGCTTGCGATAAATGTAAAATGATGTCTTTGAATCAAAGGCAAAGGCATTCAGAAAAACACGAGAGAGCTGAAACTTATGGAGGGGTTCTAAAATGGCCTAAATTTCATGACGTCACCGGCTGATAATTCTCAGGCATTGCAGCAATAATAAAAACATGTTTTGCTTCCTTAATCTTCACAATTTACATATTTTGCACCATAGAGACCCATTATAATTCATATTTTTGAATGCATCGTAAACCTAATGTGTAAACATGCATTTCACGCGATTTTTACGTCAATCGCTTTGTTTTCGCTTGGACAGACGTATGCATGCCACATTGTTGGGTTGAGGTCATTCCAATTTTGCAACTTTAGGTGGCGTCAGAGGATCGCAAATGAGTTTGCCTTTTTGCAGGAGGCTTCTAACCAATGCATTTTACATGAACACGTCCGGTCGGGATTGTTAGTAGGGCTTGGTTGGGACCTCCAGACACAATTTTTTTTTCCCTTTTGCAAAAAATAAAGAATAAAAAATCCCAAAGAACTAATAAAAACTATATATGTATGGATAGCACAGATGCCTCTGAACATTTTGAGTGTTTGAAAAAAAAATAGAATGTTTTTATAACACAAAATACTTCATTACAAAAATTGTAAAATGTGTAACTTAAGTCCTTTTTAATTTGGAGCACACAAGGGTTAAATGCAGTAAATGGAGATATGTACTTGTGTAACATTTATGTTTGGTGTTATGCCGTGAGATTTTTGTAATGTTAAAGTAAGTGACTGGGCTGAAGAATTGGAAAGGGGCAGGTTGGAAAAAAAGTACATGATCAGAAAAGGTTTTGTGGACTAATGACAAAGATTGGCCTTTCAGTAAAGTGAGGAAAAGGCTCATGTGGCTTGTGGGAGGAGAAGCCCAACCATAGAAGCCCATCTGTGAAACAACGTGGAGCAAATACCATGACTTGAGGCCATCTGACTTCTCGGGGAAGATGCTCAATAATCTTGATTTATGTAATCATAAAAGTCAAATTCAATTTAAATTCAATACACGGCATTAAAATGAACTCAGAGATGCAAAAAAAACCATTTTGTCTGCCAATACAAAGAAAAATGCCACCAAACTGAAAGGAGAGCTTTTAGCAAGCAGAAACAGCATGAACTGAGACACACTACCAAAAGAACAAATGGGATGTTCTTCTTCCTGCTCCTTTGCCAACAGCATATCAGTCCACCCCAAAAGGCCACAACGTGTTTTCAATCTTCACTTCTAAAGAGGAGTATTGTAATATGTTTTCCCTTATTGCCACAGTGAAAGCAGATCTCCTACTTTTATTATTAGTGGACCAGCCTGGACCCATTCCAAAATGCAATGGCACATCTTCAACTGAGTTGTGTGCATTGTCTGATCAAACAATGTTTGCGTTAAGATTTTATGTTACGATGCAGATGAGTTTTGCTCATGTTTTGCATCTACATTCATTAGTTTGGTTTCTTTGGCTTCTGCCCATGTCGCTGTCTTGATTTGGGACTCAACGGTGAAAAACACATTACCACAATAATTTTTCCTCACTGTTATTTGGGATGTCGGTTTAGATTAATTGCTTCCGCCCTTCTGCAGAACTAACAATACTTCTGATTGTTTGTTGAACAAGGCAAATGTAGAGAGGCTGCAGTGAATGCGAGAGGAACAATGAAGATGGTGATGATGATAACAGTGATTGTCTATTCAATGTCCAAGTGTGTAAAGTACAAACTAGTGAATTAGTTCCTCAACACACAGTGCTCATACTTTGGGATGATAAAAAGTCACATTTTGCTTATATCCTTCCAGCAGTGGAGATCTTCAAACAAAATTCCATGAAAGATAAAAAAACAAATAGAATTACAGAGAACTACAATTATGAGAACTGCAATCCTCATAAGCTTATCTGTGATTCTAGTGAGGATATGTGATCTCCAAAACGGACGCGTGGCAAATATGTGGCAGAAGTGGATCAAAAAGGACTGATGTGTAGTTGCATAAAACAAGAGCATAGTTAACTGAGAGAGGTGCAGACTGAAGTGGTGATTGAAATGCCATATATCAAGACCTGTGAGTAATGGGACAAAAGCAGAAAGATGAAGGGGCTTTCAAAACAAAAAAAATGAAAGCACAATGTGATACATGGAGAAGACAAGAAAATAGAGGATGACTTTATGACAGGTGGAGGTGAGTTGGACATTGGGAGTGTTTTTTTTAAACAAGTTTTTAGTAACCTTTGTCTCACATCAAAGGCATATTTCAACTTTAGAAATTAGAGAGGACGCGAAGGGAAAAAAAAGAGCCAGACGGCTTGTTCGTTTTTGTTGTGACCACGTCAAAGGTTGACAGCAATTTCACAAAGCCATAGTAAACCTCATAGCACACGGTACACCACATATTGTTGAACTTGCTAACAGAACTTTGGACCTCACTCATCACTCGGCTATATTTGTACTCAGATTTTTTTATATTTGCTGGCTGGCCTGGTCCGTATTCCCTGGTAATTGCAAGGGTCCACTTTACCTTTAAACAGAACAGAGGGCCTTGGCAATCCCACGTGCCACGAGAGATCCTTAGATTTTCCATGGGACGCAATCCAGATTCACTCCATTTGTGTAAAAAAATGTAATCTTTACAAACAAATGGCATACAAACATGTTGGCAAAGGAGCAGGAAGAAGAACATCCCATTTGTTCTTTTGGTAGTGTGTCTCGGTCCATTCTGTTTCTGCATGATAAAAGCTCTCCTTTCAGTTTGGTGGCATTTTTCTTTGTATTGGCAGACAAAATGTTTTGTTTTTTTTTCATCTCTGAGTTCATTTTAATGCCGTGTATTGAATTTGAATTGAATTTGACTTTGATGATTACATAAATCAAGATTATTGAGCATCTTCCCTCTTCCTTCTCATCACTCTATTCCAGTTACATACAGGATAGTGACGGGCAAAATGACTCAATGCTCTTATAATAGATGGCAGAAGTTACAATGAACTGGTGTTTCCAATAAGGTCACAACTTCCCCACATGTACTGTATATCAGCTGTGTGTTCAATCCAACAGGCCTGTTGCTATTTCAGTATGAATACTTTTCAGTAGTTCATACTTTTGTGACATTTCTGTTTAGGTCGGCTCATTTCTCCATCTCCCCAACCGTTTGACACCACTTGTTTGTTACGGTCATGGGTAAGCAGGATCCCAGCCCTGCTGACTAAGTTGGGACGTTGGGCAAGATCGGTTATCAGGGGACATACAGAACTGACTAGATAAACAACCCTATCATACTCACATTGTCATCGGTTGGCAATATACAACTTTGAAATTCAAGATGCATGTCTTTGGAATGAGAAAATGGTTGCTCATTTTCAATACTCGACATTCACACTCATTCTAATCACCATAGTTGATCTTCTCTGTCAAAGATATCGGACGTCTGTTTTAGACCACTTAATACATTTTGATGAAATTGATGTTTATTAATGCTGGAGCACTTTGAGAGACTTTTACATGACATTATTTTCCCCTCTTTTGTCTCCTTTTAGGCGGATGCCAAGATGGTGTGTGATGTAGTTAGTCGTATGGAGGACACAGAGCCTTACTCCAGCGAACTGCTCTCCTCCATGATGCGTCTCTGGTCTGACTCGGGTATCCAGGAATGTTTCAGCCGGGCTCGGGAGTACCAGCTCAACGACTCAGCGCAGTAGTACGTCTGTGTGTGTGTGTGTGTAAAAAGTGGTCCCCACAAAACACATAAACCGGTCTGTGTGTGTGCGTGCGTGTCTGTGTGTGTGTGTGTGTGCGTGCGTGTGTGAGTAAAAGGTGGTCCCCACAAAACACATAAACCGGTCTGTGTGTGCGTGCGTGTCTGTGTGTGTGTGTGTGTGACTATACGTGCACGCCCTTGAATGCTTATTTGTATTCCAGCGTTTTCCTTGCACAATCTGCTGCTGCAAAGCTCCTCTTGGCGGCTATTTGACGTTTTCAAATATCAGAATTTTTTCATTCACCCGTATTCTCCATCTCACAGAATGAGTTTTTCTTCTTGGCCAAGTTAAAGCCTTGAAAAAGGAGATTCATGGCCCGCCTCTGTCAATAGGAGATACAGGGTTGTTCCTGGCTCCAATTGAGGCAGAGGTGGTGCCTTCCTGACCATGCGCCATGACATGCACGTATTCTGTAATTTCAACTGACCCTTTTTCTTTTACAAGAAACATACTTTAAATGTGACTATTAAAATGTTGAAGCGTTTGTTTATTAAAACTTGCATAATAAAGGCCTCTTCTCAGAATCCACAAACTGTTGGTTAGGGATTCACAAAGTGCATTCGCCCAGTAATGCAAGCTGAAAAAGTGCATTTAATAAAAAAAAGTCAAGAGATTAAACGCAGAAGTAAGCACGGCAGTTCATGACTTGACGCGATCCAGCAAAGCTAACAGGGCTAACGTCACTCGGCCATAAATCAGAAGTGAGGCTCGTGTCCTTATTTTTTTTCTGTCAGGGTATGCAGAAGCATGACAACTCCTGTTTTAGAAGATAACCGCAGCGCAGAAGTCTAAATTATATGTGGCAAGTGGTTTAGTAGCCTCCAAAAGTCGTTGATGCTACAAGATTAATTACTAAGCATCCAAAACGTCACTGGTGAAATCAGATCGCAGTGTTTGAGCCCTTGGCTCCTCTGACAAAAGGTTTGTATTTTTCCTTTCTTGACAGCACAGCTGTCTCCCTTGGCTGTCAGATTTTTTTTAATGTTATTAGATTTATTGACGTCATTCCGTTCCGATATTTATCGTGCATTCCAAGTTTGCGGTGTGTTGTAGGGTGGCACATAGAGGTGTACCGGAGCTCAGAGAACGAGGACATGAACCATTGCTTCAGATATTTCCTGTGCAGCGCTGTTGATAGAGCGCCTCCGTAGTGGTCAAACACTGCAACTGCAGTTAAAATACAAAGTTGCCGTAGAGGGACATCAATCCTTCGCTCAGCACAGCTGAAGCTTTACTCTCTGTTGAGCAATATCAATCAGTCTGGCTGGGGACAGCACAAAATTAGCTGGAGGCGGCTCCCACGCAATTTTGAACGCAGAAAAAACCCTGAAATAGGTTGTAGCTCAGTCTTTATTTTTTCTGCGACATTTTTTTTTTCATTTGGGGCCTAACTTAGGCCTTATCTCTTCTTTTTCCACCTGCGCAACTAGACCAGGCTGGGGTAAGAGTTTGTCAGTGAAGAAAGACAGTACCGGTATTTCATTGATACTGTAGGTCTTGTTTTTACTCGTCCCTCTTTGTCTGGGGCAATGTAGGTTGTCTGCAACCTTAGGTCAGAGAGGTCATGTCCACGAGTTCATCCTTTTCAGGGTCACTGTATGCTTTTATTGCTTTAGTAAACTCATTGTCATCTTAGGCAGCAAAAGACTGGTTTTGAACAATAGGAGAACAGTTTTAGTGGAGAAGACAGTGACTCACCATTCCACTGACATTATATTAGCTAAAGTCGTATAGTAGATTGATTGCCTTATTTACTGATTTACTGGTCTTGCCAAGTAAGCGCAACGTGTCGGCTTTTCTTATCAGACCCTAGGACATGGGTTATGGCCTTCTCTTTTGAGGAATCACCCTGTCATTTTGTGGCGTGAGCCCTGTCTGGTTGGGGACTATTAACTGATGAGAGGACAGGTCAAGCGATGACTGTGCCTCACACAGCTCTTCTTTTTTTCCAGCTAAAAGTAAAAGCAGCATCTACCTTCTTGCAAATTCCAATAACTCAAACTATGCAAGAACCATGAACATCGTTTTCCATTTAATTAGAGGTCAGACATCACAATTAGGACATTATTAACATCAAAATACTTCCTGGTCTACATCGACAAAGACTGAAAGTAACCAGGGAACTATATACAATCAAACTAACGAGACAGCGAGGAACACCTCGACAAGACCCGAGCGGCTGAAGGAGCTGACTGGTAGACACAAGGGACCAGGTTGATGAGCACAGATGGAAAACAAGAGAGGGAAACGCAACAAAACATGAATCAAAACTAAATGTATTCAAAATAATGTAAAAGTCCAAAAAACACATCATGACAACAAACGTACAAAAATAATAATAAAAAAGAAATCAGATAGGGGGTAAACACATTTTCACCTCACTATTTTGACTTATTGTTGATTTACCAATCATGTTGTGCAGTTTGTTTCCAAAGCACTAGAGTCGTCCACTCTTTCACTCAAGCCTATTAGACGAGGACCAAACAGGTTCCAGGAACCCAGAGAGGTCTTCAACCCCTGAGCAATGAAGTCACCTTTGCGATTCTCCGGAAAGTACGGTGTTTGGCGCTAAAGACTTTGTAAAGCCCAGTCGTTGCTGATAAAATGTGACATCTCGTGCACGTCTGGCTGCATGGTTCGTCTGGACTCCATTCTGGGCGTTGCAGAATAAAATGACACGCCCTCAAATTCTCTGCTAATATTCTCACACGCACACTTAGCACATACCTGCGGTCTTTTCCAATCTAGATTTGGTTTACCATTTCTGTAGCAATGTACAAAGCAACCGCTTCAGTCAGTGATCACTCTCCACCTCGCCCCTTTCATATCATTCACGCTGCATTGGGTAAATGACTTCTCCACAGTAAGCTGCTTTTAAGTGGGAGTTTGTTGGTTGCCGGAGTCTTCCCTCATAAAGCTTGCCATTTCCCACACTCAGCTGGAGGCCTTTGTTTTAGACGCTGGATTAAGTTTGTTGTGCTGTGCCTTTTGTTGCAATGAGCTTTAACCAAACTTTGCAGTGTGCAGTCACCTGTTCCAATTCTGTTACCACACCTCCAAGCCAGTTCCAAAGCACACAGATGATACATCTGCTTCTTTCATGGGAAGAAACTTATTGCTCTCTCTTGTCCTAGTAATGTTGTGTGGATCCATCACAGATATCCATAGTGCGCCGCAGCAACCTGAAGACAAAAAAGTTTTTTTAAATGATCAGTACCCAAAATAAATACATAAATAAATACTAGAATTAATTGAAAAAAATAATAATCATTATTTGATTTTTGAATCCCGGATACAATCGGCCGAAATGAGTTTTCTCCGCAGGGTGTCCGGGCTCTCCCTTAGAGATAAGGTGAGGAGCTCGGTCATCCGGGAGGGGCTCAGAGTCGAGCCGCTTCTCCTCCACATCGAGAGGAGCCAGATGAGGTGGCTTGGGCATCTGATTCGGATGCCTCCTGAACGCCTCCCTGGTGAGGTGTTCCGGGCATGTCCCACCGGGAGGAGACTCCGAGGAAGACCCAGGACACGCTGGAGAGACTATGTCACCCAGCTGGCCTGGGAACGACTCGGGATCCCCCGGGGAGAGCTGGAAGAAGTAGCTAGGGAGAGGGAAGTCTGGGCTTCCCTGCTAAAGCTGTTGCCCCTGCGACCCGGCCCCGGATAAGTGGTAGAAGATGGGTGGATGGATGGATGATTTTTGAATACAATCTATTACAAATGCAAGGTATCCCAAATGACAAGCAAGGGCAGTGTGCACTCAAACACACGCTGCTCATTATTTATAATTTTCTCAATCTGATCATCCACAAGCTATCACTGCACACAATTACCATTACCAGTACCGGGGATGATTTCTGCTGAGTGCCTGCGCGTGGGTGGAGATGGAGACAGCAGGAGAAAAAACAACAAATGAAGCGGGGGAGGGCAAGCCTTTCACGTTAAGTGCCGTGTTTGTGCATGTAATCCTCGTTCAACTGTGCACCATACATCCTGTGAAATGACATACAGTGACGTGAAGAAAAAATGGACTGAGAACGATGGAGGATTTCTTCTATGGTGCCATGGGCAGAGCACGGTAAACGGAAGATTGCAACCATAATGTGACTGATGCAGCATATAGCGTACTTGCCGTTTTAATTGGATGACTGACAGTCTTGACTGGTTATATCAGGGAATGACTTTTGATCTCTGTGGGGAAAAAGCGTGAACATCATCACAGTGTCAGAAATGTTATTGTATCAGTCGAGAGTAGGGGAAAACATAAGAGACATCAGCCGAGTTCATGAACTGTCTGTGCTCTTTGGCTGAGCTCAAGAGCAGGGTTCTCCTGCCTTATAACAAAGTGGGTGGTGTTTATTTAGACTTTGGCTAGCTTATGATTGTGTAACCATTACTGGAAAAAAAAAATAATCCAGCCAAAGAACCTTAAGCAGTAAAATAAACAAGTTTTGTTCTTACAATATTTCTTACTTGGGCCATTATATGGCAGATTATTTGTAGTCGTTATGATTTATTTGTTACAATTTGCAAAGAGAGCCCAATCCCTTGATCTTAACTGTGCAACGGGTACAGCACAAAATAATGCCTCATGTCCCAGTGACTCCTTCATTTGCAGGTTAGCTCATATGGAAAAAAATGACATGTTGACAACAATGTAATAATTGACTATCCCGTTTTAAATGGAGTCAGTGAGGGTGTAGCGGTATACCTGGCTAGCGTTGGTGCAGGCAGCATGGGTCAATACCCACTCAGTCACGGTGTGAGTGTGAATTACTGTCTTTCTCTACATGTGCCCTGTAATTGGGCAGGGATCAGTCATTTGCCTAAAGTCAGAGAAATGGGCTCCCGCTCCCCGTGACTGTAAACAGGAGTAGCACTGTGGAAAATGATGGATGGGCAGTTTCAAGTAGCTGAGAAATACCAATACCAGTCTCTAAGAGAAGCCTGGCTAGTTCCACTTCCTGCTGTGGTAAGCTTTCACCCTGCTTCTCTCCATTCCAGATGTCATGCCATCAATCTTCAATATGCATCCTTCCATTGGTGAAGTTTGAGGGTATCTTTCTGAGATGCTCTTGGAGGCCACCTTGTGGCCCAAGAAGGTCCAGCAGGCTCTAGTCTGCCAGATCGTTGACGTTCAAGGAACATGAATAAATGAACAGATCAAACTATAGCTCTCGAAAGACAGACACTGGACAAAATCAATCAACAAGAATCGAGAAGTTATACCAAAGTGTGAGAGCCACATAAAATGGAGAAAAAAAATTCCACGGAATAGGGAAGCGCACGTAAGACCCCCGGCCCCGGATAAGCGGTAGATGATGGATGGATGGATGGATGGACGTAAGAAGTGATGCAAAAGATTGGAAGAAATGGAAAAAGCAGCTAAAACTACACTTGATATCAAAGGCTGTGTCTGATGTAGTCAATGTCAGATTGCAGACCAAATTGAATAATATTTTGGGATTCCAGAAATGTAGGCTCAGACAATGTGCGATAACAGAAATATTTATTTACATAAAAGCGCACTGACAATGTCCAAACAGAAATTGCTGGTCGCAAGGACCCAGGAGAAACAAAGCATCAACAAAAGCGATTGCAAAAGGCAAAGTACTAAAGAACACCAAAAAAAACCCCCCAAAAAACTAGAATCTATGACAGGGTTGTCAAACTCATTTCACATTGTGGGCCACATACGGCCTCGGTTGATGTCAAGTGGGCCAGACCATTAAAATTATACGACGCTCTGCTATAAATAACCAAAATAATCTGTCTTTCCGTTGTTTTGGTCTAAAGAAGCACAAGAACATTAGTAAAATGGAATGAGCATATCTTGAACTTCTTCTTGAACTTATCCTGAACATATAACACCTTAGATATCCCCGGACAAATGTGCAATTTACTTTTTTCATTCACATATACAGTGTATATGCATTGCAAATGATCCCGCTGGTTGTACAATGGCACAAAACTTTAACAAGTAATTGGTATTGAAAAATATAGTCATGCACTTTAAGATTAAACGAGATTTACAAAGAAAGGAATTTTTCAACTATTTACACACGTAAATAAAATCTAAATGGAATCCCTGCCTACACCTTTCAAACTAAGGAGAGTGCTATTAAATGTGTAAAGAACAAAGTATTTACATGTTCTTGATAGCGTCTGCTGTGTTAAGTCAGTCTCGATGATAGACTGAGACTGCTGTTGTCTTCTTCTCTGCTCTAATCAAAACATTGTGTCCCCTAGCGGATACTACATGAACTTCACCTTATTAAAATATTTTTTCCGTGTCTTTTATGCATTTTTTTTCACTTTAAATTTATCCTGCAAGCCCGATCGAACCTCTATGGGGGCCAGTTCCGGCCCGCCAGCCGTATGTTTGACACCACCGATCAATGCCTAATGACAGCGACTATGGAGAATATCGAGAGGCCTAGAAAACAACACTTGAAGCAGTACAGCGATAAATAATCAATAGTCCGAAAATAGACCTGAAATACTTGGCTTGATGGGGAAACGCGGAAACGGCATTCGTGTGTGCTAAATGTCACATTAAAGATTGATGGCAGATTCCTGTTGTGTTCTGGCCTGTGGAGTCTCTGTGTGACTCATATCTCACAACAGATAGGTGAACTTCTGTCGTCACGTGCTTTCAACAATGTTTGCGATGACGAAAAAGGCTAAGGAATTGGAAAGTTCTGTTTTAAATTCCCAAAGGTGTGCATAGTCTATATGCGTAATGTATGTGATGTGACACTGTCGAGAGCACAACGTTGTATTCTAAGAGCTCTGCCTGAGGCCTCCTTTGCCCCTTTCTGAAATGGTCGCATGTTGACCTATTTACCACAATGCACGTATGCGTATGTGCGCGTATGGCATCCTTTCTCGATATAGCGTCGATGGTGTGAAATAAAGATGGAGACCGCAGGATCTTTTAAAGGTGACGTGTCTTCTTTAACTAACAGTCGTCCTTTTACATTTGAATTTGACTCATGAAATGTATTCGACTCATTATTTACGCCATCAAAACATTTTGAGAACCATATCCATCCTACTTATTATCCTCCCACCCCTCCAGTGCTCCGTTAATGCATTCATTGTTGTTGAACAGATGATGGCGGGTCACACCCTTGTGCATATAATCTCCCACATCCCTCTCAGCGGGGTTAAGGTTTCGATCAATGTGTGGAACTGATTTCTCATGCTTCCTGAACCACTCTTCCACAGAAAAAAAACTAATTAATTTACCCATTTGACTCAATCCCTTGAGATGACAATGTGAAGTCTTGCGACATTTGTAAATGGAATGGCCGTTGCAGTACAGCCCAGCACGATGTGGCTATTCTTGCAGGCTTTAATCACAGTTCACTTTAAACTGATACAGCAATTTATTTTAAGATTAAGATATCCTTTATTTGTCCCGCAATGGGGAAAT
This sequence comes from Hippocampus zosterae, assembly GCF_025434085.1. Taxonomy (NCBI): domain Eukaryota; kingdom Metazoa; phylum Chordata; class Actinopteri; order Syngnathiformes; family Syngnathidae; genus Hippocampus; species Hippocampus zosterae. Next base: position 28,702,507 of record NC_067453.1, on the reverse strand, counting down.
TACAATCAGAATTCAGAAAGGAAAAACGCTGGGCAGGGAGAGTGGAAAAAAAAATTGTGAAGTCAATTCAAATGTATCTATAGAACCCTTCATCGGAGATTGATGCAAATTAATAATTTGGTTCTTCTGAAGGCTTTTTCTTTTCTTTCATTATTCCACGAGCGCACAATATCTGTTTGATAAATGAGAAACTTCTCACTGCGTTAGTTACGTTAAAAGGCTTGGCCATGCACGGCATGTAACTTAATTCACCTGCAACAACCTGGATTAGTTTTCAGTGTGAATGACCGAGATCTCTTTTTTACCAAATAAACAGCAATGATTCTTTGATAATAATGTACAATAAAATGTTATCTGATTATTCAATAATCAGATAATCTATAGAATAATCGATTTGTAAAAAAATATTATACAATCACAGTCCTACTCAGAACATTTTTCAACTAAAGTGTGGAGGAGGCGGCCTGGTAGTCCAGTGGCTAGCATGTCGGCTTCACAGTGCAGAGGTACCGGGTTCGATTCCAGCTCCAGCCTCCCTGTGTGGAGTTTGCATGTTCTCCCCGTTCCTGCGTGGGTTTTCTCCGGGTGCTCCGGTTTCCTCCCACATTCCGAAGACATGCGTGGCAGGCTGATTGGACACTCTAAATTGTCCCTAGGTGTGAATGTGAGCGTGGATGGTTGTTCGTTTCTGTGTGCCCTGCAATTGGCTGGCAACCAATTTGGGGTGTCCCCCGCCTACTGCCCGAAGACAGCTGGGATAGGCTCCAGCACCCCCCGCGACCCTAGTGAGGATCAAGCGGCTCGGAAGATGAATGAATAAATGAATTACTGGAATACTGTAAATCACAGATGTCAAATTCAAGACCCACGAAAGGAAATCATGCGTCAATTTCTCTAATCCTTGCTAAATTGTCATATAACACGAAATCATAATGTTCAGATTTTGAAATATTTTCAGAAAACATTTCGACAGTATAGTCAACAATAATTGGAACAAACTCTTGTCCTTGGCTTTTCATTTTAAAAGAATAGTCGTGCATCAACGTGTCGTGTACGGGTCAGATACGATGAGACGATGAAGCATTTCTTTGGTTTCACTCTCATCATTCCCTCTCAACCAATCTATAAACATAAAGTTACCCGCCACAAAAAAATTTATTTGACTACTCTGCTGTAAATAATGCATCATGTCACCAACACCCCACCCTTGTTGCTTTTCAATATATCAACACTAACTTAGTCACTGTGTCGTGCTGTGATTCACGCATCTGACTTGAACGCAGAGTGCCAATACCTGCTCAGTGACCTCAAGTATGAATGCGGGTGTGAAAATGCTTCTCTGTCTCAATGTCTGCCCTGTGATTGACTGGCTAGCAATCCGGAGTGTAGTCATCCCGCTCAGTCAGCAGTGTTCGGCTTCAGCTCCCCGGCTTGGATGGATGGCTCTGACGTGCATCTCCATTAGATGTGCCTCCCTCATGCTCGACGATCCCATTAGATGACGAGTTCTTAAAACTGCCTCCATACTCACAAACAGAAATGCAAGCCTGTTGAAAACAGCAGATTAGTTTTGTGTGTTCGGGAACATACATTTCTGAGGATGATGTTGACACCTGTTCAGATAACTTTTTGACACACACACACACACACACACACACACAAATACATCATAATTACTTCACAGCTATCCATTTCATCTGGTTGCCTGTTGATTGAAATTCCAATGCCATGTGTGACACCTTCGGAGGACATATCACACTGTCCTCCCACGCAAAAAGTCATAATTTAAAATCTGCTTGAGCACTGTGCAGCATCTTGCTACACAAATAATGTTGGCGAATATACAAATGCAACTTCAAACAGCACATTTTATCCACACTTGACACACAGTGGCATGCAATATACAAATAACTCCTTTTTTTTTTTTAAGTAATTGTTGACCGAGCTGTTCCAGCCAGCATCATTTATTGTATTGCTTCGTCGTGGTGAATAAATTGTGCAGATCACGATGGAGATGCAAAATTGCTGCCTGACAAAACAATGGCTGTTTGTTTCTAGTTATTTTGATCTTCAAACATGACAAAGAGCTGAGTTGAAAAGCATCAGGTATTATTTTTAGTGTCTGTCATGCCACATGTTTTTTTTTGTCTTGGTCCCAAACATCGGATAGTCCTTCATCTTTCCAGCTATCTTAGGAGATAACGAAAACAGTCTGCTGTTAATTACGAACATGAAGCAGCAGTGGTTCAAAATGAAATCACCATCCTGTCTCAAAAGAAGATTAGCTTTATGGCTTTCTCCCATAATATCTTATATTAACTTCATGTTCCAGTGCACAATTTCTCACCATTATTCCTATCCATGTAATCATTCATTCATTCATCTTTCGTACCGCTTGATCCTCACTAGGGTCGCGGGGGGTGCTGGAGCCCATCCCAGCCGTCTCCGGGCAGTAGGCGGGGGACACCCCGAATCGGTTGCCAGCCAATCTCAGGGCACACATAGACGAACAACCATTTGCATTCACAATCACACCTAGGGACAATTTAGAGCGTCCAATCAGCCTGCCACGCATGTTTTTGGAATGTGGGAGGAAACCGGAGCACCCGGAGAAAACCCACGCAGGCCCAGGAAGAACATGCAAACTCCACACAGGGAGGCCGGAGCTGGAATTGAACCCGGTACCTCTGCACTGTGAAGCTGACGTGCTAACCACTGGACTACCGGGCTGCCTCCATGTAATCAATCGACCTGAAAGTCAGTGCAAGTGTGAGTGTGTGCGTGTCTGTGTGCACGCATGAATCACCATTTCTCCATCTTGTCCTTCCATTCATCGGGAGATAAGTCAGCATCCGTCTAACGCTGCTGAAACCGCGCCGTCCTTCATAAATACGTTCATAGACTTGTTACACAAAATGGACGGGGATGGCTATATTTCCTTGTCATCGTCACAGCTCTTCAGTCGTCCTGCTTAACTGCATGTCAGCTAGCTGTAGAGCAATGACAACGTAAACATTTCTGAATTGTTTAGTGGCAAAGAACGTCACCCGTCTGCAATGACAATTTGTGGGAAGAATGGGATGGATTTTCTTGAGACCGATGTTATTACATCATTTACATCAGCATATTATTTCAACATGTGCAATATCTCAAGGTTTGTACGGAATACATGGCAGGATCGATTTCTCACTTCATCATGGCCGTGTCACACTAATTGAGTCAATATCTACTTTACAACAGCTGAATAATTGTTGCTAGATGAAACATTAATCACTGCAGTAGTTATCTTATGATTATTCAATAGATGGGTATTCACATATTGGTATGGTTAAATTTCATTTTTGTTGTTCATTTTGTTGTACGTGCAAAAAATATAAAGAAATCCATTTCTTGAATAGGGTGGCCCGGTGATCGACTGGATTGATTCTGGCTCTGGCCTTCCTTTGTGGAGTTTGCATGTCCTCCCCGTGCTTGTGTGGGTTTTCTCCGGGTATTGCAGTTTCCTACGACATTCCAAAAACATGGATGGCAGGTTCATGGAACAATCTAAATTGTCCCATTATGGTTGTTCGTTTCTGTTTGCCCTGCGATTGGCTGGCAACCAGTTCAGTGTGTAGCCCGCCTGCTTCCCGAAGACAGCTGGGATAGGCTCGAGCATGCCCTGTGACCCTCGGGAGAAGAAGCTGATCAGAAAATGGATAGATGAATGAATGGATGGATATCTTGAATATTCTTTTGTACGAAGTGATTGCAACATTTTTATTTGAAACTAATGCCGCTGAAGTTGAGGATGAGGAGAGAGGAGCGTTGGCGAAGAGCGCCGATGCGTATTTGGAACCGTGAGTCGCCGCTTGGAATTGAAATGGATTTCCATGGGACAGGAGAAGTGAACCAATCTCTTTTTTCGTCAATGGATGCTACAGCTTCTTGGTGACTTTGAAACTTAGCTTGTAGCCGACGTGTGCACATTTTGAGCATGACGTCTCTGATCCACTGGTTAAAGGACACTTTGATTCTCTCCTCTTTCATCTCAAACTGCTTCAAACAACAAAGCGTGTGACGGAAAAGTGGTTAGGACTGCACGACTGTCCGTGTTTTATGTTATGTGTTGTGTTTATTATTTTACTTTATGTTAACTGTTTTGTAAAGCGCTTTGTTACAGCTGCCGCTGTTGTGAAAGCGCTATATAAATCAGCATGTATTGTATTGTATTGTATTGTAAACTAAATCACAAGAAAATGACAGAGAGGCTCATTTCATGATCATTTAACAGATTAAGTGTAGCAAAAGTGCAGTAATTCAGACGTTTGATTTCATTCTCTTCTTCTCATGTAATATTTGTTGGTCCCTGAATTTGAGAGTTCACATAAGTGATTTCACTTATTGCCTCTGTGAATATTTTATTTTGTTTGGGAAAAGCAATTTTCATTCTTGCGATAACTTCCAAAGTACTGGATCGCTCATTTTATATTCTTATTTCAATCCACATTAAAGTCGATAAATACCGCCATGGAGAATACTGCTAATTAACAATATGTTTCTTCCTTATTTTGCAGCTATCTCGACAGTCTAGATCGTATCGGTGCTGCCGACTACCAGCCAACAGAGCAGGACATTTTGAGGACCCGGGTGAAGACTACGGGCATTGTGGAGACACACTTTACCTTCAAAAACCTCCACTTCAGGTATAAGTACAACTGAATCGCCAAGAGACTCACAAACACAGCAACTTAATGTCATATTTTCTGCACCTCTGCCAATACTACCTTTAAATGCCTTTTTGGTAATTGTGGTCTCTAAAAATGAATTCAGCATCCAAGATTATGATTGCTCTTCAAGATGTGAGTGAATTACAGCCTGGAGCTGTGCCAGTGAAGACGGATGACTTTAGTTTTCGAATTCAATTTGCCGATTTCATGCACGTGTGCCTAAAATCCGTGTGAACAGAGATGCAGACTCAGCAACTGCGCATGTCGCACAATCAAACGAAATGCACACACGTTCCTTGCGTTTGGGGAATAAAAATGAGTCTACCTCTATGAGCCGTCACCTTACCGTGGGGGAGGGTTTTGTGTGTCCCAATGATCTTAGGAGCTAAGTTGTCAGGGGCTTTATGCCCCTGGCAGGGTCACCCATGGCAAACAGGTGGTTGGTGAGGGACCTGACAAAGCATGGCTCAAAAACCCCTTCTGATAACTGAAATGAATGGATCTCAGTTGACCCAGACGCGGGTCACCGGGGCCCCCCTCTGGAACCAGGCCTGGAGGTGGGGCTCGTTGGCGAGCGTCTGGTGGCCGGGCCGACACCCATGGGGCCTGACCGGGCTCAGCCCGAAGAGGCAACGTGGGTCTCCCTTCTCATGGGCTCACCACCCACGGGAGGGGCCAAAGGGGTCTCACCCTCAGCAGGGTCCTCGAGGGTACATGGGAACTCGCCCAACTAATCTATATGTGCTTTATGGATTTGGCGAGGGCGTTCGACCGTGTCCCACGGGGAGTTCTGTAGGGGGGTGCTTCGGGAGTATGGGGTACCGAACCCCCTGATACAGGCTGTTCGGTCCCTACGCCACCATTGTCAGAGTTTGGTTCGCATTGCCGGCAGTAAGTCGGAATCGTTTGCAGTGAGGGTTGGACACCACCTGCGCTGTCCTTTGTCGCCGATTCTTCTTTCGATTCGTTCTTAACTTTGTTTGCCTGTCGTGGTAACGAAGGAGCTGAGCTAGAATGTTTGAAACATCAGTTCTGTACCCGTATTGAAGACCATTCATGTTTAATCCATCCCTCTCTGACAGTGTACCGGTAAATCAAATTTGAGGATTTAAATCTTTGGAATTTAATACAACTGTTATATACTTTATTAACCCTAACCTGATTAGACGATAAGCTGTCCACTGTAGTAACCGCTGTCCCTGAAAGGGCTAAAGGCTACCGTTTCTAATGTTGTGACCAATAACTGTACATCAACATAGCACACATTGTACGAATGTATGTTGTCAGTTCCAAATGCTCAGTTATAACCCGAAGTTTTAATATTTCGGCAATAAACTCAAGCCAGTGCTGCACTGAGCGTGTTTTGTTGAGATGCCGAAATCCTTTCGGCTCAGTCGTTTTTACGTGGTACTATGGCACTGAACGGGCAGCCTCAGTATTACCAGACTGATCTGGAGACCATCAGCCATCCTATCATTCTCTCCATGTAATATATAACCTGGTTGCATTCATTTCCTCTCTTGGAGGACACTCCCAACTGGACTTGAAGCATAAAATAGATGGGAGTGATCCTTTCCAAATTAGACTTCAGGTAACATACTGCCTTATACAGCCCACATTCCATTATTGTCTCGTGATTCAGAAGCGAGACAGGAATGTGAAATATCTTAAGTAGAATTTGAGTGTTACAATCGATGTTAAATAGCTCAAGAGGAGGTGGCAGAGTGGTTTGAGGGAGAGAATAGCCTAAATTCTCAATTTAGAGAAAAGGACAAAATCCGACTTCAACGGACAGTTAGGACGGCAGAAAAAATCGTTGGCACCGCCCTACCCACTCTTGAGGACTTGCACACTGCAAGAATCAAGACAAGGGCACGGAAAATCCTCCTGGATCCCCCGCACCCTGCCCACCACCTTTTCCAGCCACTCTCCTCAGGCAGACACTACAGATCCATGCGCACCAAATCCAGTAGACACTTAAACAGCTTCTTCCCTCTAGCCATTAACTCCTTAAACAGTCACTGACATAGTCACTCTTCTTGCACCACAAAATGGTACTACAAAACTACTGCTATACTCTAAAATGGTTCAATGATTTTGTTGTTTACGATGATACGAGTGCAGCGTGTTATACCGGAGACAAATTCCTTGTGTGTTCTACATACTTGGCCAATAAAGATGATTCTGATTCTGATTCTGATTAGGCATCCCTTATACCACTGGTGTCAAACTCAAGGCCCGGGCCCAGATGTGGGCCGTCACATCATTTTAAGTGGCCTGCGAAAGCAAATCAAAGATGGCAACTTCCATGATGCTTGCTAAAATCTGTACCAAAATTAGAAATTTTCATATATAATTAATCAGTGACACATTGTCAGCATTTTCTCGTAACCAAACCCCTCATTACAGTTACTTAAACAATAATTGAATAACACATTATTCTTGACTTCTTTATATAGTTTCAGTCGTAACGGTCCTCCAAGGAAAACTGTAATTATAACGTGGGCTGAACAAAAATGGGTTTGACACCCCTGCCCTATATTTTATCAGAATTACTTTCCCCGAGATTATGCACATTAAAGTGGGCATTTCCGCTTGACTCTCTGACCACAAAAAATAAACCAGTATCTAAAAAAAGAGGCACAAGAGAATGCTAGCCTAAAGACCTTTGTTATAGGTTTCTTCCAAAAGAAGCCCTGCCTCAGTTAATCGCATGTGCAGTTCCGTTGAAAAAGTAAAAGGAAAAAAAAAACGATAAAAATGTCTTACTTCAAATCGACATCTCATTTATCCCCCTCAGGAAAAAAATAACAGCAAGTAGGGTAGATCCATAGCATCCCCAAGTAGCACACATAGTTAGGGGTGTTGGTTACAAAAAAAAAATGACTTTCATTCTTCAGCCGCAAGTGCCTGCTGCTGCTTTGTGGGGCAAAACTTGAACATTTCGCTTGTTTTTGTCTGCTTCAACCGAGCTGTTCGGCAACGTGCTCTATCATACGTGGAAATCATGACATTTAAAAAATGGCTTCAGCTTCCGCTTGCACTGCATTATTGGTAGGAACAAAATAAAAAAGGAGGCACAAATGTCAAGCTCATGTAGGTACACATTCCATTCATTTTATGAAATGGAAGTAACAAAACAATCAAGGGACAGGAGCAGGGCGCATGTTGTGCCTCGTCAATTTCTGGGCACAAATAGACAGACAAGCATTCAAACGCACATTCACATTGATAGACATTGTTGAGTCTTCAATTAATTTAACATACAAGTCGCGATATCTGGAAATAAACATGAATAAAAACACCCAGTAAAGCCAGAAGTGAGATTCTGAACCAGGCCCTCAGAACATTGAAGAAGACCTCAATTACTTTTAATGCCGTATAATAAACATATCTCGCTTTCAATAAAATTGGTATTCAAAAAGATTTTTTTTTAAATTCCGCTCTCCAATATTTGATTGAATACGTTATATTAAAGCCGAGCTGTCATGCAAAGTGACCGATAACTGAGCCCGATGATGTTTCAAAAGCTGTAAACATGGAAATGTTTTCATCTATCAGGCTGTTTGATGTCGGAGGCCAGAGGTCAGAGAGGAAGAAATGGATCCATTGTTTTGAAGACGTCACTGCCATCATTTTCTGCGTCGCACTCAGTGGATACGACCAGGTGTTGCACGAGGACGAGACCACGGTAAGGGCGCACGCTCTCCTGAGTGTCTCTCTCAATGTTTAGTGTGAATTACGCTTGATTTGCACCCCATATGGTTGAACTGACCAAGTCGCATCTTTTTCACTCACGTTCACGCTCACATCGGATACTGCATGTGTCATAGCAGAATAAGCCCAAAAATACACAAATACCTTCAGTGTATGTTCAGAGCCAAATCAGACCACAAATACTGGATGTGAGGGAAAAAAAAACAGACACGAACTGAATATGAAACAGTGCAATTGCAGTCTAATCCAACAGACGGGATCTGTCCTGCCATTAAGAGGACGACATTGAAATGCATCTATCAGTGACCTATACCTAGCACTTACCCAAACAAAAGACCAATTACAGCACAAGCTCAGTTGTTATACAGACCATTAACCAGGGAAAAAAAATGGCGACCAGCAGATTGATGCCTTTTATCTGCTATTATCGTTTTGTACTTATTAATTGTTATTGTTTATATTATTTGGGGGAAAAAAAGGATTCAAGTTGGTTGACGGTATCTTAGCCAATCAGGACACAATGCGGACGCTGAAAAAATACAGAAAGTCAATACGGACACAAACGTATTGGGTTATATATTCATTCATTCATTTCATTCATTCATCTTCCGAGCCGCTTGATCCTCACTAGGGTCGCGGGGGGTGCTGGAGCCTATCCCAGCTGTCTTCGGGCAGTAGGCGGGGGACACCCTGAATCGGTTGCCAGCCAATCGCAGGGCTCACAGAGACGAACAACCAACCACGCTCACACTCACGCCTAGGGAGAATTTAGAGTGTCCAATCAGCCTGCCATGCATATTTTTGGAATGTGGGAGGAAACCGGAGCACCCGGAGAAAACCCACGCAGGCCCGGGGAGAACATGCAAACTCCACACAGGGAAGCCGGAGCTGGAATCGAACCCGGTACCTCTGCACTGTGAAGCCGACGTGCTAACCACTGGACTACCGGGCCGCCGGGTTATACATATATTTATTTTTTAAAGAAGCATGCAAAATTGCACTTGGGAAGAAAAAAAATTTGAGCTTTTGCATGTCCATGAACGGTGAGCAACAATATAGCGAGGGACCACCATATTGTGCATTTGTCATGATCTGGTTTGACATGGTACTTCTTGCTCCTAAAATGTGACATGCATTTGAATGAAATGGATCTTTTCACACTACAGTGAAGGTTACTTTCAAAATACCTTAACAAATTTGTTCGACAAAACACTGTTGAGCGTTTAATGAAGTAAAAAAAACAAACAAAACAACAACAAAAAAGCGCAAGGATATCACGCCAGAACCAATCAGAGGAATTCCCGCCCTTCACTAACTCTGATTGGCTGAGGCCATGACATGCGTCTGGTTTGAGTGAGAATTGAGAGACGAGGAGACTTTTTCCATCCTCCATCGACAGATTGCACATGGTGCAACCTCAGATTTTTTTCACTTGCACCATTATGAAATTAGGGTGCCTGGGCACCCAAATTGGGTGCGTTATAGAGCCCTATTTAGACTCCGGTTACCTACAACCCTAATGAAGACAAGCTGTATTTTTTTTTTTTTTAATGGATGAATACAGGGACTTACTCTGCCTCAAATTGAGCCCGGATATTTGAGCTATAGAGGCCCTCGTGTCGGCCCGGGACCGACAGTCGAAAATTTGGTTTTCCTTCTGTCTCGTCATTTTTTGTGGTATCAACTAAAGAGCGTCTCACAATGTTGTTGACCATCAAGGCACTTATTAAATTTGGTATAATCATGGTACAGTACCATTGCAGTGCTACGGAATCAAAATGAGACCTAGCTTAAAATTAAAAGTATTGCAGCCTGTAACACGCATGTCTGACGCTGACTTTTTGACAAACTTCTGCCCTGATCAAATAACATCCATCGACATGAGGGACAGAATTTTTTTTTTTGTGCCCAACCAACCATGTTTTGAACCCCAATCCCCCATCCCCGTTTGAATGAATTATACAATAACTGATTTTTTTTTTATACATCAAACAACATGTGAAGTTATGGAAGGACTTTGCCTTTGTGATGTCATGGCATGCTCATGCCCTAGGACAGGGGTGTCCAAACTTTTTGCCAAGGGGGCCAGATTTTATGTGGTAAAATGTCGGGGGGGGGCGACCTTGGCTGACATTCTTTACATTGAACAACAATATTGTTCAACAAATTTTAGTAAGCCAGTCCGTTTCACATTTCCATTTTTATTTTAATTTCAACAATCTTAAGAATTTCTTTTGGTTCATTTGAAACAGGTATATCACATGCAACTGCTTATTCACTTGACTTTTTCTTAAACAGAAGTCTCCTGAGTGCAAATTGATTGATTTGAAACATAAAAGGTATCACCATGACTTTTCAATAGTCACAAAACCTTTGACTCGAACAACAGGGAAATGAACAAGCAATACACATATCCACAACTGCAAGGATCATTTGAAATATGACATATCAGTCAATATAAACACGGAGTGATGTCTTGTTAACTCGTGAGTGATGCCCCCTAGTGTCTAAATGCTATTACTCATTTAGTGAATGCTATTACTCATTTAGCCACTAGAGGGAAGCAGTACTCTATGAAACATCACTCACCAGTCTACGAGACCTCAGTCAATGCAACACGTGTTCCATTGCGCCCAACCTGCGGGCCAGACGGCACTGATTTTATGACAGGGGCCGAGGGCCGGATGAAATTCGACCGCGGGCCGGACTTTGGACATACCTGCCCTAGGATGTCACTATTTACTTACCGTACATACCAAGTATGCTAGTGCCGGTAGAATTAGATGAGGTGGACGTGCAGACAACATACTGTGGTGTGCTCGAGAAGCTGTTGTCATGTGCCCTCAAACAAAGGGGCTAATTTGAATATGATGCATGCTGGTTGATATTTATAGGCTTGACGTGTATCCGCTGAGAATTAGTGCTCTATTTACGCAGATGTCTTCATGCCTCCCTGTGAGTCGGGAGCGCCGCAAAGTCTCCTCCTTGCGTGATGGGCTGATGTTGACAATCGCAATCTCTGCAGATGTCAACCACTGTGCTATTTTTTTTATTGATTATATATATTTTTTTAACATGACTGCAATCATGTTGGATAGAAGACAATTGTGTTTTCGCCATCTGCCACCATCTCCCCATTTGTCACTACCCTTCTCCAACATGAAATCAGGCGCTTACTTCTTGTCTCAAATTGTCCAGTAATGAAAAACAACCGCACGGGGACAGTTTGTTTCAATTCCCAGCAACCTCACCTCAGCGGCTCCGCGTGCGGTGCAGCAACCTACAATGCTTTAATTAAGCATTGTGGTTTACCCATGAGACTGATATATGGCACGGTCTGCTTTAATGAGACGGGGTGCTGATGAAAGACGTGTAATTATTAAAGGACAAGCACTCGTGTGAATTTATAATGATAGGAAAAGAATTGGGATGCTCTGCTTCACTCACATCTTTACCAGACACCTGCATCGCATGTGCTGTACTTTGGGAGGAAAGAAAAGGAAGAAAGCTATTCCGGGGTGGCGTAAACGACACCACGCCACTCGGGGAGAGTCTCAAAGATATTTGAGGTGCAGAGAACAACATATTTTACTTTTGCTTTGCGTCCTTTTTGAAGTACGTGCAAAATAGGATTTCAGTGGTCATAGAAAGAAGTTAGTCTTCTCCTTTGGGTGAAGCAGAACACAAAAGGGAAGAAGATGCCTCTTTCACTTCCTCACAGTGTAAAAGTTTTGCTGCTAACGTTTATAGCTCTCCCGGTGGAGTTGGGTCGTTGAAATGCCAATTGTATTTTTGGTAGAGCATTTTTTTGGGTGGAATTGGATCATTTTTAAGGGTTCATAAAAACCCTCAAAGGAAAGTGTTGAAAAAGAAAGACCCATTTATTAAGTCATATGCAGATTAGTAACATTTGATTGACTACCTTTTTTCTCATTCAGTGGCAACAACCATGTAAGAGAGGGTGAATGCTATATTTTGAACCCTTTCAGGGACAGCGGTTACGACAGTGGACAGCTGATCATGTTATCAGGATGCAGGGTGCATGAAGGGTTAAACCTACATTTTGATCAATCTGTCAAATGCTTGAAAAAAAAGAAGATACTCCGCACAATAAAATGGGAGGATCTTTTTTTTTTTAATATGTTGAGATCACTTTGGAAAAGAGGTTTAATTTGTTTTCCTCTGTGTTGGATGTATGATGTTCAGTAACGCGTCGCTATTTCGCGGTTCTTTTATCGCGGCTTGGGTGCATCGCAAATTTTTTCAAACATGTTCATAATTTTTTGGGTTGCTCGATGATCATTTTATTTTTTTTACCTCTACATGTTTATTGGTCGCTACTTCGCGAATTTTCGTTTAGCGCGGGTGGTTTTGGTCCCCATTAACCGCCATAAACGAGAGATTACTGTATATATAGTCTCTCCTTAGACACACACACACACACAGATGTTCTTCTCTTGATTCCCATCTTGCTGTTGAAGACAAATTCTTCACTTTGACAAGCAGCCGCACACATTCACAGCCATTTTTGCTGTCCTTCGATGTGACAGCTGCTTTAGGGGAATTGTTTTCCTGCCTCTTTTCAGTCTCAGATGTAGAGGTGCCTGTGTGCGTCATGTGAGTGTGTGTACGAAGCTGTGTTCCGGGGAAGTGTGTCCCTTGCGTTTTCGCTTCCTGCTTTTGAGCTCCACCTCGCAGCATCTTTGGTACCTTCCACTTCACCTGTCACTCTCACCCTCGGCCGTCCTGTCTAAGCAATGAGCATTCAGATGTTCCAAGATGCTCCACCCACCAACAGGTATGAGCCCTTTGGAAAAGCGGATATGCTTGGCATGATTTCTTTGCGTTTGTTTTTATTGCATGCTCTCTCTTGCACTATATCTGCTATCCTTGACGGTCCGCATTTAGGTTTGCCAGGCATGTGTGTGCGTATTATAAAAAGAGTTTTAATTATTTTATTTTCATGCATGTGTTGCCTCTTGCTAATCTAACAGTGTCTCAAATTTGGAACTTTGCAGTATTGTTATTCCAGCATGTATTTAAATACTCAATCAAACGTCGGGTGTTTTCATTGCTTTCATTTTCAAAACGGGTTTCCATTACAGAAAAAAACACAAGCGGTGTGATGCATGGCTTTGATTGTCACATGTTAATTATGTAATTATAATTCACTTTACACCGTTTTTTTCCTGATGGTTTTTTGTGTTGTTTTTTGTTGTTGTTGCTGTTGGCTTTTTTTTTTTTTTTTTGGTTTGTTTGTTTCATGTCTGACTCTGAGTCATGCATAAAACAACCTGTAAAAAATGTTTCATGTCTCTTGCAGAATCGCATGCACGAGTCTCTGAAGATGTTTGATTCCATCAGTAACAGCAAGTGGTTTGAAGAGACCTCCATCATCCTCTTCCTGAACAAAAAGGACATTTTTGAAAACAAAATCAGCAAGTCACCATTGTCCATCTGCTTCCCTGAGTACACTGGTATGTCCACATATGACAGAACAAATATATGATTCTATCATTCCCTCCACATCATTTTAGTCTGTTTCTCGCTTTGAATGAGACGCTAGAATGACAATGTTTTTTTCGCTTTTATTCATTCCTGAATCTGTTCATTTAAAACTGCGGGAGTGACACCATAAAATTCAGTTAGGATCTACATCTGCAGCTTTGAGAGACAACACTGACTCATTCGTTTCAACATATATGGTTTGATTTTCACTACAATTACATCAACACTTGAAACGCCAAAGTAATTTGGATGCAGAAACAGCCGTGACGTGGAATTCGCCAAGTAAAAGTTTTGAGCTATGAAAATACACAATTAACTACAGAGAGCAGGGCTGGATGCAGCTGACACGAAAGTGATCTGACATCATCAGGTGACATGATCTTGATATAATAAAGGGAACACAATGAAGGCCCACAGTTCCTGCATAGCAAATGATACATCAAGGAACCAACAGTCACAACACAACTACTGTTATTTGCCCCCGGCTGAAAGGTCACTGGCCAGACACATGACAAATACACATTGTGCAAAAACACATTTCTCATGATAAATGGTTTTGCATTGCTAAACTAGTATGACATGGCAAACACAACACTGACCAATGTTGGAAAATATATTTCTGGAATGTATATTACATATTTTAGTGTGTGTGCGTGCATGCGTGTGTGTGTGTGTGTGTGTGTGTGTGTATATATATATATATATATATATATATATATATATATATATATATATATATGGCGGCCCGGTAGTCCAGTGGTTAGCACGTCGGCTTCACAGTGCAGAGGTACCGGGTTCGATTCCAGCTCCGGCCTCCCTGTGTGGAGTTTGCATGTTCTCCCCGGGCCTGCGTGGGTTTTCTCCGGGTGCTCCGGTTTCCTCCCACATTCCAAAAATATGCACGGCAGGCTGATTGAACACTCTAAATTGTCCCTAGGTGTGAGTGTGAGTGTGAATGGTTGTTCGTTTCTGTGTGCCCTGCGATTGGCTGGCAACCGATTCAGGGTGTCCCCCGCCTATTGCCCGGAGACAGCTGGGATAGGCTCCAGCACCCCCCGCGACCCTAGTGAGGATCAAGCGGCTTGGAAGATGAATGAATGAATGAATTAATATATAGTATATAGTAATATGTAATATATAGGTAATATGTCAAGATGCTCAAAAGATAGTTGTTACTGCTGCATCCTGCTTTAATGAAAGTAAGTAGTGAAGTAGTAGTTTTTTGTTGCTCCAAAAGATCGACTGACCCAAGAAATAGGTGACCAATATTTTGACTGACAATTGTATCCATTCATTCATTCATTCATCTTCCGAACCGCTTGATCCTCACTAGGGTTGCGGGGGGTGCTGGAGCCTATCCCAGCCGTCTCCGGGCAGTAGGCGGGGGACACCCTGAATCGGTTGCCAGCCAATCGCAGGGCACACAGAGACGAACAACCATTCGCACTCACACTCACACCTAGGGACAATTTAGAGTGTTCAACCAGCCTGCCACGCATGTTTTTTGGAATGTGGGAGGAAACCGGAGCACCCGGAGAAAACCCACGCAGGCCCGGGGAGAACATGCAAACTCCACACAGGGAGGCCGGAGCTGGAATCGAACCCGGTACCTCTGCACTGTGAAGCCGATGTGCTAACCACTGGACTACCGGGCCGCCAATCCATGTGAGACTTAAAACAAAAACTGATCATTAGTGTCACTGCATGCATGCGATTCATGAATGTAATGAGTGCCCAATATTGGCTGCAGCATGCTCATAGATGCCGGTGATGAATAGAGAGCAGCTGACGGGCTCATATTGAAGAGATGCAACAGGAGCAAAGACAATCGGGAAAACAAACAAACAGAAAGTGTGAAAGATCGAGAATGTGTGTGTAATTGGGGAAAACGGCAGAACCAAGTCCAGAGAGCAAGATTGTGGGAACACGGTGTCGAGAGGCATTCGAACAGCACAAACTGTGAGAAAGAGAACATTCACATTGCAATCATTCCCGCTTCCTTTCTTCATCTTCTGGCATGGAAGGACCCCGCGCATGTTCTGATGGTGTTGCAACTGAAGCAGACAGGCCCGCCGCGGTGCTGCCAATGATATGTTAGTGACACTTGGCCCACAGATGACTCCACTCACCACCATCTGGCTCGATCGAAAAGCATTTTAACAAGTGAAAAGCTGCAAATCCAGTCCTTGCCTTATTGACTGTCACGGTCGATTATGGATGTGGACCACAGGGCATGCACTAGATTTGTGAAATGAATCAATACGAGCTGTGAATTACGGTTGCTGCCTTTGAGCTCTCGTTCATTTGCGGACGTCCAAGACTGTGGTGCCAAAAATAACGCATCAATGGAGGTCTAATTTTAGAATAAAACCCCTCCTTTTGCATTTGCTGCAGGGATCCTCAAAGCATATTAGTAGGATTTAACGCGCAGAATGTGTTTATCAGTACGTCATGCTGAGACAGTTTGGTTTAAAAAAAAAAAGACTGAATAGAAACAAAGTCAATCTTAAAATAGCTTTCACGCTTTCATAACCATAATAATGATGCCATATCTCTGTCGTCTCTGTTCTCCATAGGGCCAAACACGTATGTGGAAGGAATCTCCTTTATCACTTCTCACTTCAAGAGCAAGAACAAGTCATCAAACAAGGAGGTTTACACCCATGTGACCTGTGCAACCGACACGAAAAACATGCAGTTTGTCTTTGATGCTGCAAGTGATGTCATCATCACCGACAGCCTCCGGCGCTCTGGCCTAGCCTGATGATGTCACGACTTTGAGACCACCTCATATTAAGCGGGTTTTGGGTTTGAGCTAAATACATGTGCCTATTTCAATAAATTGGACCTGGGTGGGAATGTGAGTGTGCTCGATAGCGTGGATGGCTGGATGGATGGACCCTTAAGGTTGCCTGTGATATCGTTTGATAGCCCCATGATGTTCTCAAACTCCTGGATATTGTTCCAAATGGAGTCTGAATGGATTAGGGAAACTTGTTGGCTGCACGATGACGTGATTTGTTGACTATTTGACTTTGTTTTTTTTGTGTCAGTACTATAAAATACGCCAGGTGCCGGGAACCTATGGCTCGCGAGTCAGGTGTGGCTCTTTTGATGATTGCATCTGGCTGGCAGATAAAACAAAATATTCTCGCTTGTTTAATCCATCCATCGATTTTTCACTGCTCAGGGCTGCAGTTGGTGACAGGAGCAATTTTAATTGGATCATACTGGCCTACGTTGGCCATTGGTGGGTAACAGGTAAACGCCCCATTTTGAATCGGCCTGCTTGGTCATTAGCTCAAATGTTCGACGAATAAGATGGCAAAAAGAGAAAAAGATGACGAGTATGGTTCACTTCACTTCAGGACGAATGGACCGAAGGATTCGCCTTTGTTCTGCAGGTTCTGCGGTGTGTCTAATTTGCAATGACAAAATACCATCGATGAAACGCTCTAATGTAAAGCGGCACTTTGACACACGCCATGTTCCGTTCACATCAAAATACCCTGCGGGAGACAACAGAAAGGAAGCGTGCAAGCTACTGAGCAGACTGCAAGCTAGCCTACAGCAACCCCGCGTATGGACCCGGCAAGATGACTATAATTCCGCTAGCTTTGCTGGATCTTGAGCAATCGTGAGGAACGGAAAACTATTCACATAAATGATGACTATTATAACAAAATTATTTTTTTTTAATTACATTCAGAGGCTTATTATACTGACATTTTGTTGAAATCACTTTTAAATACATTTCCAAATATTTTGCTTTCATGGCTCTATTAGTCAAAAAGGTTCCCGACCCCTAATATACACAATTCAGCATCTATTTCACATCAATTTATTCTTTGTTTAAATTGATATTTTATGTCAATTTCTTTTTTTCTTTTCTTTTTTTGTTCTTTAAGATAAGATAAGAAAACCTTTATTAGTCTCGCAATGGAGAAATTCCCAATTCACAGCAGCAGAGTTATGAAAGGAAGAAGTTGAACAACAAAATATAGGAGCTGCTGGAAAGGCAGCCACTCTCGCCGCGCCATTTTGAAGTCAAAATAACAAAATAACACAGCACAACACGACACAGACAGTTGTGCAATCCTCAACACTTTTCTGCATACAATTTGTTGTCTCAAGCAGTTCTAGATGAAAGAGGAGAGGATCAAAGTGTCCTTTCTCCAGTGGATCAGAGACGTCATGCTGAAAATGTGCACACGTCTGCTACAAGCTAAGTTTTGAAAGCAAACACAAAGCTGTAGCATCCATTGACAAAAAGAGATTAGTTCACTTCTCCTGTCCCACGTAATCCGCTTCAAACTCCAAGCCGCGACTCCCAGCTCCAAATCCCCATCCGCTCCTTTCTTCTCATCGTCGGCTCCTCAAGACCTCCATCCATCCAGCCGCAGACCGTTCAACAGCACCGATCTCTCCGCTGAACAAAGCGGGGCTGTGAAAAATGCTGCCCATTACAGGCACAAGACACAAGCGCCCCGGGACTGTCCAGCAACGACGGTCAAATGGCGCCGACATTCCTCCCAGTCAAAAACAGTTCTGGTATACCCATGCTGCCGAGAAGGCGCAACCACCGAGCACAGAGTCTCCTCTTTGATGAATGTCGTGGCCAAAAAATGCTGAAAAAAGTCCACATCAGGTCCACACGACGTAACAACAAACGCAAAGTGACAAAACAAACACAAAAACAACCAAAAAAAGCAAGGCTCATGAGAGCACTTGCCGACGGCTGCCTAATCTGGCGCCATCTTGACTTCAAAGACTTTTGACTTTATTCTTGCACATGATACTTAGGGGAACTATTGTCTTTTTGCTGGGACCTACATTAAACCAATCAAGACTCAAGCTTGAGATGTGGAGTGCTGACTCAGTCTGACACTTCTCAGAGGGTGCTTCAGTGGAACAATTGACTTGATAGGATCACCATTGTCAACTGCAGTTTCCACCCGTAGGTTGGAGAAGCTTGCTCATGTTACTTCCTTCCCTGCCTACTGAAAAAATTGCATGAGATTAGAGAGTCAATTAAAGAGATCAGGGTACTTGACATGACATG
This sequence comes from Hippocampus zosterae, assembly GCF_025434085.1. NCBI lineage: Eukaryota > Metazoa > Chordata > Actinopteri > Syngnathiformes > Syngnathidae > Hippocampus > Hippocampus zosterae. The sequence goes on along the minus strand of NC_067453.1, from coordinate 28,683,511 downwards.
TACGCTGTAACCTGATAACATGATAATCTGTCCAGTATAGTAACCATGGTTCCTGAAAGGGTTAACATGCATGCAACATCATCAGTATAGTTCATAATCTTTAGTTCTCTATTCATTTGACTTAAAATGATCATACAGAAAATAAATTAGCCTTGGATGTTACTGAAAAAAAGGCATGTCTGCTTAGGTCCAAATTGTTATTTGAAGAACCAATGGCCTAAATTTCATGACGTCACCGGCTGATAATTCTCAGGCATTGCAGCAATAATAAAAAAACGTTTTGATACCTTAATCTTCACAATTTACATATTTTGCACCATAGAGACCCATTATAATTCATATTTTTGAATGCATCGTAAACCTAATGTGTAAACATGCATTTCACGCAATTTTTACGTCAATCGCTTTGTTTTCGCTTGGACAGACGTAAGCCATTGTTGGGTTGAGGTCATTCCAATTGTGCAACTTTTAGGTGGCGCCAGAGGATCGCAAATGAGTTTGCCTTTTTGCAGGAGGCTTCAAACCGATGCATTTTACATGAACACGTCCGGTCGGGATTGTTAGTAGGGCTTGGTTGGGACCTCCAGACACAATTTTTTTTTTCCTTTTCCAAAAAATAAAGAATAAAAAATCCCAAAGAATTAATAAAAACTATATATGTATGGATAGCACAGATGCCTCTGAACATTTTGAGTGTTTGGAAAAAAAAAAAAAAGAATGTTTTTATAACACAAAATACATCATTACAAAAATTGTAAAATGCGTAACTTAAGGCCTTTTTAATTTGGAGCACACAAGGGTTAAGAACCAGGTAGATGACGTCGCCCATTTCCATTTATGGCGCGTCCTAATTAGACACGAGCTGCCTCAGGCTGTTGATCATCCTGCTTTGCGCATGTGTGTGTGGTCTGAGTCCTGAGTGTGCGTCGACGGTATAGGGAAGGACGTGTGTGCTTTTGCGTGGGTGTGTATGTGCCCGTGATTGCAAAGCACTAGAAAATGTTGTGTCCAAGACACCATGAGCCCATGGGTGGCAGCCCGCAGGCAGCATGCAGCGCTCAACCTCACTCTGAGGACTGTGCGCATGGGTGGCGTTCTCTTTCTTTTGGTATTTTGTTAGATGTTGCACAGGTGGAATTGGGCGTACGGGGCATTTGCGCCATTGTGCACCTTTGTGGGATGGAACGCAGCTGAGTGCCAGCCAATCGTAGCGACATGCCTCATTTGCATTCAAAACAGGACATTCGGAGGGCACACTGTGCTTGACCTTATGGAAACGGTGATGAATTCGCTGGTGTCCGTGCATGACATTTGCATTCGCCAAAAAAAAAAAAAAAAAAAACCGACGGTGCGTCTGTGTTTTGTGTGCAGAGAACTGAATCTGTCCGGCTTCAACTTTGCGTCAACTACACTATCATTGAGACCTGTATTTAGATTGGGAAAAAAAAATGTTGCCCCCCTACATCATTTAAGTTGTGCATCCCTGGTGTTGTTGATAAAATAAAACTACTTCCAAACATAAAGAACTATCCAAATATATAATATCTATCATAGGGGTGTGCAAACTACGGTAAGTCCTCAAGGGCCGACGTCCTGCCTGTTTCCCATCTGCAACACACCTAATTAAATGATCAGGAACGTTATGTTCTTTCTTCTGAGTTTCCTGATGAACTGATCCTGATCCATTTCGATTCAAGTTATTACCAAAAACGTCATTCACAAGTATTTTGTTTCTTTTTAATTGAACAGATTTCAATGTAAAAAAAATACGACCGTTTCCTAAGAGTTCGGAGCTCATTTTGGCACGTTTAAAGCTTTGCTGTGTTGAGTTTACATGTTTTCTCTGTGCTTGTTAGGGGTTCTCTCTGGATAATCCAGCTTCCTCACAAAGTCCAAAAGCATGAATGTTGGGCTCAGTACAGACTCGGAATTTCCATAGGTTTGAATGTGAATGGTTGTCAGTCCTGTGATTGACTGGTGATGAGTTCACGGTCTCTCGACTTAAATCAGATGGGAGATTATATTTTGCGTGGGCACTTGCTTTTTAGTCCTTCAACAATTGTTCCAAGTAGCCCTTTGGGATGAAGTATTTGCCAATAAGTCATCCTTGCTCTTGTCGCTCTCATGAAACCTTTCTACTCTCTCGCAACTGCTTGTAGCAAATTGGGTACATGAGTGCCTTACTTTATCAAGAAGTGCAATTAAAGCACAAAGCTACTCATACTGCAGTCATGAATATTAAGCGGACCACCGCTAATGATGTATCCATTGGGATGTCATTTGTTGACATTGTATTGGAAAAGTATTGAAATAAAGCATACCTTGAGTAACTTAATATGTGTGAGGACTATTTGTGGATGGAAAAAAAAACTGACAATTGCAGAAAGAATATCATTGATATTGATTTGTTTATTTGTGCTTCGTTCCAAAAAGATTTGCAATACTTGTCTTGCATTTTCCCACAGATCTTTTTTAGCGTGGAAAACTCAACATTCTCACCCCCTCCCCGCTCTCTTTCCACAGAATCGCATGCACGAGTCTCTGATGCTGTTCGACTCAATCTGCAACAACAAATTCTTCATCGATACCTCCATCATCCTCTTTCTCAACAAGAAAGATTTGTTTGCAGAGAAGATCAAGAAGTCAGCGCTCAGCATCTGTTTCCCCGAGTACACAGGTGAGACGCATCTCTGCCAAATGCATGAAGGTTTAGGAGACCAGCAACCGACAAAGTGCGCAGGTTGAATCAGGTCTCATAAAAACTACACGACAGTAAATTGTCGTTCAGTAGATGGATGGATGGTTGGATGCTGTTTTCATCCTCGAGGTCAATTTATTCAGTCGCCTCACCCTGGAGGCTCGCCCAGTTGACAATACTAACATTCTTTTGGTGGTGCATATGCTGGTATTCTTTATGCATGCAGGCGACTGTTTTACTGTAGCATAGTTTTTTGTTTTTTTTTGACAAAGACCATTTGCATATTTTGAGATGGTTCGGCTCCAAAATTGCTGCTGTCATTAATGTGGGAGTTTAAACTGCGAGCAAGGTTTGAATGTCACCTCATTTCACTAATACCGCCCCCCCAAAAAATATCTATTAAAAAGCAGATGCTAAAAAAACAGCGTTTTGTGCCCATTCTGTAAGTCCGAAGTGGCAAACTCAGATTTTAGTTCCCGTTTCACTTGGAGGGCCGTTATGACTGAAACCATATCAAGTTAAGAATACTATCATGAGGGGTTGAGTAACAAGGAAATGCTTCGAATATATCTCTTTATTTTATTCCATATGAGAATTAAAAATTGAGGTAGACGTTTTAGAAAGTTGACATGTTTGAGCTACTTTCGCAGGCCGCATCAAATGATGTGGCGGGCCACATCTGGCCCCCGGGCCTCAAGTTTGACACCTGTGCTGTAAGTGAACACGGCCGACTTGACTTGCTGCCGATCAAAGTGGCTCCTCTCATTCCTTATAAATGTGCCAATGACTTCCACCACACGTGCCCGCAGCGCAGAATGTGACTTCCTGTGCCCCATATCAGAGCCACCAAAATCTCGTTACCCCCGTCCGTGTACGCCAGTACTTTGATGTGATTTCAGCAGGCGCAAAGTTTAGTCGGCCTTCAGCCACCACATTTTCTGCTGTGCTCTACGCCTGTCAAAGAAAACTCATTTGACAAATCAGAACACAGACCGTGGCGCAGAGGGTGCGGGGGGGGGGGGGGGGGGTCTGCCAAATTCTCAAACAGGCTAAACGAGGCTTGCACCAGCACGAAAATCAACAGGTATTACTTCAATCTTCACTCTTGATTTTTCTCGAGCTGTCCAATTTGTTTGTAACTTTTATTGCTAAGCAGAGGTAAGTATTCCACTAATTTTTTTATTCTGTAACGCTCCAGATGCCCAAGGAAATGAGTCAGCGCAAGGTTGTGGGGGGGCGTGCCAATCAATGCACAAATGAGACAGATCTAACTCATTCACTCCCAAAGACGTTTTTAAACGTCTCTTCAGACTTGGTCCAGAATCGGTTGGTACTGAATGACTCAAGGATCACCGTGTCTTCCCTTCCCCCACCTTTCTTGTCTTTCTCCAGGACCAAACACCTACGAGGATGCTGCAGCTTATATCCAAGCACAGTTTGAGAGCAAGAATCGCTCCCCAAATAAGGAAATCTACTGTCACATGACCTGCGCCACAGATACAGGGAACATCCAGGTGGTGTTTGATGCTGTGACCGATATCATCATCGCCAACAACCTCAGAGGATGCGGCTTGTACTAAGCAGCCCGTGTCGCACCCGCTCCTTCCTTTCTCCTCCTGTCCACTTCGCTCTCCTCCTCAACCCGCTTCCTCTGACACTGCTGTGGAAACGATGATGGTAACAATGCTGTTTACTTAAAATAAAACAGAAAAAAAAAAGAAGAAGACGGGGAAAAATGCAACTAGGTACATATTAGTGAGGATAATTAAAGAAAATATTAGTCATAAAGATATATATTATCTAACTATCTATACATATATATATATATACATATACATATATATGTGTGTGTGTGTGTGTGTATATATATATATATATATATATATATATATATATATATATATATATATATATATATATGTGTGTGTGTGTGTGTGTGTGTGTGTATCGATAGATAGATATAATGTTAATTTTTTTTTTCCTTGCTCTGGGTTCTCCCCCCCAATGTTCTCTGGCCTGCTGCCAAACAAACAAAGAAAAGTGTTTTTGAAAGGAAACACAGAACTCTGCAGCCTTGAAACCTTCTCGAACAAAGTTAATGAAAGTCTCTGTTCTAATCTAATTTGCTTTTCCGGTGGTGTCATTTGTCCCTAACGAAACTTTTTCCTTTTTTTTTTTTTTTTTTTTTTTTTGTTACCTATGGATTGTGTTTTTGTTGATTTTGTCCGTATTTATTACATTAGCCGGTACACAGATTTGTGTTCACATTTTGTCTCACCTGACCCATTTGTTGTTTATTGTTTTGTTTCTGGCAACAGTAGAGTTTACGTCAGAACATTTTTTTGAAAAAAATCTGTGAAAATATCGATCGCTTCAAAAATATGAAGAGGGTCAGCCAATCGAAACCTTGGAAAAATACTCAAGACCTGCTGAAAGTGTCAACCACCAATTCATTTCACATTTGTTTTTTGTTTACATTGGCGCGACTTTCCCGTTCCGCGAGCAGTCCTGGCAGGGACAGAAAGTGTTTCCTAAAGCTAGCTTTCGCCCGACAACCTATGGGAAGCAAGTGCCAGGTGACACATGCAGGGACTGTACTGTAGATAGCAATGCCTTTAGAAGCGACTACACGTTATAACTACCTTTTCTCACTATTATAACCTCTACCATATATTCTCAGTGTAAGGAATCTCGGTCCTGGTTTGAAAATGTTTGATTAATTTATTCATTTATTTATTGATGATCACATCCTAGCCCAGGACATACTCTTATCTATCGGTCTCTCTTCCTCTACATTTTACGGTACGAACCGTCATGCCTTTACGTCTTTCACTTCAATCCATGCATGGCACCCTTGGCATATGGCTAATGGGGCGGGGGGGGGGGGGGGTGAGGCGGGCAGAAGAGTCGCCTCTTCTGCCCTCTCTCCCTCCTTACTCCTGTTCAAGCCCTTGACATGTATAGCATGATATGACTCCAGCCTTTGTATAAAGTGAACAGTTATGCCAAAACTGGAAGAAAAGGAAAAAAAAAAAAAGAAAAATTCTGCATTCAATTTCACATTTTTTAAAAAGTCATTTCAAATGGAAAAGAAATGAAAACACTTTGAGAAAAATAAAGAAGGAGAAAGATGTTTTGTTATCGGGTGTAACCATCTACTGTGTAATCAGGAATGACAACTTAAGGTTTTCAAAAGGGGTGTTCACACGGCACACATTTGTATCAGTGCTGCACCGTTGTATTTTGTTGCGACGTATCTTACACCGGTGTAAATTTTGTGGAGCGTTCACACGTATAAAGCTGCTTACTAAAGAGAAGCGTGTTAACCCCGGTGCAGCCTCACTCGCGTTCACACGGCAGGTTTCTGCGGCCGTGAAATACGATAATAATAATAATAATACGGAAATAAAATATGCGTAAAGTAACGTCCTTTTCCCCGCCTTATTTGTGCCATATCAAAAAACCGTGGTTTATACTTCTCCAGACAAATCAACGCTGTGGTCTATCAGACACCGTAAAGGGATGAGGGAGAGAAAGGAAAGAAGTGCAAAATACCCAGGACAGGATGCAAGTTATGCAATACCCGAATGTAATCAACTCTTCTCACACGTAGCGAGTCTGCCCCTGTAGCGTTCAGATAGATCGGTGCTGCCCCGCAAACTAGCATTTACTCCGGAGTCAATTTTTGAACCACCTCCTGAGCAGGGTTAAATTTGCTCCGGTTGAAGCTGTTTTCAGGGGCTACACTGGAATTACTTTGTACGTGTGAACGCTCGGGGGGGGGGGGGGGGGTTAGCCCCGGGGGGAGGGGGGGGGTAGCCCCGGTGCTACACCGCAGTAAAAGTTGCCGTGTGAACACCCCTAAAGATGAATGGTTATGTAGGATGCTGTCAGAAAGACACAAATCATAGATTTTTGTGGGGAATTCTTGCAGTAACATCAATATTAATCTGTTTTTTTTAATCAATTAAAAACAGCAAGATTTTTTTAAAAATTAAAAAATCACACCTGTGACAACAATGGAACCGCAGAAATTAACACGAGTATTACATAACGGTCACGGTGATCCTGTAATATTCGACAATATTTCCTGTGCTTTGTATCTACAGAACTTTTTTTTTTCCTCTCTCTCTCTCTCTCTCTAGCTCCCTTTTGTAAAATAAAATATGTTTTGCAATTGGTTCCAGCTAGAACGGCAAGCAGATTTGGAGCCGCAGTGTTCTCAAAAGACAATGTGTTGTAATGCTTTGAACTGTGCCCCATCTCCCTCTCTCTCTTGTGACTGTTTTTTGCCTGTTTGAACGCGTGTCCTCACTTTAGCCTGACTCATAACAATTAAATTATATGATAACAATCTCTATTTTTATTTTTATTATTATTTCAAAAATTATTTTGGGGGCGGGGGCAGATTTCTTGCTGCGTCCACTTGTTAGTGATGCCGCATGTTCACACGTCGCTGTGTATAAACCTCTTTTTACCATTTCCTCTGTGAGCAATTAGTTTGACACACGCCTTTCAGGTCGACAATGAAAAGCACAGTTTTCATATCACACACACAAACACACACACACACAAAATACATAAATATCAATATTTCTTACCTAGCCATGTCTATATGTTAGCCTTCATCGATCTGTCTATGTAGCCCTCTCTTTCTTGCAAATGTGTATAATGAAATAATAGACCTGTTTTTTGGCATTCTGTTCTTGATACCTGCATTTAATTTTTTTTTTTTAATACTTTTTGTTCTCAAATCCGTGAATACATTTTTTTTCTGTGCAGCTTTCTCTCTTGCTCTTCCTCTCGCTCTCTCACTCTCTCTCGTTCGCCCTCCTCTTAGTGAATGGTTGTTATTTCATGTGGGATGTCCGTGATGGAAAAAAAAAAAAACAATCGAATGTAGTGTTTACATTAAAAGCCACTGTTTTCATGACTATAAAAATACTCACCCATTTTGTCTTTTCTGTATAAAACTGCCTCAATGCTTGACTGTTGTCATCTCGCCGTACATTGTGCGCAAATGAATCAGGACCGCATGTATACACTTGAGCTAACATTGAAAGAAAGGATTGATTTGGAAACCCCTTTGCAGCTGTAACTGGTTCCCAAAGGTATCTGATGCCGTTGAGGTCCGGATTCAAGTATGAGAAAGTGAAATATTCAGCTTTTTTTTTTTTCCCTACAAAATAAAACTTGTCAAAATACACCAAGCATTAAGAATGATACCACTTACATTTACACATCCGAGTTCTTGTCTTGATTAAATTAGCCTGCCGGTGAAAGAAGTCATGTCTCGTGCAAGTGAGCAACAGCCCGACAACCTGCTCTTTGAACTGCTGGGGCGAAGGCAAGAGGGGATTTCACCACCATGAAGACCAGAAGATTGAATAGGCAATCAAGAGGTTTCTACTTGTCAGAGTACAACTGGACTAGAAAAGCAGGTCTAATGCGATTTTGGCGGTGGAATTTGATGAGATTGCAGGCAGACAAATTGCAAGTTTTGTGGACGTGTGATGAATGTCAGATTCGTAAAAATCTGAATTGGGCATCAAATGCTCTGAATCACTGAAATAAATTCATTCCATGCATTATTATTATTATCATCATTACATTTTTTAAAATCATCCCACTGGCTGGTCTCCAACGGGCCACTTTATAGTGCGGCTACGCGCTCTCCATGTCGATACTGTAGTGGCAACCATTGGACCGCATTAATAGATAACTGTTTTGATTGGCCATTATTGAGGGCGGCTGTGACCGCTCCCACAACGGCGCGGACCTACCTCAGATCCGCCATGCAGGATTTACGCCAGTCGTGAAAATAGAGCCCATGATGTTCATCTTGCACATCGGGTTTAGGACCATGCCGTTTATAGTGTCAAGTACGTTTAAGGTAACCCAACAAATCCCTTTTACGAGAAGGTTTGGAAACTTTTTCCCATGCTATTGAATGAGAAGGTGTGAACATTTGACTGGTACTCTCTCTGTTTTTAGCACTAATATATACTATAAGCTGTGGCAGATCAGTAGCGCTACCATTTGTGTGTCTGAAAGAAGATTGAGGATCATGCCATGTCACGTTAACGAAACGCTGCTGCTCATTAATTGCATTTTAATGAGTGCTCACTGTTCTCCACAGGGTGTCCTACAGCAGGCAGCCCAACCCTGCTGCAATGACAGCAGGACAATCATTATTCTCGGCAGTGATTTGGGGAAATATTCAAAAGAATGTAAATCAGGCGGCCCGGTAGTCCAGTGGTTAGCACGTCGGCTTCACAGTGCAGAGGTACAGGGTTCGATTCCAGCTCCGGCCTCCCTGTGTGGAGTTTGCATGTTCTCCCGGGCCTGCGTGGGTTTTCTCCGGGTGCTCCGGTTTCCTCCCACATTCCAAAAACATGCATGGCAGGCTGATTGGACGCTCTGAATTGTCCCTGGGTGTGAGTGTGAGTGCGGATGGTTGTTCGTTTCTGTGTGCCCTGCAATTGGCTGGCAACCGATTCAGGGTGTCCCCCGCCTACTGCCCGAAGACAGCTGGGATAGGCTCCAGCACCCCCCGCGACCCTTGTGAGGATCAAGCGGCTCGGAAGATGAATGATATGTATGGTTTTTGAACGGGTGGAATAAGACACAAGCAGTAAGCAAATTCCACACGGGAAGAGATTCAAACCTAGATTCTCTTCACTGTGAGTCAGACATGCTTGGCATTACTCCACTGTACTGCCATAATCATTAGCAGTAGCGGAAACCTATTCAAGATATGGATGGTTATCACTTTTAAGGTTGTTCTTTAGGCGTTTGGCCTTCCGGGACTCTTTTTGTGATTGTCTCTCCAGCTTCACCAACGGGCGAGGTGCTCCATCTAGTGGTGGTACGTGGACACAGCACCACCACGCCCATTATTTGTATTATTATTATTATTATTTTTGGTCTGCATGTTTATATGCCGAAGCTCACAAGCAAAGAAAAAAAAAGTCAGATACAGCAGGCAGATTTTGTGACGTTATATTTACTCTGCATGTGAATGAGCTGACCGAGCCGTTCCCTCTCTGATACACAAAAACTGAAAGCATAAAATAAACATTAAATTAAACGAAAACATTCTTGATGAAACGACACAGGTGCTAAACAAGCAGATCTGATCCGTGAATAAACTGAACATGAAAACAAACTCACACTGACTGTATTCTGCCTTTTTGCTCTTTGCAGCATGCCTGTCCTTTTTTTTTTGACAGCATCTTGTCCATGTCGTCATATTTCTGTCACTCACTCCCCTCTTTTTGGTCAACATTCTCGACGAAGAGAGACGATGGTGGCACTATATTAGCCAGGCAGATAGTTAGCTGAAAGACTAAATCAATACTGTCTGTGCAGCTACTAGCGCACTCACACACACATAAACACACACACACGCACACACGCAACAAATGTATATTTTTAGCACTCCAGCACCAACCCTTCTGTTGCTAGGATACCAGTTAGCTCCGAATTCCCAGACACTGCACTTTGGTTTGTTTATTTTAAAAAAATGAACACGTATTTTGGGAGGTGTACCCAAAGCAGTCGCCACCGTGATTTTACGGGCATTTCGCGTTTTCCTCCCTATCGAGAAAAAGCTGAACGTGGCTTGATGTTAGAAATCTACGGCCAATCAACGCCAACATTCATGTGCATCTCTCTATCTATGCTCACACCAATCTTCGGGAAAAAAATCGACACAATCCCCTCACTATTTGAGATTTTGTGGATGTTAAGGCGTTTTTCTCATTTTTAGCGACATTAAACTTGAGTGGAGAGGAAATCTCAAATATCGGTGCGATTGTTTTGATATTTTCAGAGGTTGAAGTGGCCTGGAGCAGAGATGTGAAAGGCCGTCATGATAATGACTGTTCAGGATAATGATAGTTTTCTGACATTAAGTCACGTGAAGCTTTTTTTTAAGACACCCAAGGACACTTTACAATAACAAAAAACACAAAACAATACGGGTTGAACAGCGGCAGCCAAAACGCACCAGCGTTCACTCAACCCGGAAGTCAGAAAGAAACCACATGCACAATTCTCCATCAAGACAGACTGCGCATGCAAAAACATGTCATGCGAATTTATCGGCCATGCTCTATATGCCCAAAGACAAAGTATGTCATCGTTTGAGACACCAGAGATAAATTAATAACTGCTACTAATCAATAACTGTATGCTTTTTATCCTGGCCATGTAAAAACAGATGATGAGCTATCCCGGATACAGCAGCCCTGGCGATTTGCTTCTTTCTTGATAATCACACCATTCTTTTTGTGGTCCATTCAAAAATGATAATGCAGTACCCTATACTGTACAGTTAGTTGCATGTGGCACCACACAATGCTATTTTTTGACAATAACACCAGATGGTGCAATTTTCATTTGCAGCGTCTTGGTATGTGTATGAAAATGAATGGAAACTACAGAGGTGGGCAATCCAGTAAAATGTCGCCTGCGGGACACCCGTCTGTCGTCAGTCCGTCACTCCGTCATAGTTATTTCAATCACACTTCCGTCATCGCCAAATTACAGTTGGTCACCACTATTTCAGGACCGTTGATAACGCAGCAATATTTTGGTCAGTGGCAAGAGCCAATCAGCTTCAAGAACATACTGATGACCACTGGGGCTACGTCGCCTGTCAGTCATCCTTACATCATTATTTCAGCCCAGCCCAGAACATCAACAACCAATCAGAGTCGAGAACGTACTTTTTTAAAAATCTTTATTGAACAAGTCAGAATACAATTCTCAGCAAACAGAAAACAAAACGAACGTGCTACCAATACAAACATATTACAAACGTTTAAACAAAAAAGAAGGAAATTTTTTTTAATGAAGCCAGGGGATTTTTAGACAAAAGTTCCAATTAAGGAACCGCTTACTACGTCATGCGCAGGTGCACAAAAATATATTTAGAAGGAAGAATGGGAACTGCGATTTAGCAGCCAACACAACCGCAGGTCACCGGATTGACTTGCGGTGTTCAAGACCTTTATTTTTATTTTATTTTTTATGTCGGAGCACAAGAAACCCTCTCCTTCCCCTCCTCAAGGCAAGCCCAATCCAAGTCACCCCCTAGAAGGAACATGTGACATGTGTTCCCAACAATGTGGCATAACTGACGGACTGACAGACCTTCCATCTGTGACAGAGTGCATGCCCACCACTATAGGGTTAACAGGATTGCATCTTATTTGAGATTTCTCTTTATTTTTACACATTTACAAAAATGTTCCAAAGCTTTTTTTTTTCAATGTGTGCATGTGTGTGTGGGGGGGGGGGGCGGGGGTGTCTTGATTCCAGGCATGATTAAAAAGCGGACAGCCAGCCAAATATACAGCCAGACAGACTGGCTGACCAAACATTGTAACTGATCCACTAAATTACTCGACCATGCGCCATTCCAAATTTGTCTGTAAGCCACGGGATCCCACCGTCTGACACCAAGAATAAATATACGAACATGCAGACGGCTCCCCAGCTCTACACTAATGTGTCCCATGTTTTTACGTGTGTAGATGATGTCAACGGTAAAGTGATGGACGTTGTCGAAGTAAAGAAATCCAGTGTCTAAATGAGTACTTGTTCCTTCATAAAAGATGACGCTTTAAAAGCTAAATATTTTTGAATGTTGACACTTAATCGACTACGGAGAAAATTAGAAAAGTTGTCATCTAAAGGCCTTCGCAGAAGCAGTATGGTGAAAGTACTCCATTGGGAATATCTGAAATATTTTGGGCTTATTAATTATTTACTTGTCACTTTAGTGCAGCAAAAGCAGAAATACTTTTACAGACAATTCAGGCGGCAGTTTTCACTCTCGCTTCAGATGACAGAGATACAGACAGCAAAGAGCCTTGCAAACACGGAATATTGGAGCAGATGACACCCAGGCATCATAACAAAACAAGAACACATGCTCCCGCCTCAAAGAACTTATTCAGGAACGGCATCCATCCCCTGTCCATACACACACACACACATTATCCCGAGTCAGCTCTATGCCACTGTAGCATCATTAACGTTTCTGTGTTATTGATGCGTTTTAAATATTTATTAGGCCATTTCCAGGGCCGCAGCATAATCTGCACCGGAAAACAAAGGCCAAATACTGCTGTGTGTGTGTGCCCTTGAATAACAATGACGGGTACAAACAAGCACAACATATGGCACTGATTTTGTGTTTAGTGTTCAACGTGCTATAAGGTAGCATTGTCACTTGTAAACTAACTTATGCACAACACGGCAACTGAGCAGGCTCATGTGTCGCAAAGACAAAGAAAAATACACAATCAAGACCGGCCACAGAACTATGACCACTTAGCACAATGTAATAACAACTCTATTAAATATTCATTTCCAAGCTCAAGTCTTTATTCGCACTGTCAAAGCGGAATTGATTCAACGGTATGTTCTTTATTGTGGTTTTAATTTTCCAGTGGTGTAGAACTGCACTTGTGACTTTGTTGTGCCATTAAATAGGGTAACCGAAGCATTTGCTCTCAGGATGCAGTCCACTTGTACATTTGTACATACCACAGAAACAATAACACACACACACACACAGATCGGTTTATGTGTTTTGTGGGGACCACTTTTTACACACTGACAGGAGATGTTCGATCACCTTTATTTTGCTTTTTTTTTTTTTGCAAAGTCTTGACTTTGGAACATCCGGTAGGCCTTCACCCGGGGATCTGAGACAACGTGCTAACTCATGTGTAGTTAAAACCTCAGATAGGTGGCTCGAAGCCAGTCCCATAAGTGCTTTTTAAGTAATCAGTTGAATCTTAAAATCAATTCTAAAACAGACTGGGAGCCAATGAAATGATGCTCAAATTGGTGCGATGTGGTGCCACCCATCGGAATTGTTAAGAAGCCTCGCTGCTGCATTTTGAAGCGGCGGTGTCATGATTCTGTTCTTGTCTGTCTCCAGCAGGTGGCAGAGGAGGGCCTTCCCACCTGCATGCACACCTGCTGCCAATGTTAATCAGCCAACTAGTTATGGACTTCCAAGTTGGTCATTTCTCTGTCGGATAATTCATCTTGCTTAGAACTCTGCCACTGAGTCTTGAGTTCTTCTTGATGTTTCATGCGCTTCGTTTTGTTGACCTCGCCATGTTTTTTGCACGTTCCTATGTAAGTCGCTTTTCGTTGTAGTTATTCATCTTGTTTTTTTTTGTATCATACGTTTTTTTTCCTCCTCCTCCTCCACAGCAAGAGTGACCAGCTGAGGTGACTCCTTCCTGGTGAGTTAGAACTCTTGGAGACTTTGGGGCAGAGCGAAGACAACCTGATGGAACAATGTCGCAGAGCTGCCATTAGAACGGTCGCCTTCCAGTCCAGGCATGTCCAGCTCCGGTCCTGGAGGGCCACTGTTCTGCCTGTTTTCCATCTCTCTAATCTGCAACACACCAGATTCAGATGATCAGCTCATCGGCCAGCTCCGAAGCAGCATTAGAACGATCCTGATTATTTGAATCAGGTGTGTTGGTCCTGGGAAAGCTGGAAAACAGGCAGGACAGCGGCCCTTGAAGACCAGACTTTGGACACCCCTGTTCTAGTGGATCTAGAGCAGGGGTCACCAACATTTTCGGAAGCTAGCTAACTAACGTAAGACATACACAACAGTCCGCAAATAGTCGTTGCAGTGACTGTATGACATCTACGTCAAACAAAAATAACAAAAGACCGAAACTATCCAATCGTAAAAATGTGAAATAACACACCCGCAAACTGTAGGTCCGTGACATTATCCCATTAATTATTGAACAGCAATACTAAAATACTTTGGGGAAAAAAATACAAGATTCCGCTTTTTTTAGGACAGAGGGATTTGCATACTTGTAGCACATCTGGACAGGATGAGTGGCGAAGAAGCACATTTCAAGGGGGGTCAGGCCTCAGGCTGGAGCATATGCTCCGAACAGTTCAACGAATACAAAGACTGCTTTTTTTTTTATGGCACTCGTGTCATTGATTCCCGGTAATTCTTCTTTGATTCATTTGATCCTGCTGACAAAGCCAACTACTTTACTTCCTCAAAGTGGCCATTTGTGCCCATGTTTGCTGCAGGCCAAACAGCGCATGAGTGATTTAACAACTCAGTCTGGTGATGCAGTAAAAGGTTCATCAATTAGTCAGATAATCTGCGGTTGCCATAGTGAACAATTCTGATGTGCATGCAGTCTGGTCTCATATTGGCACAGTTGACTGCACACAACTTCTTTTGATCCACTTTCATGTATGTATGGGCTGAAGTGTTAAGTTTGGTGCCTGGAGAATTTTCAAAACTTTCAAAGGAGTTTAGATTCAGGAAATCTCTTGCTCTTATTTTGGCAAGCACACGTGAAAATGTATGAAGGTTCATAGCCAGTAGTTCACGGTGTGTAAGAGTTATAGAAAATGGATGGATGAATAGTGAAACTTTTTCTCAACAACTCTGCAACAACTTTCAAAAAGCTCAATTGACTTTGTACTTTTTCCATTTATTTATTTATTTATTTATTTATTCATTCGTTCGTTCATTCATTCATTCATTTATTTATTTATTCATTTACTTATTTTGTGGAGCTAACATTTGTGTAAAGATGCGCTTGAAGCTCTTCCAATCCAAACTGCAAACTAACAAGATATGTACCCTGCACTTGAGCAGGTTCTTCACATAATGGGCTCCTTATTTGAGTCCAGCTGTGATGGACTCAAGCACAAAAACTGCCACACCTTGATTTTTTTTTTCCTTTTTTGTGCCAGTGGAAGCTCCGTTTTGTTTGGAAATTTGGTAGGCCGCTCGGTGGTGGGCATTCTGGTGGGTCCCTTGGGATGAACTCAGCACACCGGAAGATTTGGTCACTGAAAGTCGTCGCAGCTTTACACCTACAGGAAGGATGCCAAACTATTGGTTGTAGGTAGTGTGAGATGATTTTGGTGAATTTGATTGAGGTGTAGTCATACACATTCTGGGATACGCACACGTGTCGCTGCCGTCATCATATTGACTGGATTCTCGCACCCTTTCACGCTGGTGTAGCAGTGTCACTGGGATTTAGTTAAGAACCGTCCAAGTACTTCTGTTTGGCTCATTTTGAAGCTCAAAAATAGCAAGACAGTAAGTCCACTGAATCATCCTAATACGGTGTTTTCAGCACGTTATGAACATCTGCACATGAAAACAAAGATTTGGTGCAGTGGACCCATTGCAAGGTTTAATTTTGAATCCCCGTTTAACAGTCTGTTAAAAAGCCGCCTATTCCACTCTGCTTTGAGGAGCCTTGAAAACGTGTCCCTGCATCGTTCGCCTCTCACATATGGCTCCCATAAAGTTTGCGGTTTGGGACCGCACGCATGCGCAGTGGCCCGACGCGCAGCGTGTGTAGTTGTATTATTATTTTGAATGGGGGTGGTGGCGATGTGGGGGCGGCTGGTATTTTGGGTGTTCAGTCACAAGAGCAAGAGCGACTCCGCGGAGCCAGGAAGTAGACTGTGTTGGGTGCCTTCACGGCCATACGGAAATTTAATAAGCCACAAGGGTGAAAATCTTTTGGATGATTTCCTATTTTCGTCATCATTCCGTGTGGACATATGTGTATTTTTACACGTTTTTATGAACATTCCCAAACATTGTGAGATACCATAATAATAGTAATAATAATATTAATAATAATAAATATACGAGGATTTGATCGTGCCTTTTTGGTGGTATCGTTCATACGCTCGGCGTCACGTGATCTGTGGCACATTCATTATTAAATAGGCTTCTCAGCATATCATCTATCGATAATGGGAGAAATGGTGGCTTTAATGTGGGAAGTTTGGCTAGGCCTATGGATATGAGGGTTTGAAATTTACAGGTAGAGTAGAAGACGCTCGAGGAGACAGATTGGTAAAGAGACTTTGGCCGAGAGAGAGAGAGTGAGAGAGAGAGAGAGAGAGAGAGAGAGAGAGAGAGAGAGAGAGAGAGGAAGAGCAAGACAGAGAAAAAGAGAGAGAGGAAGTGAGAGAGTGTGTGAGAGGGAGAGAGAGAGAGAGAGAGACGCGGTCCAATTGATCTTGAGGCTTTTTCCTGTCTACGTGGGTCACTTAATAAGGCACACAAGGAGGCAATGAGAAGGACGCCATCGGGGCAGCAAAAAACATTAGTCACGAGCTTGGAAAGCAGCCTTTCACATTTCTCCACACGAAGGAAGACGCAAGCCGACTCACACACGGAAGGGAAGTGAGTTGACAGACTCGAAGAAACAACCTACCCCAAAAAGTTTGACTGCGCGGGTTCGTTTTATAGTTGATGGTGAGGGGGGCGGGAGGGGGGGAAAGCGTAGGAATAAAGTGAGGAATCCACATTGGGAAAGATGCCGCGGGTAGTTCCGGACCAGAGGAGCAAGTTTGAGAATGAGGAGTTTTTCCGCAAGTTGAGCAGAGAGTGTGAGGTGAGCGTGCACGGCGGAAATAAATACACACATACACAATTGGCTGCCTGGTTGATGTTATATTCCTGTGTTACTTGGTCCGATACCGTATAAATTCAGTTAATTACCACCGGAAGTGTAAACAAAAACACCATCCCTACCGCATGTGCGATTCGACTCTCTTGAAAAAGTGACTACTGTATATACGCCTTTTAATACCCAATACGTACACCTGCATTGACTTGAACTTCAAATGAACATTTTGGAAAGTTGCTTCGAACAGATTATTTGCGCGCGTTATTTTGTTGTTTTATTTTGGATCATTTTTGTTCTTTCGGAAGCAAAGCACGGTACTTTTAAATCTAAATTCCTGTGGCTTATCTTGAAAAAAGCAGGTCAGTGTTGACTTTGCCTATCTAAAAGCGTCTTCCTGCCTACACGATGTGTAAATCGTCGCCGGGCTTTTTCAAGATGCTGATGTTTCTTTTCAGATAAAATATACTGGCTTCAGGGACAGACCCCATGAGGAGAGACAAGCCCGCTTCCAGAACGCTTGCAGAGATGGACGGTCAGAAGTCGTAAGTTACCGTATCGCGAAACTAAACACACAGTCCACAGGTTCTTTATTATTTTCTTCTTTTTGATTAGTGGAATGCAGGTGTAAAAAGAAACAAGTAGACAGACAAATAAACAAATACAAGCAAACTATTCTGAGAATAAATGCGGAATGTCACACCAGGAAGTAAACAAGTTGTCCATCATGCATCATAATAGTTGACAGATACTTCCTGTTATAATATTTATCCCAGCAATCATGAGTGTGTCGGCTTTGTGCACAAGCAGACATCAACACAATGTCATCCAGACAGGTGGTTGCATCACACTGTCTGGACTGCAATTGTGATTATAATATTACTAATTCTAAGTATTCTGCCATGTCTCAGTAAACACGCGAGTGTACCCGGCCAAAAAAAAAAAGCAATAGTTTGATGTACAAAAATAAAAGTCTTCCACAGCTTCAAATGGATTTGTCTGATGTGGAATGAATGGATTTTATCCCTTTGTAAATGCCACTTAATTCGTTTTGTGTACATTTCCAGTTGATGATATGAACCCTTAATTTGAGGGTTTCTTAATGTAAAAGTGAACATCCTGCAAACTCATTGCGCATTCATCTCTTTTAGGTTGTATGTCATCGTAATATTGAGATTATTAGTTTGATGTTCAAAATGACCATGTCGAGGATGATTTTGGAGAGTGTGTGTGCTGCTTTTCCCTGTATCTGAACCACAGTCATGGTTTTGACAACTTCATGGCACAATTAAAGCGACAAAAATGATCGCGGTCGTCAGTGCAGTCTTATCAAGGTCTGAAAAATTACAGATACATAAACCTTGAGCATCGCAAACACTGTACTGTTATTTTGAAAATAGATACAACATCAACAATAGTTTGCCCTTTTTGTGTGTTTAAAGTTGCAAACAACAGCAACCATAATGAATTGGCATCCATACAAGACCACATGAAATTCAATCAATATACCAAGAATTATGTATTTAAATAACAGCAGTGGTAAAAATGTGCACATGTGCGGTGACACACACGCATAATCTTGTTTTAATGCTCATGGAATGGTGGGGATGTGGCGGCGGGCAGTATTTTAAGATAAGATAACCATGATTTGTCCCACAGTGGAGACTGGGGAAATTTGCAGTCAATATAATAAGTGCAATATTAAAAAGAAAAAAAAATTGGGGGTGTTTTGACTCTCCAGACTAGAGCCAGGAAGTCGACTGACTGCCTTCATGGGCCTAAAGAATTTAGATTTGCCACTGAACTGCCAAAGTGTCCAGAAAAAAAAATCTCTTTTTTTGTAGGTATCTCATAGTGAGTTAGTAACGACTCCTTATTGACTTATTTGTATTTCTTTATGTTTTAAATGACGTGACCAAAGGTGATTGGTGGGTGACCAATCTAGTGGGTACCCCGCCTCTCACCAAGTCAGCTGGTGTGAGCGTCAGCTCTAAACCAATTGAGGACAAGCATTGGATGGATGGATGGATGGACGGATGACATGGCCTTTCCACCTGAAATTTCAATCAGAACATCCATACGCGCGTCTTATTATGTTGATTTAAGTCTGAATGCAGTTAAATCCATCAACATTCTTACAAACAATGAAATACACACTGTGTATAGCACAAAGATAGCTGGGATAGGCTCCCAGCATGCCCGCGACCCACGTGAGGATAAGCGGCTCAGAAAATGGAAGGATGGATGGATCGATGGTGGCTTTTAATAGGTTAACATTATAACACACTCATATTGTATAGTGTTCTGCCTGCAGACACATTGAGCCAAATCAGTTTCAAGTCTTGTCCAATTATACTCTCCAAAAATAGTGACGTTTGGCAATACGATGACATTCCTTCAGTATTTTCACGTCACCTTCTCAGCAGGGAGTGATGGGGCCCGTCTAGTCTTACCATCTTTCCTGGTCGATGGATGCGTCTGACTGTCTGTCCTCACTGTATTTATAATGTCTTTCATCACTGTGACAATTGATGGCTTAAGTTGTAATAGGTCCACGGCAGCCGTGACATCATGTCGCTGATTTACTGTATCTATATCTAAAGACCGCCTGCTATTTTCACGGTCAGTGCGAACAACGAGCAGACACAAAGACACCCCTGTGTGACTTCGAGGCTTCTTTTTATATCCAAGTCCGGCAAACAGTAAACGCATCACCAGTGTAATGATCAATCCGAGTCAGCCTACGCTTTAGATATACAAGTTAAGTTGATTTTATTTTTTTCTCCCTGTGCAGGGCTCTTTGTATAACGTCATACTTATGGAATCACTGCCCAAATCATAATAACACCATCTAATATGTGGTTTACACAACTTGTATAGCATAAATGGTGTTCTCCTATCTGTCATTAAAGCAAATTTGAGTGGTTTGAGGACGAATTAACACATATTGTACAGTATTTATCAATTCATCCAGCCAGATCTTTCCTTCGGTGTCCAGATAGAGTTGATGCTTTTGAAGTGAACCTATTGGTCAATTGTTGAGGTACAATTGCACAACTTAAGTATCTAGCCACTGCGAGGGGCACACGAAAAGCTTAGCTTAGCTTAGCTAGGCTAAGCGCTACGATTAGCGCGTAGCTACGCTAAACTAAGCTAAGCTACGCTAAACGCTACGATTAGCGCTTAGCTACGCTAAGCTAAGCTAAGCTAAAATTTAAAAAGCTAAATTTAAGCTAAGCGCTTTAAATTTCCCCAGTGTGGGACAAATAAAGGATATCTTATCTTATCAAGAGAATAAAGCTCACTTGTGACTGGCATTGTCAGAGAGCTGTTTTATTCTCTCTTACTAAAATAATTTTCTCTTTTAAATCTAAAGAGATTTACTGACATTGTCACAGTTAAAAACAATGCAATATGTATGCATATAATATAAAAGACAAACACTCTTTAATCGGATAATACAGTTGATTTTGTATGAGGATTCTTTTTTTTTTTTTAATCACTGTTTTTTTTTTTTCGCATTCAAGGATCACGTAAACTAGACGTGGTGAGAAATCTTAAAATGTTCACGGCCATTGTGATAGATGGGCCGATAAATCAAAGTAAGTTAACCTCGGTGCGCTCAGCATGAGTCGCACTTTTAACAACTCTTGGTTTTCATGCCGTGCTGGGCTCTGGTCTTGCCATCTCGCTTCTATTTCCCTTCCCGTTTTTGTTGAACTTCTCATTTGTCCTCCTTCCTGCCGTTGCCCATGTTCCCTCCATTTTTCTTTCTCATCTTTCTCTGTGTTCCTCTTTCAACCCCCCCTCCTCTTTTGCCTCTCACACAAGCCTCTCTCTTCTTCCCTCCTTTTCTCTCTCGCAGTAGTAGGCAGCAAATTACTGTCAGATGGTTGTAATCCAATACGTCAAATAGGGCAGAAATTAGGACTTGGGTGTTCTTAGATTCTCTCAAAGCGTGTTTGCGCCTGTGTGTGTGTGTGTGTGTGTGTGTGTCCGTGTTTCTGCTGGCGTGGGAGAGAGACAGAGACAGAATCATGGCATCCTTTATTGTTTTATTTGGAATGTTTTCGTGACATATTCACCCTATGTTTTTACTCTTGCATTCAGGCTTTCGCTCCTGCTCCTCTCAAATATGACACAGTACATAATTCATACGCACCCAGCTAAGATCCAGCCTAAATGTCCTTAGTATTGATCTGTCTCAGACACACACACACACACACACACACACACACACACACGCACACAAATGCATAAAAATGGAAATTTCTTACTTAATGTTCTGCCTGGACAAATCGTTGCTCTCTGACGGAACAGTGCATTCAATCAATTTTTCATCTCATTTGTTTTTTCAGCGTGTGTGTGCGCAACAAAGCACGTGAAAGTGTGTTCTCCATCCAGAGCCTGAAACCATTTGAAAGACATTGAATGGTTAGAAAATGAGTTTAATTCATAATTATATATCCGAAAAAGGAAAGTAAACACTTTAATGAACTCCACCTTAAAAGCTTTGCCAATTTGCCTCAAGGAATTCGACATCGGAACTCTGGCATCTACTTTTTACTTGAAGAGGAAAAAATAGTCCACACACGTTGCTGCTATTTAGCGTCAGATGTTTGATTTAAGGCTCTGTGACTTTGGAGGAAACTGATCACCATTTATAGTAGGTTGTACTCCATCTCCTCATCCAACCAGGAACTCATGCTGCAATCCTGCCCAAGTAATCGTGCATTTTTTTCTTGACAGTCCAGATATAACTCTTCGGACTTTCATCGTGTTTCAAAGTGTCTAATATCAGTCCTTTCGTTCTCCTTCTCCACAGGCCTTTGTCGCAACAGGCACCAACCTCTCCCTCCAGTTCTTTCCAGCCAACTTGCATGGAGATCAGAGACAGGTTCCTACGAGGGAGTATGTTGACTTTGAGAGAGAGACAGGAAAGGTAGGGCTTTATGCGCAAACAAACACGAGCACACTCTCTCATTTGTTTATCACATGAATGGAAATACTGGTGGGAGAGTACATTTTATACCCATGCCAATTCCATCATACAAATTATTACTCGGTGAACAATTTTTTTATCTATTGTTTTTTTTTTCTTGAAGAGTGAGCGGTACATACCGGTAGTTTAATCCCTCTCACATTGTAATGGCACAACTTTAAACCACATTGTAAATGTACAGTGCCATGAAAACGTTTTCCTCCTCATGTCAAATTCCCTTATTATTATTCATTCATTCATTCATCTTCCGTACCGCTTGATCCTCACTAGGGTCGCGGGGGGTGCTGGAGCCTATCCCAGCTGTCTCCGGGCAGCAGGCGGGGGACACCCTGAATCGGTTGCCAGCCAATCGCAGGGCACACAGTGACGAACAACCATCCACGCTCACACTCACAAATAGGGACAATTTAGAGCGTTCAACCAGCCTGCCACGCATGTTTTTGGAATGTGGGAGGAAACCGGAGCACCCGGAGAAAACCCACGCAGGCCCGGGGAGAACATGCAAACTCCACACAGGGAGGCCGGAGGTGGAATCGAACCCGGTACCTAAGGCACTGTGAAGCTGACGTGCTAACCACTGGACTACCGGGCCGCCCCTTATTATTATTATTATTATTATTATTATTTGCATAGTTTCCCCAAATCAACCTTCAAGATAATAAAACACATGTACATACCAGAGACGGGTAACCTGCGTAAACATAAAATAATGACATTTAAAATGATTTTATTTATAAAGAAAACAAATCCAATTCAATGCAAATAGGAATGGCACGGTTCCAAAACGCTTGGGGAAATATTCTATGGACTGATGAGGTACATGTTGAATGTTTTGGAACGTGTGTCACGTTAACATCTGTGGCTTCAAGGTAACACAACACTTGAGAAAAGAACATCCTACCAACAGTCAAACATGGTGGCAGTTGTGGGGAGATATGGGGGGAGGGGGGGGGGTTTCACTCTCGTGTGCGTTTTAGATGTTTCCCTCCTCCATCACACCTGATTCAAATCATCAGGATCAATATCGGGCTTCTGCAGAGCTTGCTGAAGTCGATTTGAATCCGATTGCTGTGGCATGACCAGAAAAAAAAGGCCATTGATGCTTGGACCCCCACCCCAGTGTTGCTCAATTAATTCTTTAGGGTGGGTCAAAATACCTCAAAAGAGATGGGGAAAAACTTGATTTGAGTTATTGCTGCTTAGGGTGGCCCAACCAGTTTTTAGATTGTGCGGTCGAGTGAGTACACGTCCATAGGAGTGTGGCAGTTAGTTTTATGAATTATAGTCATTTAAAAACAGCATTTTATGTTGAGTTATCTTTGTCTAATATTACATATATATATATATATATATGGGCGGCCCGGTAGCCAAGTGGTTAGCACGTCGGCTTCACAGTGCAGGGGTACCGGGTTCGATTCCAGCTCCGGCCTCCCTGTGTGGAGTTTGCATGTTCTCCCCGGGCCTGCGTGGGTTTTCTCCGGGTGCTCCGGTTTCCTCCCACATTCCAAAAACATGCGTGGCAGGCTGATTGAACACTCTAAATTGTCCCTAAGTGTGAGTGCGAATGGTTGTTTGTTTCTGTGTGCCCTGCGATTGGCTGGCAACCGATTCAGGGTGTCCCCCGCCTACTGCCCGGAGACGGCTGGGATGGGCTCCAGCACCCCCCGCGACCCTAGTGAGGATCAAGCGGTACGGAAGATGAATGAATATATATATATATATATATATATATATATATATATATATATATATATATATATATATATATATATATATATATATATATATATATATATATATATATATATATATATATATATATATAATATTTGTTTCATTTACTTCAAGTGGGGAAACCAAGCCACAAAAATACAAAATACAAATTCACAAAGCGGGCAAATACATTTTCACACCACTGGATTGAAACAAAAAAGCAAAACAAATTACAAGCATAAAATTTGGTGAAAACACTGCACATAGGTGACCCGTGACGTCATTGAATCTCTGTGCAAATGTTTCGGTGGGAAATGTGGCTGACAGCGGCTTCTGCTATTGTTTTCTTCTGAGAGTGTTTTACTGTTCTCCCAGCATCCAGTTAATGGCTTAAAAGTGACCGCTTTTACAGGCATAGATTAGTGTGTCAGGATTAAAGATGGACGACACAGTAAAATGCACCCTTGTCTGATTCATTTCTACCATTACCTGTAATTGGTGTGACCCTCATTTAGGAGAAGTCACAGAGGTGGAATCACTGCTCAGCTCCCGTTCGTGAGGGTGATTGGGTTCACTCGAAATCACAGCCAATGTGAAATAACCGGGAGAGATCAGACAGCGTTTGTGCAGAGAGCAACGCAACGCTACTGCTGTGATTGTTAATTGTCTCCCTTGACACCTCGCCTAAATTTAGAGCTTGTGTGTGCGTGTGTGTGTGTGTGTCAGAAGGCCCCTCCATGGACACTGGCCAGCTGAAATGCATGCTGGCTGGCAGCTCATTAAAAATGCAGTCTGTCGAATCGATGGACCTCCTTGCCCCAGAGCTGACGGACTAATCTCAATTATTTAACACGAGTGCACTGATGGTTTGCAACCGAACGTTGTGTTGATGACTGTTGCACTGCGTAATTGGGGGTGTGAGAGAGAATGAGAGAGGGAAGGTTACTCCGTGCAGTGTATTTTGTGTGTGTGTGTGTGTGTGTTCGGAAGTTGATAGCGCCTTCTTTGTTGCCTCAACTGTGCTCACAGATCTATGAAGTTTTAATGAGGCTAGGAATATCACCATAAAACAGTTGCACAGTCGTTTTGCAAAAGCAAAGTCAAGGACATGTTAACCATTGGAATAAACATGATATAGAGTCCAAATATGTTATGAGGGTTTTTCCAGAAATGTGCAAGTGTAATATAAGGTTGCAGTTGTTTATGTAAGAGTAATGTATGATGCAAGGAGACAGACAGACATGATGTGTTTTTTTAAAAAACTAATGCTCTGTTAAAAAAAAGTTATATCTTTAAAAGGCAGTTATTCAAGACGCTTTGACGTCCCTTCCTCTTTGCTCGAAGCTCTATCACAGCAAGACATACACTCTCTTCATCCTCGACTCACATGTTGCAAATAACTGACTCTCATTCATGCCATTTTTAGACAGTAAAAGACACAAAATTAGGGTCAGAAATGCAAACGAACCAGTTAAAAAAAGGTTAGAACAGTCCATAGCGGAGCTGCCAAGCAAGAGAAATCCACTTCCAGAGCACACTGGCTGAATTGCTGAATTTTTAACATTATGTCAAGTACGTTACTGGATTACTGGCATTTCATGGATCAGACCAGCCCAGTGAAGTTCATTTGATGAAATTTAGTCATTGTACCCTTATTCGTTTCTCAGTCTTGAATATTGCATTCTTCATTTTCCCGTTTTTCAAATTCTTCCATTCATTCCATTCACTGTAATATCAATTTTTATATTGAATTTTGTATTTGTTCAAAAATCCAAATTACAACGGAATGCGCTTTCCATTGCACAATCAGTGTCCATTTGAACAAGTATGACAAAATGAATGGTTAAAATGGACAAAAAGGGACCAATCACCATGCGTTCACACTTATGATTTATCAAGTCAAACAATATTTAGGCAGCGAACAGGGCACTTCCTGTTAGGGCTCTTATTTGGAACCCATTGTGACCACTTTGGGTGCACTATTTATTGGACTGAAGCAAATTTCACGATCACCATGGCAATGTGTTTGTATGCACATGAATTATACTGACATGACTTACTGGTTAGCACGTTAGCCTCACAGTGCAGAGTTGCATGGTTCCATTCCCGCGCCGGCTTTCCTGTGTGGAGTTTGCATGTTCTCCCCGTGCCTGCGTGGGTTTTCTCCGGGTAGTCCTGTTTCCTCCCACATTCCAAAAACATGCATGGGGAAATGTCAAAGTTGTAGATTTTGCCATCCGTCCATTTTCGATAATGTTTCCCCTCATTAAGGCTGCAAGTGAACTGGAGACCCGCCGGCCCCCTGTGCCCCATCGCAGATTAACCTTTGTAGTGTGACGTTCACTGTACGAACCCCCTCACCGCCGTCATCTAATACGTTTAGGCACGTGACGGCTAGCCTAATACTCGGCACGGTATTGGTTTTTAATGTCAACTGTGCAGCTTGTCCCATCTCAAATTGTAAAGGCCTCCGCTTCTCTGAAATGTTTTACTGCACACGTGTGCATGGTTGCCTCCACAAAACTTGCATAAGTACACTTTTTGTAAAAAATGTGGAATATCATGCCAGTATGCACCTTGTTTACTGTTTCCGGCTGACCCCTTGCAAATTTTTGCTGTGCGTTATGGCATTGTTTTCCTTTGTGACCATCTCACTGTCCAGTGTGTGTCTCTTGTCCAGCACTTAATTACACGCGATACTTCTCATTGGACCCATCACAGACATAACCGTGTGTTAAAAATGTTGCCAGTAAAATGTGTCAATATACAGGTGTATTTTTCAGTTGCATTTTTTTCCCAGAGAAACTAATTAATATCTACAACAATGAAGCCACGCACTTTTTTGTTTTATCGGTTTCCTTTTGGTAAATAACACCTTGCATTAAAGGTATGATTTGTACGTCCATCCCTTATGTAAACAGATACTTGCTATTTGATTGTGAACTGGTATCTAGAAGCATGTGTTTTTTGTCCATGCCATTAATCTCTCTGACACAATCACATGCAAACATTGACGTGTGACAGGAGAAGGCGTTGCTGCTTAAAATGAATCACTAAATGAAAGGCCTTGGTGTCAGATAAGAAGTGTTTTGAACAGAAGCTGTGCCAAGGGTTCTTCACCAGTCGGTGACATCATCAAAGTCTCCCCCACTAATTGCTTCCCTCTGTTACGGCCGCTCTCAGGGTCTCCCTCTTAGCAAAGGCGAGTGGACCACAAAACACATGCACATACTCACATGCCATCCAGGTTTCAGATTTCCTGCCCGAGGCTTAGGAGCAATGACCACACCCATTCCCACAATGCACCGCACCACACTCAGCCTACATCCTCTGTTAACATCCTCCCCGTGTGCCTTTGTTGTACGATATCGCTCCGTACGTAGAGGTAGAGAAATGTGTGTTGTCAGAGAGATTCACAAACAACTGACAGTGACACAAGATCTGATGCAGTGAGAGCTCAGGCCGGTGTGACATCCAGCATGTGTGTGTCAGCTGCATTCCTCCGTCGTATGTCCTTCTCATCCAGTAGCCGTGGGAGGAGTGAAATATGCGAGACGGTTTACCTGGCTTGTCATTGCAGTCAGACATAATTATCATTTGGTTGACAGGTCTACAATTTAAAAAAAAAAAAAGGGTTGACCACAACATTGGAGCGCAACAAAATAATACAGACACCATTATATTGATGGTGAACAGAATTTCCTCCTGTTGAGAGAATGTCTTCAGTTTTGTATGTGTGAAACCAGCATAAATCAAAGTCACAGTATTTAATCGATTTTCAGAAGACATTGTGGGCTTTTTATTTTATTTTATCTTTTTTTTTTTTTTTTTTTTAATGTTTCCACTTGTCAGGTTTGGTTTGTGTGACTACTGGTCATGTACTATGTTTGGTCAAGTGAGAATGAACTCTGATGTGATCCAGATACATTTGTAAAAAAAACATTCTCTAACTTTCAGATATCATTTCTCTATCTACTGCGTTCCAAGCTCTGGCTATCAGGCGCAGTTTATAGATAGAAAGCAAACTGATCAAACAACTTCAGTTAGAGTTCAGATTTTTGGCAAACTTTTTTTTTTTCCTTCACAAAACAGCGTACAGTATGTCGCGTGAAAAAAAATATCTGTTGGTACAGTTGTGGAATGAATTGGGATGACTGACCCATTTTCGACAGGTCACTTCATAATGCAAACTTCAGTGAATGATGAATGTGCATTTGCATGGCATTTCCATGTCCGTGAAAGCCATAGGAACAAGCTGCTGTCGGTTCATACAAAGAGGAACTCAAATGCATACAAGCTCACAATGGAGAGACAAAAAAACCAACCAACTGCCGCGAGCCATTATAACATTACGATGCAATGGGAAACATGAGAAAAATGCTTTCAGTGTTTTAATTCAGAACAAGAAACATGTCAGGGTTGACAAAGTGTGGAGAATAGTCTGTGGTAGTGTGTGTTCAGGGGGTGGACCCTGGCGTTTCGGAAACGGAACAAACATTTTCACAAAAGGGTTAAAAGATGGTGAGGGCTTACGCAGTGTGTTATATCTGGCTTCATTTTACATTCAGACATCCATAATAACAAATTATACATCAGTCATGATTATTTCTCTCAAGTGAAAACACGAGTTTTCATCCTCTGTGTGGGTCCCATTCTTGTTCTGGCCAATTCTTCCTTATTCATTCATCTTCCAAGCCGCTTGATCCTCACTAGGGTCGTGGGGGTTGCTGGAGCCTATCCAGCACCCCCCTGCCAGCTGTCTCTGGGCAGTAGGCGGGGGACACCCTGAATCGGTTGCCAGCCAATCGCAGGGCACACAGAAACGAACAACCATCCACGCTCACGCTCGCAACTAGGGACAATTTAGAGTGTTCAATCAGCCTGCCACGCATGTTTTTGGAATGTGGGAGGAAACTGGAGCACCCGGAGAAAACCCACGCAGGCCCGGGGAGAACATGCAAACTCCACACAGGGAGGCCGGAGCTGGAATCGAACCCGGT
Source organism: Hippocampus zosterae (assembly GCF_025434085.1). Lineage (NCBI taxonomy): Eukaryota > Metazoa > Chordata > Actinopteri > Syngnathiformes > Syngnathidae > Hippocampus > Hippocampus zosterae. Next base: position 28,654,636 of record NC_067453.1, on the reverse strand, counting down.
ACCTCTGCACTGTGAAGCCCACGTGCTAACCACTGGACTACCGGGCCGCCTTCTTCCTTATTGACTTTCATAAATCCAAGAGAATGTGGAACAGTGTGTGTGTTTTTTAATCTCTGTATCTACAGTGTGTGTGTATTCGATTTCAACTCTCACTATGTCTGTGTGGGCACATATGCCATACAAAAGACCTGTAATGCTAGCTGTGTGGTTTGGAACAAAGTTTGCCACTAACCTGCTGCTGTCATCCCTGGCACACATACACACACACACACACAACACTTAACCTAACACCCCTCAATTTGTCTTTTCCCTGAAAAAAAATGATTGTGTCAAATGAGGAAACATGGTACTAATAAAAAAAATTGCATTTTTTTCAACCAACACAACCCATGGAACTTAAGCAGGAAGCTGAACTTAAACGTTTAAATGATAGTTTATACAGTGTAGAGAACGTCCCAGGCATCAGTTCCTCGTGAGCAGTGTGATTAATCCCCCAAACATCAGAACTGACGTGACATCAGTGCAATGTTTGTGTCATGTTCAAGTAGCTAGCTGTGAAAGGCCCCACAGCGTGTGTGTGAATCAGGGATGACTCATGAGACAAATACTTGGGTCATTTTCCTTAATGTCCTGGCAATGTGTTACCCATGTTGGTAAACTGGTATACATTGATTCACATTGATGGAACACAACATGAACTTTAAATCAAGGACACATGACAAAATCAACACAAAGAACATCTACGAGGTTGTGTGATGGAAGTGTGTCACACGTGGGGCCACATACTGTCACTCCTCAGGAATTGGAAGACAAAGACTAGCACTATTGTGTTATCATCACTGGTGGGTGTTATGTCTTGTCTTATGGGCAGTTGTGAGATGCTGACTGGATGGTTGGCACAAGAATGAATGAGAGATGCCGTGCCAACTCTTCACTCCACATCTGTGTCACACACTGTCCGCCAACGCTCACTGTTTCATGCACGCATGCAGAATCACACACCAGACCCATCCCCATCCTCAGACCTCTGACTTGAGGGGGCACATGAAATGTATGAGGGGGCCCATTTATTTTGAATACCCTACAGATAGACTTTACTTTGCTCCACATGTTTGACACGACTGTATTCAATTTTGCGCAGCACTGCCACTCTCAGTCAGCAGTCCAGAATGGCGCCCGTAGACCACATTTACAGCACATTTACATAGATGCTATCGGGTCCACACCGCAGCCATATCAAATTTGTCAAAGTGAAGCGATTTGGGGAAAATGCCTCGTTGACTTGCTACTGGGAGATGTATCATCAAGCCACAACTCATTGGATCAACACCGAACCATTGTTTTGGACAGTCTAAATGCGTAAGATACAAAACTAAATGCTGCTTAGTTGCTGAAAACTGCAATCAATATTCGCCAACATTTCTGTGGACATCAAGATGAATGATATCACCAATATTACCGATTTATGGTGATACCGTTTCCCTCCCCAGAAGGTCATCACTAAAGAAGCTCATGTCAGTGATGGAGTCTGACACAGTTTCAGTTTCTACTGATCAACTTTTTAACACACCAGGCTTACCTGAATGTGCTGTTTTATCCACGACACCTCCAGAATTGTTATTTCTGGTTTCTGTCAGTCTTTGTCGGCAGGTAAATGAGCTTGAGTTGAATCACCTGTGCCAATTGTGCCAACTGTGACAGGGTTTCTTTTTTACTCGCAGCACCTGCATTTGCCACCTCTGCTAAAAAAATTAAAATATTAGAAGCTTGCTCTGACATTGTTGAACACGATCTTGGATGCCTGGTACTTCTTTAGCTTCTGTGCTTAACAAATATGTTGCGGTGCCAGAGTCTTAATCTTAATTTTAATGATTATTCTGTATTAAAAGTAAATGACAAACACAAATGTCCATATACTCTATGTATTTTAGATATACTGTATATGTATGTGTGTGTATGTATGTATAAGGAATGTAAATACATAATTTTAAAATAAAGACCTGCCGTCCTGAACACTACGTGGCATGCTGGCAACAGCACATTGCTTCCTGGAAAGTACACGACCTTCATCCGATCAAACCAATGCTTTCAGGACCGACCAAATAACCGAGCTCCTCCATTTTTCTGAGGAGGCTGAATTTTTTTTACGCCACATTTTACTGTTTTCCCTTTCCTTTTTTTCGGTGTGTGTGTGCGTGTTAGCAAATGGATGTGGGGGTTGACATGGTTCTCAGAGGAAGTCTGTGGTTGGACCGTTTCTGCATATTTTCCCCTCATACAGACACACAGTATACACACACACACACACACATTAACGCACACAGGAATATTTTCCTTGTCAAGCAAAATGAAGTTTTCTTTTTAAAGTATCATTCTGCTCCAATGACGTGGAAGCCATCTCTCGCATTCTGCTTCTAATATTTCTCTTCTCTCCTTGTCTTTGCACAAGTACGCACACACATCTGACTGGAATAAACATAAAAACCCACAGCCTCTCGGGGTGCGGTCCCCCTACATCCTCTGTGCAGTGTGAGTAGCTGTGGTAAAAGAGGTCCCTGTCTGAGCTCCTCTATAAATACTTTGGAGCCTAGCGCTGTTTAAAAATATAAAAATAATAAGTCAATGTTCCATAATATGTCCCCTTTGAAGACATTCTTTTTCGAATCGTATTTCCATTCATTTCTTGTGGTAAATATGCTTTTGAAATCTGAGCAAATTGAGTTGTTTTCATTCAAAGATGCAGATTATTTTGACATTCAGGCATTAAGAAACCAAACAGGATAAATAATAATAATAATGATAAGAAGAAGAATGAAATGTAATTGCAGCTCTAACTTGAAAGAAAAGACAAGTTAGTTAACAAAAAAATGGAGGGAGCTAATTTTCACATTGACTGTGCCCTATAAGTACAGAACTGCTTCATGTGCTTTGAGAATGAAATCAGTATTTCTTTTGAAAAACACCAGAAAGTCAAAGCCATTATGTGTAAAAGGTGACTCAAAAATAACATTGCCATTGAAAACTTACTGAACTAGAAAACATTTCGGGCCCTGTATTTGTGCCCAACTCAAGTGTAGCGCAAATCACACGTTTACTGTGTTCATGTGTGGAGCTTCCTTTCTTTTGGTATTTCCGCAGACGCGCACAGTAAAAACGGGCATTTGCGCAATTGTGGGCGTGATCACACTCGACTTGCCCCCAGGCCAATGAAAGTGGTTCCTCTCATTCCCTGTAAATTCAGCACAGGACAGGTGCACGGTCAACATGGCCGAACCAGAAACCGACTTGCTGGATGCTCGATGATATAAAGTTGGAGAAATCACCCTGTGTGACCCCAAAAGTAGGTGGTTCTGATGGTTAAAAATAAAAAATTTAAAAAAGGGCTCTCGGTTCGCCGCGGTGCCCAGCCTGGCGCAGTGCCTTCTATTAAATTGTTCATTCATTCATTCATCTTCCGAGCCGCTTGATCCTCACTAGGGTCGCGGGGGGTGCTGGAGCCTATCCCAACTGTCTCCGGGCAGTAGGCGGGGGACACCCTGAATCGGTTGCCAGCCAATCACAGAGCACACAGAAACGAAACACCATTCGCACTCACACCTAGGGACAATTTAGAGTGCTCAATCAGCAGGGGGGTTTAGGAGGGGGTCTTACTGGGGAGTCAATTTCAAGCAATGGTAAATAACTCATATTATGTTCTATACAGCCTGCATGTCCTACTATGTTGTTACATCATTGTGAAGATATTTATTGTAAGCGTTTGCTTCTTTGTTTCTTCAGGTCCATTTAAAGGCTCCAATGATCTTGAATGGAGTGTGTGTGATTTGGAGAGGTTGGATTGACCTGCAGAGGCTGGACGGGATGGGATTCCTGGAATATGATGATGAGAGGGCGCAGGTACCACAGCACATACTAAAATAGCGGATAACTAAATTCACGTGCCTTCCTACTGTATCTCACTTGGGATTTTCTTTTTATTCATTTATTCATTTATTTATTTATTTATTTATTTATTTATTTTACGAAATAGCTTGTTTGCGACTTGCTGCGCCCCAGGAGCCTTTACAGTAATCTGACTTGCGTATTTGTGTGCGTGTAGCATGAGGATGCTTTGGCTCAGGCGGCATTTGAGGAGGCTCGACGCAGAACCAGAGACTTTGAAGAGCGAGAGCGGTCACACAGAGAGGACCTCGAGGTGAGAGAGTAAACCATCTCAAATTGAGAAATGCTCGGACAGCGGAACTCCAACTTCATTTCAAACACCAACAATGTTTCCGTGCATTGGTTTCTGCTATTTGAGAGGTTCTTACACAGAGAGTTGCTTTTAACTGCATTTGTGCACCCGCAAACGAAGACGTAAACAACAGATAATGGTGTTGTCATAGTATTGTCTCAATATGAACATTTTCACTTTCATATTATAGCTGAGTAAAATACCTCGAAACCGATACCATGGACAAAAACCTAAATCCTCAATAAAAAGCATTGGTATCAGAGCCTAAACGACCAGAAATTCTTTTTATTTGCATTCAATTCGACACTCCTGATAAAATAAAATAATAAATGTGGAACGTTTTTAAAAACTTAAAGACAATTGAAGAATTTTTGATTTGTGCTTTTTTTTTTTTTTTAATAGCATTTTCATGTACATGCTTTTGCTTTGCTTTCCTTCTGGGCATCTTGGTGTTGTTTCAAGCGCGCTTGTATGTTTTTAACTTTTTGGGGATCAAGCACAGTATTTTTGCGCCAGACTGAATTGAACCTTGGGTTTAGTGCATGATCACTTTCCCATAAAATCTTGATAGCAAGGGCCAAATTCCAATAAGGAGAACAATTTCCTAGGGCCCCAAATGTCTTTTGAAAAATATGTTCATCAAGTTTTCGTTGGTTTAAAGCAGTGATATTTTTTTCATACTTAAAAAATGATCATGACTGGTACGAATGCACCCCACCTTCCGGGCTTCCACAAAATTAATCTTTTTATAGCATATGTGCGGTCTTGATTCAGCAAGATGGCAGCAAAGCAGTTTTAAGGAAAATGAGCAGGGTGAAGCTTTCTGTGTTGAATGCTGATGAATGTTCCTATCAATTATAATAAATGCACTGTGAGGATTCACTTGTTCTAGAATGTTAAGTACTGTGTTGCTGAAGCCCCCGTGTTGGGATGAACATTTCTGAAAGTTGACGTCCTGCGAATGAACCCTGAATTGTTTATTTCTTTCAGGACCCTGTGGTTTCTAAAATCTGGGACTGATGACAGACAGACAGACAGCCAGCAGAAAACAACAGGGTCTGTGTCCTTCATTTTTCATATTTATTACACTGTCATGCACTAAACTACCCTGTGCGTCAGTGGAAATCTGTGTGTGTGTGTGTGTCCTTCTCCATGACTTTCTGCTGTGTTTGATGAGCAACAGCCATAACGGCCCCGAACATGATCGGAAACAGAAAAATAAACCAGACATGGTAGTTTTTCAGTTTGGTGTTCAAGCCAGAAAAATAAATAAAAAATAGTGCACTAATTGGCGAAATGATTGACGCAATCAAGAGATATGTTTAACTTCTGCTTTCGTTTCCGTTGATAAAAACCTACAGTCATGAAAAAAAGATATGATGAAAAATGCCACCTTTCTTTCTTCTGTTTCTTGCTTAACGAAAGGTACATTTGCGTAGGCCAGGGGTGCCCATTACATCGATCGCGATCGACCGGCAGATCGCAGACTGATCCCAAGTCGATCGTGTCGAGAAAAAACAAAACAAAAACAAACAACCATTTGTGTGTCTTTGTGCATGTTAGTAATATATATTTTTGTGTTAATGTGCACTGCACCCGAATCATCCTATCGGTCTCAACGGGTCAATCGCGGGCGGTTGGTCGATCGAAAAGTCGATCTTCGGTCGAAAAAGTTTGGGCACCCCTAGCATAGCATATAAAAGACACTCTTGTTGAAATGTCAGAGGCTTGGGCACAGCGATGGTCACAATTCTCGTAAGAATTCAATACCTGTGTAATAGCAAAGCACTTTTTGGGGTCATTGAGATTTTTAGTATTTTTCAAGTGATGACGAATGAAGGAGGAAAAATGCTCTCAGGCAAAGGGCACTTTTCCCATCCAGGGCAAGGGGCTGGTTTTGGAGCACCGCTAATATCTGATATCTTCGCGCATGCCTGCATCAGACCATCCATCCATTCATTTTCTGTAGCACTTATCTTGATTAGGGTCACCTGAGACCCTGAGTCTTCCCCAGCTGATTTTCAGGAAGGTACAGCACGCTAGTCACACTAGTCAATCGCAGAGCACACAGAGAAAAAAAAAACATTCACACACTTCACACTTAAAGGACTATTAGAGGTCATCAGTTAAACTAATGGATATGTTTTGGGGTAGGAATACTGAGATTAAAACCGACGCAAGCACAGGAAGAACACGCAAAGTCCACGCTGGGTGTGCCTGAGCCAGCATTCAAAACAGGGATCACTTAACTACACCACCTTGCTTCCCCCTAAAAGAGATATACTCATTCATTCATCTTCCGAGCCGCTTGATCCTCACTAGGGTCGCGGGAGGGTGCTGGAGCCTATCAGCCTGTCTCCGGGCAGTAGGCGGGGGACACCCTGAATCGGTTGCCAGCCAATCGCAGGGCACACAGAAACGAACAACCATTCGCACTCACACTCACACCCAGGGACAACTTAGAGTGTTCAATCAGCCTGCCACACATATTTTTGGAATGTGGGAGGAAACCGGAGCACCCGGAGAAAACCCACGCAGACCCGGGGAGAACATGCAAACTCCACACAGGGAGGCCGGAGCTGGAATCGAACCCGGTACCTCTGCACTGTGAAGCCGACGTGCTAACCACTGGACTACCGGGCCGCCTGACTAAATTCAATAAACGTAAAATAATTTCCATATCTGAAACTTAGCTTGACGATGAAAAAACAAGTGAAATGAAAATAGAAGGATATGATACTGTCGTAGATAAAAATATGGACTAGAACTCATTATAACCCAACAAACGTGGCTGCTCCTGTTCCGACAAAAACGAGAAAGGACAGAAAGGAAGGCACTGAGCAGACAGAGATCATATGAGTAAAGTACCAAGAGAGGAAGTCAGGCTTTTTTTTTTTTTTGAAGGTCACTTTTCATCTAACTGAGCTCAAATTTCTTCCCTGAGGCACAGAGAAGAAGAAAGGTCCTACTGATCTCCCACTGAATCAATAGAATTACCATTTCTTACCCCTGAAAGACCCCGAACAAAACGGGCCTTATATCTGGCAGAGAAATTGTTTTGATGCGCATTTTCTTAAATTAGTGGGTGTGTCCTGTGTTCGGCTCTATTGCAGTCACATAATTTCACATGTAAATTTCCCCATTGTGGGACGAATAAAGGATATCTTATCTTATTTATAATTTGCAATGATTTCTAAATAACCGGTTATCTTTTTACAGCGGCATGATTGGGAGTTTATTTTCAGTCATCTCATTTTTGTTTGCGTATGTTTACTTCATTGAAAATGACCCAAACCAATTTCCTGGGAGTACCGGTTTACTTTTAAAAACACTTTGCGAATTCCCACACCCATTCCATGCAAAATTAGACACACGTAAAAGTGGCTCAAGTCAGTGTTCTATCCTGAGAGGCTCCAGTTCTCTGCGTCCCTGAACAGGATGAGAAAAGTAAAGAAAATGTATGGATGGATAGATGTTAACATGCATTATAGTCATTTTGAGAACTATCTGACTGGCTTACAGTACCCTAAACTTCTTCATTACAATGCAGGCAGTTAATACATTCATTCATCTTCCGAGCCGCTTGATCCTCACTAGGGTCGCGGGGGGTGCTGGAGCCTATCCCAGCTGTCATCGGGCAGTAGGCGGGGGACACCCTGAATCGGTTGCCAGCCAATCGCAGGGCACACAGAGACGAACAAACATCCGAGCTCACAATCACACCTGGGGACAATTTGGAGTGTTCAATCAGCCTGCCATGCATGTTTTTGGAATGTGGGAGGAAACCGGAGCACCCGGAGAAAACCCACGCAGGCCCGGGGAGAACATGCAAACTCCACACAGGGAGGCCGGAGCTGGAATCGAACCCGGTACCTCTGCACTGTGAAGCCGACGTGCTAACCACTGGACTACCGGGCCGCCGCAGTTAATACATATTATACCAAATATTAAGGGATTTTAAAAATGGATTCTTGACATATTATATTTCCTATTTTTGGAAGTTGTAGACAACAGTTCAGAAAAACACAATTTAATTCATTCACCCAAAAGTGGGGCTTTGCCGCTTTTTCAAGGTCAAAGGGCATCTGCAAAAATGATGGATGGATGCAATGGATTGGTAAATGCATATTCACATTTGCGCGGGTGCACACACACACACACACACACACACACGCACACACACACAGAAAGAGAATTTGGTGGTAAATGATAATGTGGGCCAGAAAGCATTAATATATCATTAGTATTGATCGACATCAGCCCCCCTGCTTGGTCTCATATTCATACTGTATTGTTCAAGTGAACGCATGCACAAACTTGCAGACACAGCAAAGCTGCGGCACAACTACAAACACAATCAACCTCACACACACAAACACACACACACACACACACGCACACACACTCACTTCTCTAGTATTGAGTTGTGGTTAAGCGGCCAACACTGGACTAGCAGGCTTCAATTTGTGTGTGGATCAATAAAGAAAGCTTTCCTGCCAGTTATGATTGAAGTGCTCCTTAACTGCAAAGAGAAACGCCACACTGTGAAACAGCAAAAACAGTCAGTATTTTTTATCACCAAAAGTAAACTCCGTTGTTTGGCGAAGACAAAACTGATAGCACAGCCGTGGTTTTCGAATAGGAGTGAGATAGTCAGTCCAGTGTGAAATGCTTCATCCACACATGGCGAGTAAAGAGGGGAGTGATTCTGAGTCAGTCATTTAAAGCTTGTATTGCATGAATTGGGGAGTGGGGAGTGGGGGCTGGGTGGGGGTGGGGGGGGGGGTCAAACAAATGTTTGGTTTAAGATAAGACAGACAGACTGAAATGTATTCGGCCGTGCTTCTATTTCTGACAAGTGCTTTCCTGTAGATACACACTGAGTCAGTCAGGCTGATCTGGGGGGGGTAAAATTATATCATGACTAGCTTGAACGTGCGACTGTGTGATATTTTGCTTTTATAGCGAGCATCACAAAAGGCATTCCGGTTTGAACTAGTGACCCTATTAACTATTTCAGTCTGCATTTTGCTGTGCTACCTGCTTCTCCACCTTGTGCCCAGTTTCTCACCCGCTCGTCCCCCTCCCTTTCCAATTCTCTCAGCTATCACAAGTATAAACGCATAACCGCAAGTATTTTTACAGTAGGACCAGGCTCATTGCCATTAGATACTTTGAAAGTTATGACAATCACTTCTGAAGACCTAATGACAGCATGTGTGTGTGTGTGTGTCTGTGTGTGCGCGCGCGTGCGTGTACGTGCGTTTCAGTGCCAGACATCCTGCTAAGTCTGTCAGATACAAATTTGTCAACGGCACAGTATTTAAAAAGCTCTCTTCTACCCTCTAGTGGTGTTGGTTGGAACTGCTTGTTATTATTGAACCCGTTTTTTTTTTTTTAATACAGCATTTAAGCATTTATGTGTGAAAGTGTTTAAGATGTAGACATTTTACATTACGGGCACAATTACGTCTTCAAAACGTACTATTGTGTGCAATTGAACAGCACATAAATTGACTTTGGTGGTCCCGGTAGTCAACGGGTTAGCACGTCGACCTCACAGTGCAGAGATGCAGGGTTTGATTCCTGCTCTGGCATTCCCCTTGTGGAGTTTGCATGTTCTCCCCGTGCCTGCGTGGGTTTTCTCCAGGTACTCCTCCCACATTCCAAAAACATGCACTGCAGGTTAGTGTAACGCTTGAAATTGTCCCCAGGTGTGAGTGCGGGCGTGGATGGTTGTTCGTCTCGATTGGCTGGCAACCAGTTCTGGGTATCTCTCGCCTACTGCCCGAACACAGCTGGGATTGGCTCCAGCACGCCCCGCGACCCTTGTGACGATAAGCGCATCAAAAAATGGATGGATGGATGGATGCATATTTTGACTTCATGTTTTGTCACAGGCATGACATTTCCCATGATGCTTAAAGCTCTTTGTTTCATTGAATTAGGTTTTACATTTCAAGACTTAGTTGTGTTGACCAATAAATACATTGATTTAGTGTCTCTGTTCAACCCATAAATGGGTTATGAGCATTCACCTTCCGAGCCGCTTGATCCTCACTAGGGTCGCGGTGGGTGCTGGAGCCTATCCCAGCTGTCTCCGGGCAGTAGGCGGGGGACACCCTGAATCGGTTGCCAGCCAATTGCAGGGCACACAGAAACGAACAACCACTCACACTCACACCTAGGGACAATTTAGAGCGTCCAATCAGCCTGCCATGCATGTTTTTGGAATGTGGGAGGAAACCGGAGCACCCAGAGAAAACCCACGCAGGCCCAGGGGAGAACATGCAAACTCCACACAGGGAGGCCTGAGCTGGAATTGAACCCGGTACCTCTGCACTGTGAAGCCGACGTGCTAACCGCTGGACTACCGGGCCGCCTGGGTTATGAGCACTGATTTAAAATTTGATTCGTACAAATAAAATGTATGTTGTGCAAAGAAATTCAAAATATTGCTCTGCGTGCTTTTCTTACGATAAATGCAGGAAGAAACGTTTGAGTTTGTGTGATGTATTTGGAATATTTAAAATCTTGGACTAAAAACATCTCCTCTCTCTACCTGGTTTTGTCTAATATTTCCTCTCCTTCCATCCCTCTCTCCCCAGTCCAGACGACAGCAGGATCCCAGCCCTGGCTTATACATGGCCAGTGCTGATGCGGAACACAAGATGTGCTGAGGAAGACGTCAACGAGTGGAGGAGACTCAGGCTGATATTCTTTCACTTTCACAATTAGCTGAAATGAAATGTTGAATTTTGCAATTATATACCAGTATTCTCCCTTTTTTTTTCAATGAAACGGTTGGTAATTAATTGAATTGAAAGCCAACCATATAGAATCATAAAATAAACACCTTCTGTGTTTGCTCACATTTAAATGTGATGAACGTCTGAGTAAACAACAATTCAAGATCAGCTCATGCAAAATCTTACCCCTGGGTTTGATGACTTAGTATACACACCAAATATATTTTTTTGATCGTGAATAAATGTGAGAGAGGGTGACAGAGGCAAACAGAAGGATCATCAAATAGAAAGTTAATCAGCGGTGATGATCACTTAACTTGGTACGTCGTCAACAACAACAACAGCAACACCAAACTGCTGTTTTCTGAGACCAAAGTTCACCTTGCTGGAATGAAAGGGAGGTTGATGTGCGGGAGTGATGCCAAAAGAGTTGCATTGTTTTCTTAGTGGTAGTTTCAACTATTTCTCAAATGACCGCATTGGCAAGATATATTAAGTCAGGGGTAGTGTAGCAAGGAAAATAATGTTGGGGGGCGGTGGGGGGGCTTTATAACATGTCGGTCCAGGTGTGTTTTGCACTCTGTGATACAGTCAGTGAAGTTCACATGAATTTTGTTTGCATGGAACTAAATTGAGGGCTACTTTTTGGGCTGTTATCATTACAACGCTCCCTTTTTCGGGTTCGGATGAGGAATAATTGGCTGATTCAAATACATGACACAGGTAAGCCATGCACCAAAATAAAACACACATCAATTCATAGTTTGAATTGAGCATCCTTATTTTTATATTTTAAATCCATCCATTGGCCAGTGCCCCCCCCCCCCTCCACCCTCAAGTTATTCCTCATTAAGAATTGTAAAAGTATGAATGCAGTAAAAGAAAACAATTTCCTGTTCTGGCACGAGCGGAGTGAAATGTGTTTAATTATCTTTTATTTTGTGCGTGTCTGAAAGTCATGATGTTTACTTTTTATAATCTTACTCATTTTCAAATATATTCATTTTTTTCCATCTTTTCTCTTTGTTAGTGGCTACAACCGTAGTGTTTTGCGTCTAACGTGTCGCAATTTGTAATTGATAAAATACCCAAACGTTTTTATTCGTTAGATTTTCTTCTGCTTTTCTTTTGTTTCATGTTTTTTTTTCCCTGCGATTTGATTGTACAACCAAAGTTCTGTTATTAGGTCATATAAATGTTTTTACAATATTAAACATGTTTTTTTTTATTTGCTTTTATTTCGGGAGGTGCGGAGGTGAATCACTTTTTAACTAAAATCGATTTGTTTTGTCAAGCGATTCCCCCTTTAATGAGAACAATCCATGGAGTTTATTCATAAAAATGTTTTTACTTTGTGTACAGTTGACCTGCTTAGAGGTCTGCATACTGACAAATGCTCTTGTAGTTCTGTGTCCCCTGCTGATGACGTTCAAGAATACTTTTGGGCAATTTCTTCATTGGGATCTGTATTTCCCCAACCCACCCTCACCCATTTTAAATCCATCGGATTAAAATAATAATAATAATAATACATTTTATTTGAAAGCGATTTTCATCACACTCAAAGACACTTTACAAGAGCTTAAAACACTGGATAAAAATGCGCATTTCGGAAAGATAGGAGGGGGCCTAATTGTGAAATATAAAAAAAATAAACACAATACGATTTTATTTATTTTTTTGGTAGAATAATGTCATAGTTGTTAGGACATCTTCCTCACAATTTTGAGACTCGGGGTTAAAATCTGACTTCTGGCCTCCCTCAGTGGAGTTTCCATTTTTCACTGCACTTATCTTGGTTTTCTCTCCACAGGTTGAAACTACTTCCTAAAATTCTCCCCAAAAATTCTTGTTAGGTTAATTTCCAATTTTAAATTTTCCATTGGTGTGAATGTCATCGAGAATGGTTAAAAACTACCAAGACACTGCGATTGGCTGGCAACCGATTCAGGGTGTCCCCCCGCCTACTGCCCGGAGACAGCTGGGATAGGCTCCAGCACCCCCCGCGACCCTAGTGAGGATCAAGCGGTTAGGAAGATGAATGAATGAATGACTACCAAGACATTGAGTCTAAGTGGGCCATGTTTCCTGTTGTTGAGGCGGTCGAATGGCCATCCCCAAAGATGTCGGTGGACACTGGTGATGAGGGATGCCATCAGGCTGATGTCAACTCTAAAACTCACCCCTCTGGAAAAACTGATTGTAATTAAAGGGGTTTTGTGGTGTTTTATTATATTATGGGCGGTGACTGCTTATTTGTCCAAGTCGTAGCCTGTCTCTTGATTGAAGAAAGGAGGCAAGCCTTGGATTAATTTTTCCTGGCTTGCTTTGTCACGTTCTGTTGCCACCTAGTGTTTGAAAAAGATGAATAAAATCGTCACCTGAATTCTTATGCTCACATCTCTACTCTTCAATTTGTGAAAATACAAAAAGTCAAAAGTTAGGATTTTATTGACATGAAATGTGAGCGCCTATGAGGAAAAACCATTATCACCTCCACAAAATCAAACCGTTATTATCTGATTCCTCCAAAACAAATTGATCAAATTGAAATTGCAATATCACTTTCATGATCAAAATATATATACATAGAGGTTTGGAGTGAAAAATGAGCCGTCCCGGTCGGGCGTAAACAGTTATTTGAATAAGTGTAGGTGTTATGTTTTTGTTGAGGTTACATTAGGTTTTGTGCCCTCGTGTACCCTTTTTGTCTCCACCTATTCTCGTCATCCGTGTCCCTTGTGTTTAACCAATAACATGGATGACGAGAACAGATGGAGACAAAAAGGGTACACGAAAACAAATATAACCTCAACAAAAAACATAACATTAGGCTGCCTATAGTGTATTTGAGTAAAGTGTACTTTTCCACGGCACCGCTTTTGTGTTGCTTTGATTCAAAACAGTATTGATGCAAGAAGTTTTATTTTATTTTATTTTAGTTTAGTTTATTTTATGAGTAACCATTTTCCATTAGTTTTATACACAATACTTCTATTTTGTCTACGGTTAGATTCCTTGCGACTCGTTTTGCTCTGACGTCATTGCGTCCCACCCAGAACATGCGCCAAATACAGGAAGTTTATTTTATTTTATTTTATTTTATTTTATTTTATGAGTGACCATTTTCCATTAGTTTTATACACAATACTTCTATTTTCTCTACGGTTAGATTCCTTGCGACTCGTTTTGCTATGACGTCATTGCGTCCCACCCAGAACATGCGCCAAATACAGGAAGTTTATTTTATTTTATTTTATTTTATTTTATTTTATTTTATTTTATTTTATTTTATGAGTGACCATTTTCCATTAGTTTTATACACAATACTTCTATTTTCTCTACGGTTAGATTCCTTGCGACTCGTTTTGCTCTGACGTCATTGCGTCCCACCCAGAACATGCGCCAAATACAGGAAGTGGGACAATCAGCTGAGCCTGCTGCTTCTTGTTGATTCCCGAAGTTGCCGTTGTTCGGCGACGCTCTAACCCCGAGGACGGAAGACGGCGGACGGCTCAACAAACACGTGACGAACGGGGACGTGAGGAATTTGAAAAAGCATCTGCGCTGCACAAGAGCTCGCACCCAAACTGGGACCCTCGGTGGTGGCGGAAGGGAGAAATAAAGAAAGAAGGACAGATAGACAGACAGCCAATTAACCCGCTTTGTGTATGGATGCCATGGCTGTGTGATCTGCATTGCTTATCGCCTCTGTGATAACCACGGGGCATTTCCTTAATATACGTTGTTTTTTTTTTCCTAATTGCACTTAATTCTCACGCAATAAGCGCAGCTAGCAGGGTCGGCTAATGTTAGCGAATAGCGCAACACAGTGTTGTTGTCCTGCTCGGTGCTTTCGTAACTGGCCGATAGTGACCCAAGAGTCTAGACTTATTTCAGCAATACTTCGACTGACAGCTGACGTTGTTCATGTCAGGTTACGTAATTTGCTCGCAAAAGTCGAGAGCAGCTAACCTGGTAGCCTGTTACTAAAATTGTAACTTGCAAGGCTCTTTTTAATCTTGTGATCATTATTTTATGTTTTTGATTCAATTTTTTTTCTTTCCCGCACACTTGTAATGTTAGTGTCATATGTACCACATGAAAGTGGTCACTTATTACTGAAAAGTTTCACGCTGATTTCCGCGCGTGTATTTGTTTATTTTGGGAGTTATGAATTGAAGTAGACAATTCAGTGTTCAGGGTCGAGACGGGCAAAAAGAAGTGAGGGTCCCTCAAAGGGTCCCATTGTGTCTTAAGGTGAGCCGCCCCCCTACTACTTGCCAATGCTGGATCTGGAAGTGGTGCCTGAGCGATCACTTGGAAATGAGCAATGGGAATTTGCCTTAGGTAACTTTTGATATGAAAATAGCAGTATGTGCATATTTGAGAGAAAATAAAACGAGACGTTTGAATTTGATGCTGAGAAATGCTGTTTATCTTTTTGAATTTGAATGAGTTTTTACATTTAGGAGACAGTACTTCAAATGTTTACTGTACCATAGCACAATAATAGTGACCTAGGTTACCACGAAAGACAATTAATAGCTACTCACGTCGATGGCAATTGCGGGTTCTGTATGTTGCCGTATTCTGAAGGATGCTTTAAGTGAAGTAAGAATCAAACCTGCAACCTTCAAGTTACAAGATGCCTTGTTTTTGTTGTTTTGTCCAGGCATGCCATTGGCCCAGGCTATCTCTATTCTCCAGAAACACTGCCGCATCATCAAAAATGTCCAGGTGCTTTACAGTGAACAGGTGAGATGGCCACAATGTCCCGTGTTTTACTCATTCGATCCATCCATCCATTTTTCAACACAGCTTAGCTTGAACAGGGGCACGGTTTCCTTACAATAATGGGGTCTTCTGTTTCCGACCTTGCCAACGTCGAACCTTTTGACACTTGCTCAGTCACCACCATACTGGTTTCCATTTAATTGTTTTATAGTCGTAGCCCACAAGTGCTTGAAATCACTTTCTTTTACTTCAATACCATCAGTGGTCAATCCGATTTTTTTTCAATTGTTTGGAAGTGTTGACAAATGTGAAGTGACATTATTTTGGAACCTCACATCAAAAACTTTAAAAAGCCAATGCAGCTTAGAAGAGTTATTTAACGATTTACCATTTAGAATAAAACCTTGCAAGGTATGCGGCTTCTTTTTCTGAAATTCTTAAATGTGTTTTTTTCCCCTAAATTTTAGTTACGGTAAGTTGAACAACAAGGGGCATTTCTTCTCTTCATAAGTCATTCATCCAGTGTGTTTCTGTTGTCAAAG
Source organism: Hippocampus zosterae (assembly GCF_025434085.1). Taxonomy (NCBI): domain Eukaryota; kingdom Metazoa; phylum Chordata; class Actinopteri; order Syngnathiformes; family Syngnathidae; genus Hippocampus; species Hippocampus zosterae. The sequence goes on along the minus strand of NC_067453.1, from coordinate 28,638,377 downwards.
ACCTCTTACGACCACAACATTCTGGGATTGAAGAATAACTCAAGGGGGGAAAAAAAAACAGATTTTAGAGCAATTTTCTTTTTGTCTATTGAAAAATGGTTTGTGGCGCTCGTAAATGTTGTTAAATGCCAGACTCCAATAATGGCCTTCCGCATCATGTGCATGTTGGACGTCTCCACAGTCCGCCCATCGTAATGTAAATTAATGAGTTTGTTCATCTCCTCAACAGACACCACTGAGCCATGACCTCATACTGAACTTGACTCAGGATGGGATTAAACTGCTGTTTGATGCCACAAATCAGAGACTCAAGGTGAAATCCGTACGGACGGGATTCTTGTACTGCCACCGCCACAAAGTTGATTCTAAAGAAACGATCTCACAGCAATGCGATACGCATGAGCTCTGCGCCGTATTTTTTTGACAATTTAGGTCTCATAAACCAACTGCATAACACTGTTATGTTAATTTTGTGTCATTTATGGGCTGTATTCCAGTCAACTAAAGGGAGCGGTGTATTGTTACATGCCGACTGTGTGACTGGTCTGTTTGTTGACAGGTGATTGAAGTGTATGACTTAAGCAAAGTGAAATTGAAATACTGGTGAGTATGTACCGTTCATCAAAACAGTGTCCTTGTACAAAAGCTCAGTAACACGCAGGCAACAGCTGCAGGTCATCCGGTATATAGCTTTTGTACCCAAAGCACACTTTTTTTCTTTCCTCCTTTCAAGCAGTTCCTGAAATGTTTTACTCAATATTGTACTGTCATTTGGCACGCGATAAAAATATTTACTCCGCGCTCTAATAATGTACACAAAGGCATAGTGGATACAGTCCTGGAGCTCAGGAGCTTATATTTATTGTGTCTACCTCAGGGGTGGGCAAACTTTTTGGCTCCGGGGCCGCATTGACTTTTAAAATTTGACAGATGGGCCAGGTCAGCACGAGTTATGGTACATTAAAAAAAAATGCATTTGTTGACAGTCCATATCAAACATCAACACAACAAAAGCATGAAAGTACTGTATTAATATCCTTTTTTTTTTAAATGACAACAGTGTTGATGATGAACTATTTTAGCCCGTGCATTGCTGCAGATGGGTTGTGATCACACCAGTAGAAGTAGAGCGATACAGAGGTCCTAGGTGGTCGAAAAGACCCCCCCCAACCCTCATGTTCTGCAACTTCAAGTCAATGCGCCATCTGGCGGTGAAAGGCCTGTCATTACAAGTCCAATTGAAATAAATGCAATCATTCACATCGAACCTTAATTGTGGACCAACCTTCGGCGGGCCGGATTAAAAAGACCAACGGTCCGGATTCGGCCCCCGGGCCGTAGTTTGCCCACCTCTGGTCTACCTGAATATTTTTCTTTTTATTTTACTGAATACAGTCCGTAATTTTTTTTTTATGATAGAATGACAGTGTGATTTGATTTTGATTTAAAAATGAACAGGTAGGCATGCTAGTCGTGCTAAAATGAAGGAGACGTCCCACCCACGCGTGGTCATCTCAGAATCCTTCATTTCCTTTTCAGGTGGCATGTCCAATATATTTGTATTTTGATTACATGAAACAAAAGAAAAGAAACTAAAGCAAACTTTTAGAAACGGGGAAAAAAAATCACGTTTGGTGTATTTTTAAATTAATTTGCATTCTAAAAGTCAGAGGCCCATAACAAAGGGCACCATGGCAGTGCTTGCTGAGTAAAATGGCACCTCTCCCATGTTTTATTTTTCCGGGTTGTTTTTTTTTTGGGGGGGGGGGCAGTGTTTGTTCTTTGTTTCTTAGCAGATGTGACGTTAACCACCTTCCACATTCACTAAACAAGCTCCTCGCTGACTCTAGGCTTACTCTTCCTATTTTCGCCATTTTCTATTACGATTATAACTTTTATCATTGCTTGTATGGGCTATTAATTGTTCATTTTATGTTGCAGTACAGATGACATTCAACTCGGAGCCAAAAAAAAAATGCTTCAATTATTCGACCCCGTAATGGAGTTAGCTTACCCCGTAATGGAGTTAGCTTACCTTTGAGTGTGTTCTTCAAACACTTTGTATACATCCAGTGAAATGAATATGTTGCATTTACTTCTGATGTCGTGCAGCAGATGGTTGTCTCACTGTCTCTACACTCTGTGCGTGTTTTTCAAGTGGAGTCCATTTCAATTCTCAAGCCATCGCCCCCACTATAGAACAAATAGACCAATCGTTTGGAGCCACCCACCCCGGAGGTACACTTTGCTTGAAAACATTTCTCATTTAGACACAATGGAAATATAAAGGATACAGAAATATAGGACTGGACTTTTTTTGTGATTTGTTCTCGTATGTGCTGAATCTGCATTCCCCTTTCCCATTTGTGTCCAGTTTACAATGCAGCTGAGCAGTTGTTCCATCTCAACTTTAGAGGACTTTCATTCTCCTTCCAACTTGACTCTTGGAATGAGGCTCCAAAATACGAGGTGAGATTGTTGCAATTGTTGTGTGTGGCGGCACTTTTTTTAAGGCCACATTCAGACTGCTGTCCAATGTGATCCCCAATTCGTATTGTTTGTTTAAATCCGGATTTGTTTTTAATTCACTTGTTCATATGCTAAAAGCAAATGTGACTTCTCATTTGAACAAAACCCATCTGTGAGGTCAAACTCATGCACTTAAAGCACATCGAGTGACTGACACAGGTTTGAAGCAAATAATGGTGAGATACTCCAAATACAGACACGGATAAGGGAAAAGTGCTTATTTACAGAAAAGTGCAAATATATATATATATATTCATTCATCTTCCGAGCCGCTTGATCCTCACTAGGGTCGCGGGGGGTGCTGGAGCCTATCCCAGCTGTCTTCGGGCAGTAGGCGGGGGACACCCTGAATCGGTTGCCAGCCAATCGCAGGGCACACAGAAACGAACAACCATTCGCACTCACACTCACACCTAGGGACAATTTAGAGTGTTCAATCAGCCTGCCACGCATGTTTTTGGAATGTGGGAGGAAACCGGAGCACCCGGAGAAAACCCACGCAGGCCCGGGGAGAACATGCAAACTCCACACAGGGAGGCCGGAGCTGGAATCGAACCCGGTACCTCTGCACTGTGAAGCCGACGTGCTAACCACTGGACTACCAGGCCGCCATTATGTATGTATATATATATATATATATATATATATATATATATATATATATATATATATATATTATATTATATTATATGTGTGTGTGTTTGTGTATATATATATATATAATGTGTGTGTGTGTGTTAATTGGTCGCTACTTCGCGGATTTTCATTTATCGCGGGTGGTTTTGGTACCCGTTTAACGGCGATAAACGAGGGTTTGCTGTAGTCGATTTTAAGAAAGATATTTTGAGGTTCAGCCATCTTGCTAAAATTCACTCCGCCAGCACATCTGTACGTTAGCAACCGTTTCTATATAACAGCAGTTTAGCATAACAACTCCAAGTACATTTTTTGAAGCAGGATTAAAATTACATACCGGTACTTAGTTTGTCTCCTCATTATGCGCCATGTTTCAAATTAAAGGTGTCTTTCAGAATTTCGAACGGTAGCGGCCATTTAGCCAAAGATCAGCTCAAAGTCACGGCGTCTGTCTCGGATGCAAAGTTGTTTACATCTTTCCAGATGAAGCATTCCTACCTACTAGAGAACTCAGCCGCATTACAAATGCACTGTTTCCAATCAGTTCCAATATGAAGGCCTTTTCCCTTCAAAGGCACGTGGCTGAGTTGATCAGGTCATCCTAACGGCTCTCCGATCATTCCAGAAAGTGTATTTCACTGCAGCGGCTGCATTCGTTTTCATCGTAGACTTGACTTTGGTCGGCGCAGTGTTACGTCGACTTGCGAGGACTATCTTTGCGCGTTTCACGTACACGGCATTACTCGCAGCTGTTTTTGCTTTTGGCAGCCTAACTTTGTCGTGGGTTTTGGCCTCCCTGCAGATTCCACATGGGGCCATGGTCAAGAGGATGCACATCTACACCGGCAACAACCTGCAAGAAACAAAGTACTTCACATGCACCCAATTAAGCTCTTCGCAGACTTGATTTTAACGCGTTCAATGTGCACTTTTATCTTGTGCTCAGAGCACCAGCGATGCCATTGGCCTGTTTCCTTGGTAACGTCTATGCAGAGTGTGTGGATGTGCTGAGAGAGGCAACAGGACCAGTCGGGCTTAAGTTCCACCTACTCACTGCGGGTAACGCCTTTCATTGCCTATTCCCACATTATATCAATAGCCAGACTTCAAGAATTGATTTTTTTTATTTTTATTATTATTATTAGCCATTCAGGTGTCAATCAAACAGACTAATGTTATTAGAAGCCATACCATAAAAGCTTTAATAGCACATTATACTCTTATTAAATTAAATAAGAGACTTAAATAAATTAAATTATTATTAAAGAGACTGGAGCGACCGGTCAGGAAGGCCAGTTCTGTCCTGGGTTGCTCCCTTGACACTCTGGAGGAGGTGGGCAACAGAAGGATGCTAACTAAGCTAAAAGCTATGATGGCCAGTCCCTCCCACCCCCTCCAGCCCGCCCTGACAGCACTTGGTAGCTCCTTCAGCCAGAGACTGTTACACCCGCGCTGCAAGAAGGAGAGATACCGACGCTCGTTCCTACCGACTGCTGTCAGGCTGATGAATAAAAAATAACAATCATAATAATAATAATAATTAAATGATGTGAAGGCGGCCCGGTAGTCCAGTGGTTAGCACATCGGCTTCACAGTGCAGAGGTACCGGGTTCGATTCCAGCTCCGACCTACCTGTGTGGAGTTTGCATGTTCTCCCCGGGCCTGCGTGGGTTTTCTCGGGGTGCTCCGGTTTCCTCCCACATTCCCAAAACATGCGTGGCAGGCTGATTGGCCGCTCTAAATTGTCCCGAGGTGTGAGTGTGAGCGTGAATGGTTGTTTGTCTCTGTGTGCCCTGCGATTGGCTGGCAACCAATTCAGGGTGTCCCCCGCCTACTGCCCGAAGACAGCTGGGATAGGCTCCAGCACCCCCCGCGACCCTCGTGAGGATCAAGCGGTTCGGAAGATGAATGAATGAATGAATAAATGATGTGAAGGAAAATCGTAAATAGTACTGCGATTTATCCATTGTGCTCATATTGCATTTAATTGAAAGATGTTTGTTGTTTTTTTCTCTTCTTTCTTCTTTCTACATACATTCTTGCTGCTGGAGGCTGTAAATTTCCCCAGTGTGGGACGAATAAAGGATATCTTATCTTATCTTATTTGCAATCTTAACACTGGCAAATAAATGTGCACATAGCAACTGAAAGCGATGGGCTTGCCCGGTGTTTGCTTCTTCATTTGTTTCCAATGAATGTGCAGGTTGTGGTCCCGGAGTGATGGGCGATGCTAAAGTGAGGTCCTTAGAACGAAATATCTACTTTGGAGACTCCTGCCAGGAGGTTCTGGGTGCTCTCGGGTCACCGCATAAAGTATTCTACAAGTCCGAGGACAAGGTGTCAAAACTCCTCTTTCTTCTCTCCTCCTAAATCTGTGTTGTTTCTTGTTGAGAGAAAACATCTGTAATCGCAGTGACGATGCTCTGCATGTGTGAGTCAATCTTCTCCACGTGTGTTCTGCTTGATTTCAGATGAAGATCCACTCTCCATCACCTCATAAACAAGTTCCTTCCAAATGTAACGACTACTTCTTTAACTACTTCACCCTCGGAGTGGTGCGTAAGGACATACCCGGAGAAGTTTGCGTTTTGCTTTTGTGTCACTCTTGTAGAGAATTGTAATATGATGACTGTGATTTGTAAGTGAAGTGCAACGTCGCTTGATGCTGTGTTTTTATTGCATGTTTCGAATGAGCCGTTAAGGGAAGAAAATGTCTCACTCGGTCGGTCACGGCTGGTTAATGTTGTCTCGGGGCTTCCAACTTATCCATGCTGATAATAATGCTAACACAAGCATACAAAGAGAGCCTTTTTTCTTATGTTACGATCGTAGCCTCCCTGGACTTATCGCCACTAAGTAGGGTTTGCAACAGAATCTTTCACCTTTTAAAATTCCATTTCCCCAGTTGGATGCTCTGTCAGAGACCCAAATAAGAACCCGCTTGCATCCGACAGAGAAGTGCGCACACGTGCACGTCACGCGCGTGTACCCGATGCCGATTACAAGTGTCCTCGTTTTGGGTTCAGACATTTATGTTTGGATTTCATTTTTATTTTGCAGGATATCCTTTTTGATTCGACAACTCATCTGGTTAAGAAGTTCGTCCTACATACCAACTACCCGGGACATTATAACTTCAATATGTAAATATCTTGCTCAATTTTTTGGGGGGGGGCGGGGGGTATTCCGAGATTTTTTTTTTTTTTTATTATTAACTCTGCCTCATTTTGCACTGCAGATATCATCGGTGTGACTTTAAGATTTCACTTCTCATAAAAAAAGGTGAGCCACCGGATCCTCGACCGTTTCTACTTTATTCACCGTCGTTAGCAACGCATGTTTCTTTTCTCTCAGGAGGAGCCGACTCTCAGACGGATGACTGCGTGTTGACCACTTACAGCAAGGTTAGTCCTTTCCTGAACTTCTAAATGTGACATCATCCCTTTGTTATATCCTCTTTTTGACAAGCTTATGGGCTTGTAAACTTAACACAAGGTAAGCAAGCGTTTAATTTTTCCATGACTTTCTTTTTCATCGCCAGTGGGATCAGATTCAGGAACTGCTGGGCCACCCAATGGAAAAACCTGTTGTGCTTCATAGGTAATGATATAAATTCATTCATTCATTCATTCATCTTCCGAGCCGCTTGATCCTCACTAGGGTCGCGGGGGGTGCTGGAGCCTATCCCAGCTGTCTTCGGGCAGTGGGCGGCGGACACCCTGAATCGGTTGCCAGCCAATCGCAGGGCACACAGAAACGAACAAGCACTCACACCTAGGGACAATTTAGAGTGTTCAATCAGCCTGCCACGCATGTTTTTGGAATGTGGGAGGAAACCGGAGCACCCGGAGAAAACCCACGCAGGCCCGGGGAGAACATGCAAACTCCACACAGGGAGGCCGGAGCTGGAATCGAACCCGGTACCTCTGCACTGTGAAGCCCACGTGCTAACCACTGGACTACCGGGCGCTTGGGAAATGATCCAATTAAATTCGGGTGATCTATTTGGAATGTGGGAGGAAACCGGAGCACCCGGAGAAAACCCACGCAGGCCCGGGGAGAACATGCAAACTCCACACAGGGAGGCCGGAGCTGGAATCGAACCCGGTACCTCTGCACTGTGAAGCCCACGTGCTAACCACTGGACTACCGGGCGCTTGGGAAATGATCCAATTAAATTCGGGTGATCTATTTGGAATGTGGGAGGAAACCGGAGCACCCAGAGAAAACCCACGCAGGCCCGGGGAGAACATGCAAACTCCACACAGGGAGGCCGGAGCTGGAATCGAACCCGGTACCTCTGCACTGCACGTGCTAACCACTGGACTACCGGGCCGCTAATGATATAAATGATTTTTTTTTTTTAAATGGTATTTCTCCACTGGAAATTGTGCTCCGGACGCACGTAAAAAAGGATACTTCTACACAGTATTTCATCGAAACATTTTTAACAAGCTGCATTATTGTAGCGTCACCATAACACGGATAAATCTGCTTAACAGGTCCTCATCCGCCAACAATACCAACCCCTTTGGCTCCACGTTTTGCTTTGGACTGCAGAGGATGATCTTTGAGGTCAGTTTGTATGTACTTTCTGTCACGTTGTGCCCGGAGCGATAGAATGATCGCTCCGTGCACAACAAAATAAGGAAGTGGATCCCCGAAATAGCAGACACAAAAAGAGATTTTGTCAGATAACAAAAGGAGTCTTTAATAACAAACACAAAATAACCCGACAGGGAGAATAACAAGAAGCGCTGGTCAAAATAGGGACCAGGGATAAAATAAAAGGACAACTGAAAACGCTTGCGGAAAAAGATGGCAAGGAGGGTCAGATTCGAACAGAACGCAAGAGGAACAACGACGCATAATAATGGCCACAAGGCTAAGAGGCAATGAATAAATGCAAGTAGGAATTGGGCGAGAGAAATTTTGGCACGGCGTGGAATTCTCCGGCAGTGAGTAGACTGCCAGAGCGTCCAAATAAAGGCTGAGCAATTACTCCCTAATGGGTGACAGGTGTGTAAACGGCGGCCCCCTGGTGGCAACCCCGGGATGTGACACTTTCAGTATGAGTGAATGTCGAGTCCCCCCCCCCCCCCCTCCAAAAAGAATTGGAACGGCAAGGGAAGTTCCTCAGTTGTTGTGGTCTACTGAAGACCGACTGCAGCCCCACTTGCCATCTTCGAACGGTTTTTGATCGCCGCCCCTGCGCTTCGGGAACTGTGAGATGGCGACGTTGCCCTTTGGTTTGCATAATTATCCGAACAGGTGAAGCAGTAACAACCGTTTGGACGGTCACTTAGAAGGCGACACAAGTCCTTGCTTCTGTAGTTTTGTCCGATTGGCGCAAGCAACAAAATGTCCGCTCTCCCATCCACCAAATTGCCAGGACGGCAGTGTGAATGTTTTGGCCCCACCGGATCAAAAAAAAAAAAATGCAAGCTTTTACAAGCTGTTTGAAAGTGAACTTGGTCAAATTAACCAGAGAACAATTTGAGTCATCATATTTGTTTGGTCTTTCCTCAAGGTGATGCAGAATAACCACATCGCATCAGTGACGCTCTACAGTCCACCACGGACCACCGGCCGAGCCCAACCTGAGGCCGGTAGCAGCATCTCCCACTGAGCAAGTAACCGTGACAACCGCATCTCATTCTGTCTTGTTCTCAGAGTTGAAATTAAGTAAGCCGCAAAAGACGACGCGGCCCGTTCTTGCATTCAATTCCAAAACGGCCGCAATTGCTTTCGTTTTTCTGTTGGCCTGCAAGAATCGCGCTCAAGCACTTGTCTTGTGTTGGAGAACTGGCACTTAGAGGAGCTTTTGCCCCGGAGGGAACATCACGTAGACGCCGTGATGAAAACTGCATTCGGGCGGAACCGGTAGAAAGCAAATACAGGAAGTGAAATGCGACTGAGAGCTGCTCTGAAGCTGTCCTGCCCGCTGTGGACTTGTGGAAAGCCGTCAGACGCTGCAGAGGACCGATAAATGGAGAGACGGCAAAGCTTCATGCTTGATCCAAAACTTATTGGACAATAAAGGGACCAAGCAGTCAATGGCGGAGCCACATGTGACGCCTCGAAACGGAAAGTGTTCAAACATGGCTTCCCGGGTTTACTCCCATCGACCCCGAAACGATCACCCTCGTGAGTTAGCCTGCTGAATCATCTCCTATCCGAACAATGAAGCACACTAAAGGCCAGTTTACTTTGTTCCAAAAAGAGAGGTCAGCGTTCAAATCTTCGTCGACAACAAGCACAAATTGGCCACCTTTTCTTTTTTTTTTTTTAATCCCGCATGTTAGAAGCAGGGCGGCCCGGTAGTCCAGTGGTTAGCACGTCGGCTTCACAGTGCAGAGGTACCGGGTTCGATTCCAGCTCCGGCCTCCCTGTGTGGAGTTTGCATGTTCTCCCTGAGTCTGCGTGGGTTTTCTCCGGGTGCTCCGGTTTCCTCCCACATTCCAAAAACATGCATGGCAGGCTGATTGGACGCTCTAAATTGTCCCTAGGTGTGAGTGTGAGTGCGAATGGTTGTTCGTTTCTGTGTGCCCTGCGATTGGCTGGCAACCGATTCAGGGTGTCCCCCGCCTACTGCCCGGAGACAGCTGGGATAGGCTCCAGCACCCCCCGCGACCCTAGTGAGGATCAAGCGGCTCGGAAGATGAATGAATGAATGTTAGAAGCATTGAACAATGCCCCCCCCCCCTCCCCTAGGAGTAAGCACGTTGAAAAAGTAATGTTTGTTTGTTTTTTCCTTTTTGGGGGTGCCGGGGCGGGGGAAACAGTCTTATTCATTCACTGACCAAATTTAGAGAATAGATTGCCCCGTAGCGTGTTGTGTGTGTGTCGACACACCTTCTGTTCCTTTACGCCAGGTGCTTATGTGCCTGTGGAGACTACCGGTACTCTCCAACCCGGTGACGCTTGACTTTTCATCCCTCAGCAACGTCCGCTTTCTCCTGCTCATTTATTTGACTGCCAAACGTAAACGCCAAAGACATTTCAGGGTCATTTTTGTTCCGGTTTGCTGAGCTCACCTGTAACCGTTTCATGCTGTGTCATGGCGTCAGGCAAGAGGGTGGGTTTGGTATGTCACGTTTGGTTCCTTCCCATGACAAGCTGTTTGGTCATTTTTATTTTTATATGCGAGTCCATCTATGTACATGTATTCTCTTTGTCCTCACGAGTAAGCCAATTCATTACGCAAGTAGCTAAATAAATAACTACACGTGTTTTTTGACTTGACCGTATTGGCCAAAAGATAAGACCACCCCCCGCTTTTTCGAGACTCATGTTTGGAAAAAAAAAAGACTTGAACACCAAATTAATTTTTATACAGAAAATAATTACAGTACATCTGAAATAAATGATTCTAACAATATATTTGAGAGAAAAAGCGTGTTGTTTTGCCTCATTTAAATCTTAATATCTGAACATTTAAATATGAATAAATATGAAGCACAATCACGGTCGTAAATGAATGGCTTGTGGTGTATGAAATGTAAATTTAATAACTTCTCCTCAGCTGCCGGTTAACCTGGCCGATCTTCGACCCACTTTTCTCCAGATTGTCGCTACGTTTCTCCATTTTCTCTTCTATTATTTTCTTCTCTCTTCATTCTTACCGTTGTTTTTTATTTTTATGCTTCATACTACCGCTATTTTTATTTTTATTCTTCGTGACAGGGGTTCACTTTGGCCTGGGGAGTCAAGTTCAGCATTCACTTCAAAGATATCTGGCGCCATCTAGCGTCGTGAATGGGTATAATGTCTAGACCCCGAATATAAGACGACCCCCACTTTTTCAGTCTTATTTCAATGCAAAAAACACCGTCTTATATTCGGGCCGATATGGTACTTTGTGTGATTTTTGGCCTATTAGTATGAGTATTTGTAAACGGCTTTCCATTGTCGTCCCGCGTAGGACAACTTTTCCAGAAGAAAAGCTGCATTCATTCAATCTTCCACGATTTAGGGTAAAGCGTAGCACTGTGGTACATGTACCTCAATCTGGATTGCAAGGATATTGCATAAATGCACAAATGTTTTTCAAGGCATTCCTGCACATCAAGGCGGTAGAAAAGCCTCCCGCTAACTACAAACCTCGTTCCGAAGACATTGGGGACCTTGTGTTAAACATAAATTTAAAAAAAAAACAGAATACAGTGAATTGCAAATCATGTTCAAGATACATTTAATTGGATACACCCCAATAGGTCAGGTGGCAAAAATAGTCTGAAGAATGTAAGCTCTGCTGTTTGGAACATCCCGCATGTGGGGGGGGCCACGATAGGGTGTCAAAGGAGCTACCCTGAATTGCTCTGTCATTCACATGATTACCAAACTATCAAGGAGTATTTGTGCCAAAAGAAAAATAGTCGCACACAATCTTGTCACGCGGAAAAAAAAAAAAAAACCTAATTGGATGTTGAAATTTCAGCCAAAACGTTAATGGCACTCGGGAGACCCGCAGCCACCGTCTTCCTTGATACCGCCAGAGAATCGGGGCCCCCTGGGGAAAACATATCGCTTAGCAGCCCACCAATTCAATACTACTTTTATACATAAAAATTGTAAATATGCTTTTCTAGGGCAACTCTCAGTCGTAGGATGATTGACACGGTTATGTCTTGTCCGTGTCCCCTTTCCTGCGCCCTTGTCGATGCCTGCTTTGTATTTTTCTGGGAGTCGAATAAAATGGGAGCATTTGTTCAAAACAGAGCTTGTTTGATAAGTTCAAACTGCTGACGGTGTTGATGTGCCATATAACGATGCCTTTTGTTACTTTTGCTTGTTTGTTTTGTGGATACATTCTGTCAGTCATCTTGCCATCATTATTTTCGCCTGGCCCAGTCCAGTGGTGGGGAGGACGTCCTTACTTTGCCACACACACACACACACACACACAGCATGTTGATTGGTGCAATAAAAACATAATGGGACAATGTCATTGCAGTCTGTGGAAGCGAAAGGTATACAAACACTATTTTTAACTCAAACCTACATGTGATGCGGTACCTTCTCAACGCCGATTGGCTTTCACCGTCAGTGATGGATGGACTGGGCCAGCCTGAAATAATAACGCGAGGCCGACTAACGGACTTTCATGTCCGCTGTTGTTTGTTTTAATTGCAACAGCGTAAGATTAGGCCTTTATTCTTCTGATTTTTTTTTCTCTCTCTCTCTCTGAAATGTGGACATTTGTCCTGTAATATTTGGAAGTTATTTTTATAAAATAACACTTTAGACATGGTCTGGGTAACATTTGACTTATTTTTATTCCAGGACTTTATTTTTGTAAAAAAATAGCCCTTCGTTGTTGCAAGTATGGCCGAAATTTTTGTGTACTGTAATTCTACCAGCGTTGTTGGTTTTCTCTTGACAGCGTCACCCTCACGCACCTTTTTGGTCAGTCATTTCTCTTTTGCCGTGGAAACTTAAATCCTTCACATTTGGACTGCAAAGGAGAGCTGCAAAAAATAGTTTGGGGCTCGTGTCAGAAGTGGAGTCTTAGTTTGCTTACTGATTTTCTGATTATTGATTTTCTTAGTTTTTTTTTACTGATTTATTGCATTTTACTGATAAGAACAGCTGATGCAGAAGGAACAATGATTTGCTTTGTGATCTTTCCTGTTCTTGTTTTTCCCACTTGTTGGGTTGGAAATATTGTAATTATCTGAGAAGAGTTGTATTCAAACGCTTACTAGCACATTGCTTTGGTGTAAAAAGAAAGCAGAAAAGGAAGAAAAAAAACTGCTGAACATTGTGCCTCATCTCCCACTGAGCCTGTTTTTGACTGGTCGTGATATCCTTTGTAAAATAGGAAAAACAATTCCTTGTACATACAGTGGAATGATAATGGACAATTGCATCATTTTGGTGAGTGAGTGTTTATATCGCCTAAAATCACAGCATCTTACATGCTGCTGTTGACGTCTTCTGTCAATTTCAAATTTTGCCTGTTCAGATTTATTGCATTTATTATTCTTTTATTATTATTATTTTTTTTTTTGTACGATACCTTGATGTTTTGTACTTTTCTTTTGACCTCTTTAGAGTGGTGGTGGCCATATTTACACCAAACACTCATTAAAGCTTGTCAAGTCAAGTCAAGAGTATTTATGGAGCACTTTCAAACAGCCATCGCTGCATACAAAGTGCTGTACACGGAGCGATTTAACATGCACAATAAACAGTAAGACGAAATGGTAATAAAGGCGGTAGAAAGCACCAAGCAGTAAAATCAAGAACAATCTAAGTCATGCTGAGTCCAACGCCAAAGATGACAAGTCTCAGCGTTTATACACTGTATAGATTCCAATGAAAGGTGTCCCATTAAGTTTTGATTTATAATGCCTTGTTTTGCTTGTAATATTACCGTCACGTTAAGACTTGGTATTTGTCAGTTCCGTTTTCATCACGCGCGCAAAGCGTTTACCCTCCCAAGTGTCACTTTTCAAATCCATTCTTTCAAAACGTCGGCGAACGTGCTCGATTTGAAATGTGGGAACATGATTCCGATGATTCTAATTCCTTTGATTGTGGAAAAAGAAATGAGTGGCTCGCTCGGCATGCTAAATGAAAGGGCAAATTGGGAGTCCACTTAGCGCGTCATCTCCACCGCCTGCTGCCCAAAGTGCTTTTACAAAGCCTCACATTCACGCGTACAATAAACGCAATAATTACAGGAGAGTGTGCGGTTTTGTTTCCGGAAAAAAATGCTCTCGAAGCATTGCAACATTTTGTGCTTGTTGACTTCAAACTGCAACCATGCAAGTGAACACGACGAGAACACAGAAGTTGCATAACTTTTATGAGTGCAAATGATCAGCTCATTAACATCCAGGATTAATTTTCTGTCTGAGAAAATGACCAAAAGAAAATAAAAAATGAACAATGTGGATGTGACTAACATTTGGAAGGCTCTTTCTTTGCATGCTACATATTCACCAAATCTTGAAACTAAGGCCGTTAGTAAACCATCAAATGTGCTGTCAAGGGGCTCACACGACTGTAATTCGCAGTTGGAGACTCGGAAACAAATTCAAGGACGAAACCACTGAAACGTACAAAATTGAAGTTCTCAAAAAAAATCTGGATCACAGAAAACAAATTCTTCAGTCCCTTGATAAAATGTCAATTTTGGGGTGGTCCAGTGGTTAGCACGTGGGCTTCACAGTGCAGAGGTACCGGGTTCGATTCCAGCTCCGGCCTCCCTGTGTGGAGTTTCCATGTTCTCCCCGGGCCTGCGTGGGTTTTCTCCGGGTGCTCCGGTTTCCTCCCACATTCCAAAAACATGCGTGGCAGGCTGATTGAACACTCCAAATTGTTCCGGGGTGTGAGTGTGAGTGCGAATGGTTGTTTGTTTCTGTGTGCCCTGCGATTGGCTGGCAACCGATTCAGGGTGTCCCCCGCCTACTGCACGGAGACAGCTGGGATGGGCTCCAGCACCCCCCGCGACCCTAGTGAGGATCAAGCGGCCCGTTAAATTATTTGAGTGCTATTGTCACCTTTGCACTTGGAACGGAATGAATGAAGTAAACCATTTTAGCATCTCACGTTCATGCATGCATGACGGCGCATTTGTGGTACATTGAAGACTGTTTTGACATCAACTCTCACCAAAAAATAAAAAAGGTTGATGAGAGTCATTTGTGAACAATGATATCACATTGAACAGTTAAGAGGCCAAATCCTTCGTTAATGCCTCAACCCTTGGGTCCTTCAAATGAAAAAAAAAACCCTAAGTTACGCATTGTACAATTTTTGTAATGATGTATTTTGTGTTATAAAAACATTCTTTTTTTTTTTTTTTTCAAACACTCAAAATGTTCGGAGGCATCTGTGCTATCCATACATATATAGTTTTTATTAGTTCTTTGGGATTTTTTTAGTCTTTATTTTTTGCAAAAGGGAAAAAAAAATTGTGTCTGGAGGTCCCAACCAAGCCCTACTAACAATCCCGACCGGACGTGTTCATGTAAAATGCGTCGGTTTGAAGCCTCCTGCAAAAAGGCAAACTCATTTGCGATCCTCTGGCGCCACCTAAAATTTGCACAATTGGAATGACCTCAACCCAACAATGTGGCATGCATACGTCTGTCCAAGCGAAAACAAAGCGATTAACGTAAAAATCGCGTGAAATGCATGTTTACACATTAGGTTTACGATGCATTCAAAAATATGAATTATGATGGGTCTCTATGGTGCAAAATATGTAAAATGTGAAGATTACGGAATCAAAACCTTTTTTATTATTGCTGCAATGCCTGAGAATTATCAGCCGGTGACGTCATGAAATTTAGGCCATTTTAGATCCCCCCCGATACGTTTCAGCTCTCTCGTGTTTTTCCGAATGCCTTTGCCTTTGATTCAAAGACATCATTTTAACATTTCTCGCAAGCGGTGGACTACGAGGGTTAACGTCTGTCTGCTCATCTCGTCAGTCTACCAACATGGATGAGGTGTCACGTGACTGTGCTTCAGATCTCGGCCCTTTCAAAGTTGACCACGTCTTCCCCGCAGGGTGTCAATCGTGTGTGACAAACACTCCCTTCTCATCATAGTCAGTCTCCGCCTCCCCTTTTGAATCTCCAGTCCGCCACCTGAAGGGTCCGGTTGTTGATCTGGACCTGTTGTGACAGTTCAGTTTGGGGTCATTCAACAACTTCCACATGAGCCATATCTGGGGCACGCTGAGGCCGTGAACCACCATGAGCTCCCGGTAAAAACACGGCTCGAACGTCTGGAGGTGAGGTGCCGCTGATGGACGGGGGATGCCGAAGGTCCGAAAACCTGGGTGACGCAATGGCTTGATCCCGAGCAGCTGGAGGCACATTCCCAGGAACACGTCGTCGATGGGAAACAGCTCGACCTGGAATTTTGAAAGACGAATGTCAAACGAAAGCCGACAAAAAAGACCAATTGCACTTTGTTTGTCGTTCGGGTCAAATACTTGTTGACAGGAGACGCCGAGTCTCCGCGCCGTATGCCCGGACATGACGAAGCCCCCTCCCCCGGCATAAGACGGGTACAAAGCACTGCCGTACACAGACTCTGGCACGTAGTACTTGGAAGTGCGTCGGCGAATGGGTTTGGCGTTGACGATTATATCGCCGATGAAAAGATCCTCATTTGCCTTTTCACCTTGAAGCATCTCCAGTATGTTCTCCACGTTCACGTAAACATCGGCGTCCCCTTTGAAGACGAACCTGAGACCACGATGACAAGAGACAAAAGAATGAGGAGAAATGAGGTTGGTTTGCGCCTCGCAATGGGGGCTGGGTGGATCGAACACCGACTTGACGTGAGGACAGGTGCGGTTGACCCATTCCAGAAAGTGCGTTTCCTTTAAGGTCAAGTTGAAGAAGGTGTCCTCAAAGTCCCACAGCAGAATGTCCTCGAAGGTTTGACTCTCGTAGGTCAGCAGATGATCCCACAGAGGCAAGGCGGTGCGATTCTTGGGCACCCCCAACAGGAAGACTGTACGGACGGACCCGCCTTCTTTACCCCAGGTCCGACGTACCACCTGAGGTAAGTGAAAGTGGAGAGCAGGTTCGGTTTTGTCTGAAAACAAAAGAGCACCCGCACATTTTCTACCGCATATCCCACTTAGGGTCGGAAAGCAGCCATGAGTTTCAGTTTTGTCTGAAAACAAAAGAGCACCCGCACATTTTCTACCACACATCCCATTCAGGTTCGGAAAGCAGCCACGAGTTTCAGTTTTGTCTGAAAACAAAAGAGCACCCGCACATTTTCTACCACATATCCCATTCAGGTTCGGAAAGCAGCCACGAGTTTCAGTTTTGTCTGAAAACAAAAGAGCACCCGCACATTTTCTACCACATATCCCATTCAGGTTCGGAAAGCAGCCACGAGTTTCAGTTTTGTCTGAAAACAAAAGAGCACCCGCACATTTTCTACTGCATATCCCATTCAGGTTCGGAAAGCAGCCACGAGTTTCAGTTTTGTCTGAAAACAAAAGAGCACCCGCACATTTTCTACCACATATCCCATTCAGGTTCGGAAAGCAGCCACAAGTTTCAGTTTTGTCTGAAAACAAAAGAGCACCCGCACATTTTCTACCACATATCCCATTCAGGTTCGGAAAGCAGCCACGAGTTTCAGTTTTGTCTGAAAACAAAAGAGCACCCGCACATTTTCTACCACATATCCCATTCAGGTTCGGAAAGCAGCCACGAGTTTCAGTTTTGTCTGAAAACAAAAGAGCACCCGCACATTTTCTACCGCATATCCCATTCAGGTTCGGAAAGCAGCCACGAGTTTCGCAAGCCAGTGTACTCTCGTGAGGCCAAGGGTGGCCTCGGGCAACAGCATAAAACGGTGTCGAAATCAAATATGTGAGTTACTCAGCACGACTTAGATTTGTTCTTGATTTTAATGTCTGGTGCTTTCTACCGCCTTTATTACCGATTTGTCTTACTGTTTATCGTGCGTGTTAAATCGCTCCATGTACAGCACTTTGTATGCAGCAATGGCTGTTTGAAAGTGCTCGAGAAATACTCTTGACTTGACAACTGACTTCCATACCTGAGGAGGTTGGTTGTTTAGGACAGGGGTCCCCAAGCACCTGTCCGCTGATCGGGACCGGGCCACGTAGAGACAGACCTGCGAGCTGTGAGCACATTTACTCCAATCTGACTCGGTAAAAATGTGCGCAACTCTCGCCAATCGGAGTTACCGCCCCCCCACCCCCCACCCCGAAAAGCTCTGTGTCAGGAACTGGCAGAACGAGGTTGATGATACGGCAGCAGTGATTCGAGAAACCGAGAGGACTGTGTCTGCCTGTAACATCAGCTAAACTGTACCGAAAAATAAAATAAAATAACCATCAGCATGATTTTATTTACCTGCCGCTTATCAAAATCTGCGGCGACAGATTTCACCGCAATGAGCATGTAAAGCTCGCGGTTTCCTCCCAGCTGACATTTCTGCGGTTGATCTATTAGCAGACGGAAGTTGCGGTTGTCCTTCTCTCGCATATAGCCCGCAAAGTCAAACAGCGGCAATGTCGGCACGGGCGCGCCGCTCGTCTCGCTCGCTGTGATGCTCTTCTGTCCAGACTTGGACTTTCCTTTGGATTTAGACTGAGCTTTAGACTTGGGCTTAGGACGTTTTGACTTGCGTTCGCAGAGAGGTAGCTGAGGCTCAGACGGGCTGGCTGCATCCTGCTCATTTGAACACATAATGACAACGGGACATTTGATGGGACATAAATGAAAGCAGAAATCACTACACGCACTCTGATTGACTCTTCCTGAACCCTTGAATCTCACCGGCAGGGGCTCTTGGGACACTCTGACTCTGTTGGATCCTAGCAGGGTCCGACTGGGGCTGGTGGGATGAAGGATTTCCAGCCTCCATGCTGGCTTGTCCCACCCAGAGGACAAAAGGACCTGGAACATCGCAGGACTCGTGAGAACGGGAGCTTTGTGCGGGTTGGGTTCTTTGTGACATTTGATTCCATTTTGGGTCTACCTGTCGCACATAGAGCAACAAGGAGAAGAGCAGCAGTAGCAGCAACGTGCACAACACGTCTCCTTTTATGTAACATCCTCTTCTCCTCAGCGTCACCATGTTTGGGCTTTAGTCGCGTATTTAACAGGGGCGAAGTAGGAAGAGATCTCTTAAGCATCTCTGCTTGGATGACTTCACCATTTGTCCAACAAAATGTAGGTTGTCCCTATTCCGGGGGAGTCTGAAAGGCAACCCTTTATTTCCATTGCTCTCTTTCTCCAGAGCCAGCACGGGCATCCTGACACAAACAGAACAGAGTCACAAGAGGGAGATCATGACAATGCGATGTGAAAAATAAAAGAATCGGATTTTGGTCAGGGGCGGCCCGGTAGCCCAGTGGTTAGCACGTCGGCTTCACAGTGCAGAGGTACCGGGTTCAATTCCAGCTCCGGCCTCCCTGTGTGGAGTTTGCATGTTCTCCCCGGGCCTGCGTGGGTTTTCTCCGGGTGCTCCGGTTTCCTCCCACGTTCCAAAAACATGCGTGGCAGGCTGATTGAACACTCTAAATTGTCCCTCCGTGTGAGTGTGGGTCCGAATGGTTGTTCGTTTCTGTGTGCCCTGCGATTGGCTGGCAACCGATTCAGGGTGTCCCCCGCCTACTGCCCGGAGACAGCTGGGATAGGCTCCAGCACCCCCCGCAACCCTAGTGAGGATCAAGTGGCTCGGAAGATGAATGAATGAAAGGATTTTGGTCAAACTCTCAAACAATTTGGCTGGTTGTACCAGGCCCGACAGTTCAGTTTCAGTCCTGTCCACGAGGCGCTCTCTGCTGGTTACTTTTGGTACTGCTTCACTCGGCCACATTGGAAGTGGACTCCGCATTGGCTTGACTATGGCAAAGCAGTTGAGTGACGTATGTGGGCCGGAAATCAATTTACAACTGTGGCTCATATATGGACAGTTAGTATTGAGCCACCCTTAAATGCAGTTTCAGATTTTTTTTTTCAACACACAACCTTGTTTTACAAGTATGCGGACTTCCATTCATCACACACAAACACACACACGCACACGAGCACAATTGTGAAAAGTGAATAGAAATTCTACTAGGATTTTCTATTCACTTTTCTACTAGGGGGCGGCCCGGTAGTCCAGTGGTTAGCACGTTGGCTTCACAGTGCAGAGGTACCGGGTTCGATTCCAGCTCCGGCCTCCCTGTGTGGAGTTTGCATGTTCTCCCCGGGCCTGCGTGGGTTTTCTCCGGGTGCTCCGGTTTCCTCCCACATTCCAAAAACATGCGTGGCAGGCTGACTGAACACTCTAAATTGTCCCTAGGTGTGAGTGTGAGCGTGAACGGTTGTTCGTCTCTGTGTGCCCTGCGATTGGCTGGCAACCGATTCAGGGTGTCCCCCGCCTACTGCCCGGAGACAGCTGGGATCGGCTCCAGCGCCCCCCGCGACCCTAGTGAGGATCAAGCGGTTCGGAAGATGAATGAATGAATGAATTCTACTAGGTACACTGTGCATGTTCACTTTTTTTTTCAAAATTGAAAGGGTATTTGCATGGCTTGTGCCACTCCTTCACGATCATGTTGGTTTGTTTGATTGTTTGTTTTTGGCGGGGCGGGTCTGCTGTTTGACAAACCAACTAAAATACTTATGACCTACACACTTTTGCTTTTCAGCTAACAATGCTCTATTTTGATTGGGTGAGAGGTGTCAATTGTTATGAGCTACAGCTTATGTCTATCGCAGAATCAACAGGACTTTTTAACATTTTTAATATTTCTAATATTTCAAAATATTAAACGCATCTAGACACCAAAAAAATTGAATTGTACTGTCGTTTTTTACCTCCTGCTGTGTGTTATTATAGTTTAACTTGTGAGAATTTTGGATACATTGTAACGCTATTAAATAAGAGTAAAACTTGAGTAAAAGTCTTCCTTTTAAATCAAGTATTTTTCTTTTTCTATCTCCGAAGCAACGGTTAATATACAACTTCACAGCGTGTACAAATGAGGGGGGCGTGTCTGTTATATAAGAGAATAGTGTATACAGCATTTTATTCGGGTGCCGTCTAATTCGGGAAATAATGTGTCAGCAAAACATCCATTATGTCGGAGGAACGCTCCCAAATGTTAACAACGAAGTATCTTCATACAATACGTAACGTCTAATTATTATCACGGAGTATAAGTGAACGTGACAGAAAAGTCCGAAAAAAACGCGCACATTTATACTTCCCAGGTTGTTGACAACGTCAGCAGTCCTGTTTTTTATTAAGTCATAGTAAATTGCGTGTAAGTACAGCGTATATAACGAATTCATTCAAACTTACCAACGCGGACGGAGGAGGTGAGGACAAACTGGAAACATCTGGACGTATTGCGTCTCCACACTGGCGCTTATGTTGCCTTTATGTTGCCATGGGAAATATGCCATTTACTACTCAACTTTCCGATACAGATTGAGCAAGTTTGCTAGTCAGTCATTTTGAATCGCGAAATACGTTAGAGAAACCAAGTATAGTTATAAAGATAAAAGACAGCAGATGCATTTGCTTCACACTACTGGTAATCAGTTCAACTGCTTGGTGCTTTCTACCGCCTTTATTACCGATTCGTCTTACTGTTTGTTGTGTATGTTAAATCGCTCCATGTACCGCACTTTGTATGCAGTGATGGCTGTTTGAAAGTGCTCGAGAAATACTCTTGACTTGACTTGACTTAAACTGTGTAAAAAAAGGTGTTAGGAATTTGGTGGTCGTGAGCGATCTAAAAGGGAGGACCTGAACGCAGCATCTACTGAAACCGAACCACGTGGCTGAAATTTGAAGGAACGGCAAAATGGGGGTTGGGGTTGTCAAAGGAAAAAAAAAAAGAGTGGATTGTGGAGCTAAATTACATATTCATCTCTGTAATGTCATCGGGTTTGTTCTGAACACCCAACAGAATAAGTATTTCTCGCAGAAGTAAAGAAGATTCAGTCCACAATGGCATCTGACAAAGTGGAGATGAGAAGTTTCTCATAATGAGCAGCAATGATGATAATTTGTGATTCTTTTTTTGTTGTTGTCTCCTAAGAAGACTCGACTGAAGGCATGATAAGGAGTTCTGCTTCTGTGACAAAACGATACGTGGTCCACCGAAATCTACACTAATCACAGTCCCAGCGATTTCTTTCAAAGGATAGTGGGTTTGGCTTGTCAGGGGAACGGAATGTTGTTTATTGTATGCACAGGTTTTAGATGCAAGACAAAGAGTTTGGTAGAATATCACTCCAGTGGCCTCCGTGTATCCACAACCGCGCACACATTCTTCTAACGCGATGTGGCTGTGTTCAGAATGAACCACTGACTGGGAGGCAGCACATTCCTGCCAGCATTTACGCTGGTTCTGATTAAGCCCATATAAAGTTCAGATGTTTTAGTAGGCTTTTCTGCAGAGCGATTCAACGTCATCAGAGGGATCTTTGTGACACACAATAATAACATCATCCGTGTCATCCGTGAGTGGTGAAAATACACCACCATGGTGACACTCTTCATTTTGTTCGTCTCTGTGTGCCCTGAGATTGGCTGGTGACCAGTTCAGGGTGTCCCCCGCCTGCTGCCCCCGGGACAGCTGGAATGGCCCGAGCCTTGTGAGGATAAGCGGGTCAGAAAATGGATGGGTGGATGGATGAAATAAGAATTTCATATGACAATATGACAATGGGGCGGCCTGGTAGTCCAGTGGTTAGCACGTGGGCTTCACAGTGCAGAGGTACCGGGTTCGATTCCAGCTCCGGCCTCCCTGTGTGGAGTTTGCATGTTCTCCCGGGCCTGCGTGGGTTTTCTCCGGGTGCTCCGGTTTCCTCCCACATTCCAAAAACATGCGTGGCAGGCTGATTGAACACTCTAAATTGTCCCTAGGTGTGAGTGTGAGTGCGAATGGTTGTTTGTCTCTGTGTGCCCTGCGATTGGCTGGCAACCGATTCAGGGTGTCCCCCGCCTACTGCCCGGAGACGGCTGGGATGGGCTCCAGCACCCCCCGCGACCCTCGTGAGGATCAAGCGGTACGGAAGATGAATGAATGAATGAATGAATATGACAATGAACAAAAGCACACATCCAAATCAGCAAATGAGTGGCTTCACCAGCAGATTAGCGATTTGGAATTGCCCAGCTCGAGTCAAGACTTTCTTGTGCTCCCCCTTATAAGAGTTAGGTTTGTTTTTTAATTGAGTTATGGGTCACAATACAGGTGTAGGTGTGTAAACTTTTTCTGTTCACTGTTGTCCTATGGGAATGTAACATCTGCAGTGTAATTACCCTCAACTGGATGATGAATGGTTAGCTTCTTTGTTCATGATACTTAAAGTCTTGCTAGTGGACAGAATGTAGACAACAGGAAGTCTGGCTGGTCCGGTGCAACGGTGCCACGCCACATGTGATTCCCAGATGTTGAGTAAACAAAAGCCCACAAGGGAGGAGAATACTCCAGATTTTTTTTTTGGTTTTATTGTTGTTGAGAACACATTGCTTTGTTCATGCACACTAATCCCGATGTCCAAACCCATCCGACAGTGGAGAAAACCGCTGAGTGATCCAGCTCCTCGGAAAGAGAAATCTTTCCCTTTCTGTGCTCCGCGAAAGTCATGGAACAGTTACACAACACTTTTAACATTTAATCTTCACAAAAGGAACAATGACAAAGTTCTCATTTAGAAAAAGTAAACACGTCGGCGGTCATCTGCGACGTGAAGTCATGTGATTTCTTTGGCTACAAACACAGTGCTAAAACACACAACTACAACATTGCTCCCAACGGATCTCTCCCTCGTCTTAGAATGTTACCGAGTCAGCAAAACAGTCAGCGGTTGCTTTTTTTTTTTCCTTCTTTTTTTTTTGTGGTTACTCATACATGATTCAGCATTTCTTTTACAGATGTGCAACACGACCTGGCACACTCCTCGGGCCTTCGTCTTAACTCATTAATGACTTTTAAAAGCTATTCGAATAACTCATTTTAATTTGAAATCCCCTCAAAGTTGCGTGGGACAACTGGCACGTTGTCGTAGAGCTGGAATAACAAAAAAAAAATAGAATGGGGATGCATTTACAGGATTACAATCTGACTGGACGCTTTCGATCCTTTGATTATTTTCTGCACCCTTGACTAAAATATTGGGAACGTTTGGGGTGACACGTGAAAAGATCTCCCCCATAAATATTTTGTTCGTTGATTGTATTTGCATCTTGAAAACATTTCGCACAATGCAAATCTGAAAAATCATTGTGATGCTTAATTCTGAGCTTCTTGATAAATGTCATTCCTTGAAAACTCGCGCGAGCCGTCTCCTACGTTGAACCGTTTACATGGTTCCAGCTGCTGTCTCATATACAACTAACTCCTGGTTTAAAAAGCAGCTACGCTAGCTACACACAGCACTTGACTGACATGGACATATATTCAAGTTTCAGGATCATTTGTTGGATTGCGCTGAAATTGTCACGCCAAGGAAACCCTCCAATCCGTTGTCATCTCATCGTTGTGCTGGTGAAGGATGAAACGGATGCTTTCCAGTCGCGATCCTCTCTTCGCCTCTGTTGCCTGCCTTGCAAGACTTTCAAGAGGCAGCCGCACCAGCTCTCATGACCCTGAAGAGTGCGCTGACGTTATTGCTCTTAATGGCGTCCCGACATGCTGAGATGACTTGGTTCTTGGGTTTACCCACTCAAAGAGAAGCACAGATGGAGGGGGGGGAAAAAAAAAAAAAGAATGAGAGAATATAGTCGACTACCCCTCGCACACTCACAGTTGGGCATCCCGAACCCGTCGTCAGCCAATCGCAGGGCACATTTAGACAAACAACCAGTCGCGCTCGCATAAAAAGCTACGGATTATATTGAGTGTCCAATTTCTTTCAATACTTTTGAAATGTATCGGATTTTTTTTTTCACGCAGTTTACAGTGGGTGGAAAAGGTACACTGAATGTTTCTCAATGTTTTTTTTGAAATGTTTTTGGTCTTTTGTAAATTCATTCATTCATTCATTCATCTTCCGAGCCGCTTGATCCTCACTAGGGTCGCGGGGGTGCTGGAGCCCATCCCAGCTGTCTTCGGGCAGTAGGCGGGGGACACCCTGAATCGGTTGCCAGCCAATCGCAGGGCACACATAGACGAACAACCATTCGCACTCACACTCACACCTAGGGACAATTTAGAGTGTTCAATCAGCCTGCCACGCATGTTTTTGTGGAATGTGGGAGGTAACCGGAGCACCCGGAGAAAACCCACGCAGGCCCGGGGAGAACATGCAAACTCCACACAGGGAGGCCGGGGCTGGAATCGAACCCGGTACCTCTGCACTGTGAAGCCGACGTGCTAACCACTGGACTACCGGGCTGCCTCATTCAACTAAATAATCACTTGAAAATCTAAAAGCACTATGTAGATATAAAATGGTATCAAATGTTAATTTATTTTCTCACTACATTTATTGAAACAAACAGTACTGGATATGTTAAGTAGATTTATTATTATTATCATTATTATTATTATCATCATAATCATCATCATCATTATTATTAATTAATTCATTCATTCATTCATTCATTCATTCATTCATCCATTTTCTGAACCGCTTGATCCTCACTAGGGTCGCGGGGGTGCTGGAGCCCATCCCAGCTGTCTTCGGGCAGTAGGCGGGGGACACCCTGAATCGGTTGCCAGCCAATCACAGGGCACACAGAGACGAACAACCATCCACGCTCACACTCACACCTAGGGACAATTTAGAGTGTTCAATCAGCCTGCCACGCATGTTTTGGGAATGTGGGAGGAAACCGGAGCACCCGGAGAAAACCCACGTAAATGAATAAATAAAACAAATCCCAATGCATTTCAATAGCCGTCAATTTTGGCAACTTTTTGCTATTTGTTGGCCGATCCTGTCATTTCCCTCACGAATACTTTTTACCATTTGCTGCCAGTGCATAAAAAAGCAAGTTGTCGCACTAAGATATACAAAACCCAAACTCAAAACAACCTACCTCGGAGTCGACCAGCTCGCTGAATTGCCTGGTTGACCGACTTGAGACAGGCCAGCAGCGCATTGTGATTATTAGAGCGAATTTTGTACTCGCTGACCAGGTCTCTGTTTAGATCGTATAGCTCTCTGTAGCGCTTTTTCATTGAAGTCCTGCCGAAGACAATAGATGACAATAATACAGTTATTTCCATCCATCCATCCATTTTCTGATGGGCTTATCCTCACAAGGGGGGTGCTGGAGCCTATCCCAGCTGTCTTGGAATAATATGCGGGGGGACACCCTGAACTGGTTGCCAGCCAATCGCAGGGCACACAGAGACCAACAACCATCTGCGCTCACAGGCACAATTAGGGACAATTTCGAGTGTTCCATGAACCTGCCGTGCATGTTTTTGGAAAGTGGGAGGAAACTGGAGAACCCAGAGAAAACCCACGCAGGCCCGGGGAGAACATGCAAACTCCACACAGGAAGGCCGAAACCGGAATCGAAACCTGCGCCTCTGTACTGCGATTGCTAACCAGGTGACCAATAGGCCGCCCATTACAGGTAAATGTTAGTCTTAGGTTGGATTTTCAAGTAAGATAAAATGACGCCACATTATAGCTTTAGTAATGATTGATTTTGAAGGATAGGCATTTCACATTAAAATGAGCATTTTGTAGAATGGTCGAGAGAGAAAAAAAAAAGGCAAGACAATGAAATGTGCAGTGTTTCTATAAATGGTTACTTTCAGCATCTGGTAAACTCACATGTCACCCATCAAGCGAGCATCTTCTGCTTGCACCAGCATGCTCTTGATGAAGTTGGAGTGCTCAGCCATTTCTGCGGTTAATCGCTGATGAACTGCATGGAACTCATCAACCTATCGGAAGCATTTGCGAATCTCTCTTTATTACATAACATCAACACGACAGCACTGTTTTTTTGGCCATTATGAAGACTCGATTCATTTCCTATACACGCATGATCTTTAGGAGTTAGTGAAAAGATATTCAGTGTCCTGTATTTGTATTTTTTTTTTTCCTTTAAAGTATACAATCGATCCAAACCTCAGTGAGTGTGGTCTGAAGATCCTCAAAATAAGTTGGGAAGTCGGCCTCCGCTGACAGTTCCTCTATTGCCAGGAAAGACGCCAGTGATTGGACCAGATCGCCCGCCAGGTCGATATCATCCGTTTGCAGAGTGATCTGAATGGACAGATGACAGTGTTCAAAAACTAATTTTAATCCATGATGGCTCTCGACATATTTTTACGTTGATTTCAAAACTGTCTTCATTTTGTTTCTAACATATCAGGTTATTGAGCTACAAAATTTATTGCTATGGCATTTCAGAAAAAAAAAACAAAACATTCCAGCCATTGCTGAACTTAACCCTTAGTTCATACATATTCTTCTTATGATTATTTTTAAACATCTGATATGCAAGAGAGGGCGGCCCGGTAGACCAGTGGTTAGCACGTCGGCTTCACAGTGCAGAGGTACCGGGTTCGATTCCAGCTCCGGCCTCCCTGTGTGGAGTTTGCATGTTCTCCCCGGGCCTGCGTGGGTTTTCTCCGGGTGCTCCGGTTTCCTCCCACATTCCAAAAACATGCGTGGCAGGCTGATTGAACACTCTAAATTGTCCCTAGGTGTGAGTGTGAGTGCGAATGGTTGTTCGTCTATGTGTGCCCTGCGATTGGCTGGCAACCGATTCAGGGTGTCCCCCGCCTACTGCCCGGAGACAGCTGGGATAGGCTCCAGCACCCCCGCGACCCAAGTGAGGATCAAGCGGCTCGGAAGATGAATGAATGATATGCAAGAGAAAAAAACTAGGGCGGATTTGGAATCGGTGCAAAAAAAAAAAAAAAAAAAAAAAGGTCTAGAAAAGTTCATTTGCATCTAAAACGAAAAAAAAAAAAATCCCGTGATTTATTTAACAGGAAACATTAGATGGTTCTAAGAGGCCCACCGTTGTTTTGCTTGACTTAATGCATCAAATAAATGTGTCACATAAAAAAAAAACCATCATCTTTCATCATGAGTTTGCATCGTTTGGTGTGTCTGTGTTTACCTGTCCATTAGAGGTCATACGGATGGACAAGAGCCCCCCTCCCCGGAGTGAAGTAAATGTAACATCAGGACTATCTACTCCCTCAGGCAGCAGGAAATTCTGGTTCAGCCACATTGCGACCTAATCAAACAAATAAGTTGAACAACCCCGAGGCTTGGAATCTTCCAAGAAAACACTGTTGACAGACCCGCTGTGGCCGATCATTAATGGTGAAGGTGACTCTTCCGGTGGGAGCAGGAGCCGAGGGGTCGACTGTAACGTCGTACATGGAGAAACGGGGCAGCTGTCGAGTGATTTCAAACACGTGGAACTGGGTGCTGGGGGGGGGAGGGACAAAACATGAGCAAATTCGGTATTTAAGATGAATATATTCATCATCATCATCAATCATCATCATCATCATCATCAACCGGCGGCCCGGTAGTCCAGTGGTTAGCACGTCGGCTTCACAGTGCAGAGGTACCGGGTTCGATTCCAGCTCCGGCCTCCCTGTGTGGAGTTTGCATGTTCTCCCCGGGTCTGCGTGGGTTTTCTCCGGGTGCTCCGGTTTCCTCCCACATTCCAAAAATATGCATGGCAGGCTGATTGAACACTCTAAGTTGTCCCTAGGTGTGAGTGTGAGCGTGGATGGTTGTTCGTCTCTGTGTGCCCTGCAATTGGCTGGCAACCGATTCAGGGTGTCCCCCGCCTACTGCCCGGAGACAGCTGGGATAGGCTCCAGCACCCCCCGCGACCCTAGTGAGGATCAAGCGGTACGGAAGATGAATGAATGAATGAGTTGTAAATTGATTTCCGGCCCACATACTTCACTCAACTGCTTTGCCATCGTCAAGCCAATGCGGAGTCCACTTCCAATGTGGCCAAGTGAAGCAGTACCAAAAGTAACCAGCAGAGAGCGCCTCGTGGACAGGACTGAAACTGAACTGTCGGGCCTGGTACAATCAGCCAAATCGTTTGAGAGTTTGACCAAAATCCGATTCTTTTGTTTTTCACATCGCATTGTCATGATCTCCCTCTTGTGACTCTGTTCTGTTTGTGTCAGGATGCCCGTGCTGGCTCTGGAGAAGGAGAGCAATGGAAATAAAGGGTTGCCTTTCAGACTCTCCCGGAATAGGGACAACCTACATTTTGTTGGACAAATGGTGAAGTCATCCAAGCAGAGATGCTTAAGAGATCTCTTCCTACTTCACCTCCTGTTAAATACGTGACTAAAGCCCAAAAATGGTGACGCTGAGGAGAAGAAGGCTTGGAAGATGATGATGATGATGATGATGATATCGCCGTCAATTCATTTTTTGGATCGCCAGGGTGAGGATGTATATAATCCCGATACAAACCGTAAAAAAAGTTGTAAAAATATCACGGTTAAGGGTAAAGTATGAGCCTTAATGGAGACTTCATCTTACCTTTTCTTTTCTGATTGATATAAAAATGATTTAGTAGATATAAACACATAACGGGGTAGGACTAGATAAGTTTTTTTACTTCATCCTACTCCCTTGAACATAATAACTGTGTTGAATGAAGACTGATTTCTTTCTTTTTCCTTTTTTATCTACCTTATTTTCTGTCAAATTATTACTGTGTATGTTTTATGTTCAATAAACAAACAAACAACAACAACAACAACATTTCCAATTCAGTATAAATCCTAGAGATTTACCGCAACGGTTTGAAACCGAGATGACTCAGCGAGCACAAACTTGCGCCAATGCCTCTCTTGTCATCTAAAAGTTGTATTTTACAAAGTGAAGAGTAGAGAGTAGAAAATGCTTGCGAAAGTCGCAAATTTGGGGTTTCATCGTGTTCATAAAAAAGATTGGAAACGTTCGCAGTTGCACCAGTGGCAGACGTTTTTTTTTTTTTTTCAAGGAAATTCTAAACGCATTCTTGTGGCACGATGGTCGACTAGTTAGTGCGTCAGCCTCACAGTGCAGAGGTGCAGGGTTCGATTCCGGCCCTGGCCTTCCTGTGTGGTGTTTGCATGTTCTCCCTGAGCCTGCGTGGGTTTTCTCCGGGTACTTCGATTTCCTGGCAAATCCATTGTTTTGCTAACAGTGGCGTTTGCAAAACAACCAGAAGCATAGCGCGTGCCCTTGCAATCACCGCCTACCTGGTTTTCCCACCGACAAAGGCTTTGATGTGCAGATCGACTGGGATGTCTTTGGGAGGAATGATGGGGACTCGAACAAAACCTGACAGGTTCTGGACACTGGGGTGAACAACATGGCTCTCACCCTGGAAAATACCTTCGGCAAAAATGAGCACTGCGCGGATTATGGTTTCTGGAGAAGAAAAGTGAGGGATTGAAAGAAAGAATATTGATGTTTAGATCCAGCAGAAGTCAGATGACACGTACGTGCAGATTATTAGCTGAAATGCTTCAGGATGATACCATTTGGTGTTGTGATGCTGAGCTCCACGTGGGCTTTTTGGACCTCCGTTGCAGCTCTGACCGTGAGAGCCGTTTGGAGCTGAGTGTTGGCCGGAATCCCACCTGCGCTGTGCGACCCGCCCTGAAACGACAGGACGGCTGTTGTGAATCGTAACACGGGACAATTAAGAATCAAGAATCTAAAGTGTGTTCCCAATTAGTATGCGGGTACTTTCGAAGAGGGGTTTCTCAAGAAGCAGGAATGCTGTTGAAGCAATTGCTGGGAAAAAAGACACAGCTGGAAAGCAGAAATTTGTTTAGAATTGCTGGACTCTTTAGAACAGAGTGATGACCAACTTCTATTCAGCCAGAGCACATATTTTAAATGAGAAAAATCTCACGGCACGCCACCAAACAAAACTGCCACAGAAGGGGGATATACATGTCAATTATATGCTTTCTGTCAGCTAACAGAAGATCATTTATTTGTTCTCTCTTTTCACTATAAGTCGCTGCCGTTGAGAAACGGACAAATACACATTCTTTGTCAAGTCAAGTCAAGTCAAGTCAAGAGTATTTATAGAGCACTTTCAAACAGCCATCGCTGCATACAAAGTGCTGTACATGGAGCGATTTAATATACACAATAAACAGTAAGACGAAATCCAGGTTTTGATTTCTTCCAGACAGGATAGGAGTGGCCTTAATGAGAAGGCGTCTTTCTTGCTCAGTGGGACATAGATCTGGCAGTCATCTGCATAGGAGTGGAAGGGAATACCATGTTTCCTTAAGATGGAACCCAATGGGAGAAGATACAGCGAGAATAGTAGAGGCCCCAGAATTGAGCCCTGTGGAACACCACATGACAGTGGAGCAGTGCGTGACTCAGAGCAGCCAAAGCTGACACAAAAGGTCCTGTCAGCACCTTTATTACCATTTCGTTTGAATTTGTTGTCAATCCCCCAAATTCTTTTGGGGTTCAGGGGTCACTCCTTAAGACTTTCTATAACTCGGTGGTGGCCTCGGCCATCCATTACGGCATTGTCTGCTGGTCAGGCAGCATCTCAGCCCGGGACAGGAAGAGACTGGAGCGACTGGTCAGGAAGGCCAGTTCTGTCCTGGGTTGCTCCCTTGACACTCTGGAGGAGGTGGGCAACAGAAGGATGCTAACTAAGCTAAAAGCTATGATGGCCAGTTCCTCCCACCCCCTCCAGCCCGCCCTGACAGCACTTGGTAGCTCCTTCAGCCAGAGACTGTTACACCCGCGCTGCAAGAAGGAGAGATACCAACGCTCGTTCCTACCGACTGCTGTCAGGCTGATGAATAAAAAATAACAATCATAATAATAATAATAATTAAATGATGTGAAGGAAAATTGTAAATAGTACTGCGATTTATCGATTTGTGTTCATATTGTATTTAATTGAAAGATGTTTGTTGTTTTTTTTTCTCTTTCTCCTTTCTTCTTTCTACATACATTCTTGCTGCTGGAGGCTGTAAATTTCCCCAGTGTGGGACGAATAAAGGATATCTTATCTTATCTTATCTTATCTTATCTTAAATTCTGACCAATTGTGTGAGATTTGATGATATTCCACAGCACACATTTCGAGCTCTCATGGGAATCACAGCTGGAGAGTCCCGAAAACCTCTCTCATGCTGCAAATGCAGCCAGTATCGCATAAACTCCATTTTGACCACACTGAACTGAGACCAACAACAGAAAATATTTGGGGAGTGCCAACGCCCCGTTTTTTCTATAGATGTAACGATATCCAAATGTCACGGTACCACATTGTCACAATATGAACCTCAAGATCTGATACTGATCACAATATTGTCAGGGAGTTTGGCAACATAAAAAAGATTTCGATACTGTATAAGAACGCACGATACGGTAAAAAAAAATTTAAAAAGTGGAGCCAGTTATGGTGGCACGGTGGTCGACTGGTAAGCACCTCCAGCTCACAGTGCAGAGGTGCAGGGTTCGATTCCAGGCTCTGGCCTTCCTGTGTGGGGTTTGGCTGGCAAACCAGTTCAGGGCGTGCTTCTCCTACTGCCAAAGTCAACCGCGGTAGGCTGCAGCACGCTCGTGACTCTCGTGACGATAAGAGGATTGGAGAATGGCTGGATGGATGAATGGCCAGTCATCTTATTATCGTGTGTTCTTATTGGCTCAGCTGTGCAAAGTATTATGGTCTGTGTAGTTCCCAAGGCTGTGTTCGGCTGAAGTGGATGAAAAGTGGTGTGTTTTGATAGAGATGTGCCGCTCTTAATATCGGAACATGACAACGGCAATATCGTGCCGATTTTAATGTTGCGATATCGTGACATCATCGTTATCGTTCCATCCCAAATATTTGTGGACGATGCATATTGAAGGCTTATCTGTGTTTTTCTGAAGATGTTTTTCGATTGCGTTTCAGTGGGCATCAGCTCACCTAAACAGAGCTTATCAAGATTAATTTTGTGTTGAACGACAGGCCCATAGGATGACGTGGTGTTGTTTGTGTTAAAATATCCATGGCTGAATGGGTTAATACCGCAACATCCATGTTAGTTTTGTGAGCCCATCTATGGTCGTCTGCATTGTATGTTGTATGTTAGCGGGAAAAAAAAAAGATAGATAGAAGCCGAGCGATGGCTTCTATCTAGAAAAACTTGTCAGTCACACCAGTCGCAAGTCAAGATCCAACGATATATTATATACAGTACCAAATTGCATACAACATGTCTACCTTTGCATTCTCTTCATAGTTGCGGAGCTCCAGCAAAAGATTCTGTCTGCGATGACTGAGCTCTCGAATGAGGTCCTGTTCAGCGTTTGAGTCCATGAGATTGCCTTTCAGCTCTTTTTCAGCAGGCAGGTAGCCACGAACTATAAAATACAAACGACCATTACACCTCTATCTTGATGAGACGGTTCATTGCAATTGCTTTAAAGCAGGCATGTCCAAAGTCCGGCCCGGGGGCCAAATCCGGCCCGCGGTCGAATTTCATCCGGCCCTCGGCCCCTGTCATAAAATCAGTGCTGTCTGGCCCGCAGTTTGGGCGCAATGGAACACGTGTTGCATTGACTGAGGTCTCGTAGACTGGTGAGTGATGTTTCATAGAGTACTGCTTCCCTCTAGTGGCTAAATGAGTAATAGCATTCACTAAATGAGTAATAGCATTTAGACACTAGAGGGCATCACTCACGAGTTAACAAGACATCACTCCGTGTTTATATTGACTGATATGTCATATTTCAAATGATCCTTGCAGTTGTGGATATGTGTATTGCTTGTTCCTTTCCCTGTTGTTCGAGTCAAAGGTTTTGTGACTATTGAAAAGTCATGGTGATACATTTTATGTTTCAAATCAATCAATTTGCACTCAGGAGACTTGTTTAAGAAAAAGTCAAGTGAATAAGCAGTTGCATGTGATATACCTGTTTGAAATGAACCAAAAGAAATTCTTAAGATGGTTGAAATTCTAATAAAAATGGAAATGTGAAACAGACTGGCTTACTAAAATGTGTTGAACAATATTGTTGTTCAATGTAAAGAATGTCAGCCAAGGTCGGCCCCCCGACATTTTACCACATAAAATCTGGCCCCCTTGGCAAAAAGTTTGGACACCCCTGCTTTAAAGGTTAAATTGATCAAAATGCCTTTGACAGACGACACCCAGCACACCTTCTCCCTCTACAGAGGCGCAGATGAGTTGCTTCTGCCCATCCAACCTGTAGTCTCCCTCCACCACTCCGGCCACAGAGGAGGAGAAGTTGTCTCTGAAAATGACTTCGCCTGTGCGGTCGCTTCGAGCGTCAATCTGGAACAACAGAAGAATGTTGAGCAAGGAGGGTGCTGATGAACATGATCAGAAACGCTGATTTAATCGAGCGAGGCCATCTAATGCGAAGATGCTGACCTTTCCATTGGACCAGCCAGTGATCAGCTCCACAACTCCATCAGCGTTCAAGTCAAAGGCGTGGATGCTCATTGCATGATTTTTAGACTACATTTGAAGAAAACAGTTTTTTAAAAATAAATAAATAAAACTAAATACAGGCGGCCCGGTCGTCCAGTGGTTAGCACGTCGGCTTCACAGTGCAGGGGTACCGGGTTCGATTCCAGCTCCGGCCTCCCTGTGTGGAGTTTGCATGTTCTCCCCGGGCCTGCGTGGGTTTTCTCCGGGTGCTCCGGTTTCCTCCCACATTCCAAAAACATGCGTGGCAGGCTGATTGAACACTCTAAATTGTCCCTAGGTGTGAGTGTGAGCGTGAATGGTTGTTCGTCTCTGTGTGCCCTGCGATTGGCTGGCAACCGATTCAGGGTGTCCCCCGCCTACTGCCCGGAGACGGCTGGGATGGGCTCCAGCACCCCCCGCGACCCTAGTGAGGATCAAGCGGTACGGAAGAAGAAGAACTAAATACATTCATACCTCGGTTTTCAACCATAATCCTTTCCAGAAGGCTGTTCAAGCGTCACTTCCTCGTCTACTTGAGGAAACGTCACTTCCTTGTGTAAGGAAGACGTGAGGAGTCTAGTGGCGCATTCAAATGCGCTCAGTTTGGTCAAGAAACGATTTTCGGTGGTATTCCAAGGCATAAAAAACCCCACAAAATTTGTGGTTGAAAACCGATTTGGTTGAGAACAGAGACATTCGAAAACTGAGGTTTGACCGTATAACTCAAGAAACAGATTGCCATCCTACAGATATATGCGATAATAAAAGAGCCACTGACTCTGTGTGGTAAAGGGGATTCAGAATGTATGAATGGGGAAGGAAGAGGGTGAGGGTATGAGGGCATGTGAGAGGGATCATTATTTACAGCAGTGTTAGGCATGACAAAGTAACAAATATTCCCTGGTTTCGTTTACCTTGATCCTCCAGTACCGAGAATTGCGATCATAGACTCCCACAGTGCCATTTGCCAGGGCGTAACCAAACCGACTACTGTGCATGTGACAAAGAGCTGTTACTGTCTACAGATAAAAGGAGAACAACGTGAAATAATAAGATTACTTTCCTCACTCACACTGGGGGGAAAAAATTCAATATACCGCAACATTATAACACTTGTAAAGTTTGATCTACTGATTATAATATCTTGGTTCATTCAATTACCGCATTAGTGACAAAGTGACCATTTCAATCATTTCAGTGCACTTCATTGTATCGTACTGAGTGTACGTCAACATCTTTATGTCTTTGAATGAATTGCCTCGAATGCAAACCATGCTCAAGTGAAACACTTACCTCGTTTTCAGTCATCTCAGACACAAGCTCATCCTCTTTGAAAACCCTGATGTCAAAATCCTCAGATCCAACCAGGAGCTGCAAGAGGTTCCACAACAAACACAAATGTTCTCAATGACGTGACTTAATAACCCACCAATCATCTACAGCTGTGGAAGATTTTTTTTTTAAATGAATGATATTCCAAACACAAAAGCAAAAATGTCTCTTACCTCATTTTTGCCATCTCCAGTGAAGTCACAGAGGACAAGGGATCTTACATTATCTCCTGTTACCTTGAAAAAAAACACATACAGCAGCATAATGTGCATTTCACATTCAACTAAATATTCATTCATTCATTCATTCATCTTCCGAGCCGCTTGATCCTCACTAGGGTCGCGGGGGGTGCTGGAGCCTATCCCAGCTGTCTTCGGGCAGTAGGCGGGGGACACCCTGAATCGGTTGCCAGCCAATCGCAGGGCACACAGAAACGAACAACCATTCGCACTCACACTCACACCTAGGGACAATTTAGAGTGCTTAATTAGCCTGCCATGCATGTTTTTGGAATGTGGGAGGAAACCGGAGCACCCGGAGAAAACCCACGCAGGCCCGGGGAGAACATGCAAACTCCACACAGGGAGGCCGGAGCTGGAATCGAACCCGGTACCTCTGCACTGTGAAGCCGACGTGCTAACCACTGGACTACCGGGCCGCCCATTTTTATTATTATTATTATTATTATTATTGAGACTTCTCACCGTCCAAAAGAGGTCATTGCCCAGGGAATCAAAACCTTGTAAGGCACAGTTCCCTCCGATGATGGCAAGAGGATTCGGGATGTCTCCAAGTTTCCCCAGGACGATTGCATTGGCCCCATCAGACACCTAAACACACGCACACACACAAGCACAAATATAGACAAAACAAAACAAACATCAACCGCAGATAAGAATAAAGTACCTCCCTGTGTGCATAGTTGCAGATTAAATCAATATATGAACAACCTTTCAATGACAATATCAGGAGAAATTATTCATCAAGTAATCGCTGAGTGGGAATGTTAACAATAGCCAAGAGGCACAATTTATCGGTCAAAATTTTGGATATACTTTTTCATGCTCAGAATGAAAATTTGTGGCCAAACTTTTGACTGGTACACCCGCAGAATCTCATACAAAGTGATATAAATGAGTGCGTACCTAAATAATCTAATAATGCTCAGTTTCCATTGATACTAGGAGACAGGATTTAATTTTTGGCAATAATTGTGATACTGTTCCAGGATCTCATTAGACTGTACCAAATGAAGCATTTGGTGAGTTGGCCACAGCTGTTGATCGAGTGCATACTTCTTACACGTGTATTTTACGAACCTCTTTGTAGAATATATCGGTATTGTCATGGACATCATAAGCCAGCAGATTGGTCTGAGATCCCACCAACAGTGTGTCACCGGCAGTCTTTGTACCCAGACTTCCTGCAGTCAGACAAGTGACTGCCTGGTTGATGTTGAGGAGAGAGATGTCCGAATCCTGAGCGCTTTGGCTCAGTCGGTGAGATGAAGGTTTTTGACCACGGGTGTGAGGGTTGTGAATAAAAACCTTGTAGAGAGAACAACCAAGTTAGGGACCGGCATGAAGAACTATTACTTAGCTATCAAAATCTCAGTTTTAATAACAATGGATAATCTGAGATCATGGCCAGGTTAGAGTCTTGATTAACCAAACATGCATGTTTGTCTGGATGAGGGAGGAAACTGTATCTAGGAGAACATAACATATTATCTTATAACTAAGCTAAAAGCTATGATGGCCAGTCCCTCCCACCCCCTCCAGCCCGCCCTGACAGCACTTGGTAGCTCCTTCAGCCAGAGACTGTTACATCCGCGCTGCAAGAAGGAGAGATACCGACGCTCGTTCCTACCGACTGCTGTCAGGCTGATGAATAAAAAATAACAATCATAATAATAATAATAATTAAATGATGTGAAGGAAAATTGTAAATAGTACTGCGATTTATCCATTTGTGTTCATATTGTATTTAATTGAAAGATGTTTGTTGTTTTTTTTTCTCTTTCTCCTTTCTTCTTTCTACATACATTCTTGCTGCTGGAGGCTGTAAATTTCCCCAGTGTGGGACGAATAAAGGATATCTTATCTTATACAACATGTACTCCACACCGAGATTCAAACGGGGGACATCTCGTCTGTGAGACAGACGAGCTAACCGCTCCCAACATACGGGAATTTAAATGTATAATTTGCACCTTTCCAGCTTGTGTGGCTGCAGTGAGGCAAGGGTGGACGCCATCAAATGTTCCTACAGTCACCATGCGAGGGTTTATCTTGTGGTTTAACTTGAGAGTGAATATCGGCACCAACATGATGCATACGGTCTCTCCTAAGCAAAAGAAAAGAAAAGCACCCAGACATACATTCAAAGTAAATCTGGGAAACACTCAGATTAAAAAACCACAATTCAGGACATAATGGCAATACGAACTCACAGCCACACGTGTGAACAAGTGACAATGTGTGATTTTGCGACACTAATGTAATTACGAGCTTTGCCCAAGACATCAGAGTTCTGTTGCCTGGCAACAAAAAGTGTCACACCAAAGCTCCTTCGACTGGCGATCTAATCTCCCGTCGTTTGGTCAACAACAACGCTATTTTCACGCTTAACAGAAGACTTGCATGGCGCTTCACTATGGCACAGCAGAGTATCAATACCAAGTACTACAATAAATATTTCAAGAAAGTTACATCACTGTTTACCTTAGCTGGTTTAGAGGCTAGCTTAAGGAGCTAATTAGAACGATGCAAACTGTTACTGTGTAACTGGAAACTACGAAATAGAACTAAGACAGAAAAACCAACAAACAAACAAAAACAGCGAAAAAAAACCCACAACGTATAAAAATACCTGACACTGAACACGATCATATAAATGTAGATTTGTATCAAACGGTATTCCGCACAATAAAAAAACGCAGATTTGTTATACGCAACCACTTCCGATGTAAGGTTTTCAGAATAAAATATATAAACTGTTGGATTGTTTTTTTTTTCTCAGACAATCCCACCCGCAGAAAACGTGAAAGTGAGGGTAATTGCAGTTCGGACCTCTTACACCATGAGTGAGAATCATACCCCGATCTAGACCAAAGAGCCACGACGTAAAATTGTTTTGGTTTTTACGTAAAATTGTTCCTTATACACGAAGAAAAACAGCAGAGACAACACATGTTTGCATTGTGATGGCTATATTTATTAGTGAAGGAATGACATTGAGCAGGACGCAAACCCGGAAACTGGCAAGGTGCTGTCATCACGCGATACCGAAATACGTGAACGTCTGGCGGAAAAACTAAACTAAGGAGCGGGCTGAGCCTT
Organism: Hippocampus zosterae; assembly: GCF_025434085.1. Lineage (NCBI taxonomy): Eukaryota > Metazoa > Chordata > Actinopteri > Syngnathiformes > Syngnathidae > Hippocampus > Hippocampus zosterae. Next base: position 28,599,647 of record NC_067453.1, on the reverse strand, counting down.
TGAATAATTCGCTCGAATGGAAGCCAGACCACATGGCAGAACCGTTTAGAGGACACGCGGGTCATCAGAGTCAGGAGCTGGGGAGAGAAAGAAAAGTCAGTGCAAGCTGAAGTCCAATAAATGCTTTTGAAATCTGATACATCCATACAATTAGTAAAAAAAAAAAAAAAAAAAAAAAAGCTTGAAGGCTGGCCTTTAATGGGTAGCCATTTTAATATTCAAATTACAACACCGACCACTCTTTAATGCAGCTAACATACTTACGTTTGCATGTGTAGGAAATCTTCAAGTACTTGAAGATGCCTTGACATGGGTTGGTGAACACTGCATTGCTGGCTGGGACTGAACAGGTGGTTTTCCCCTTACACCTATGAATGAGGAAAATGGGCTTAGTTCCAGGGATGGAGAAACAAAAAGATTGTGCGACTGTACATTTGGGAAACAAGATTGTGATTCTGTACATTTGGGCAACCATGGCAGTGGATGGCTGCGAGCACTCGATGTTTCGCCACTGATGAAAGGGCTTTCCCTCGGAGCAGGTGGTCTTGTCGCGGCGTCCGTAGGCTGCACCATTGATGGTGATAACGTAGCCCAAACCTGCCGTTGGGATGAGGGGAAAGAATGGTGGTGATAAAATGGAAGAGTTGACATTGATTGTAACCACTTGAATCTTGATTTGAGATATCCGGAATCATTGGGCTCTGGATTTCATGGAATGAGACTGTCCAGTCAGCTCAAAAGCCCCTTTGGTACTGTAATTTGTGAGAGTCTTTTCGTTCCAGAATAGAAAAAACTTATTGTATCGTATTGGTATTTACTAGTCCTCAAGAGGTGGGAGGAAAAAAAACTCTTAAATAATATAAAAAGTTCTTACCACAATCCAAGTGTGCTATGCCCCCCTGACAAGCCACCACAGTCACTGTTGGAGTAAATTCAATGTTAGTTATGGAATTGTGTAAAATCTTGACAGAATGTCGGAGACATACTTGGTTGCAGGCAGGTAAAGGTGGTGTGCAGATATTTGAAGGCGCCAATACAGGTACCACAAGAGTGGAAACCAGTCAGGCTCACTTCACAGAATTTCCTGCCATCACATCTGCGCACAAAAAAAACATCAGTCATTTCAAGTTGTTGCAAAGATTAGGCTGGGTGAGAAATGGATTTTCAGATCCTCCCATACATTTTGATCATCTGAACAAAACAAGCATGTTTCAATTCTCACAACTTGGCACCGATGCATACTTGGTCTTGAATTTGTCCACGGGGGTTTTCTGAGTCCAGTTTGTTTGAGTCCAGTTTGTGTTGGCCAGGTTTCGATCAGATGGGCCGTCCTCATGGCAGAGCCACGATTTTGAGCAACCACACACCGAGTCAATCACGTCGATTACGCCATAACCTGTCACACCAAGACAGACAGCAATCAACATGGGGAAAAGTTCATCTGACCATGACTCTTTTAGATCAGGAAATCAAAGAACTTGAAGTCAGTGAAGGTTTAAATAAGAATGGCTCAAGTCTTACCGCAGTCTAAGCGTTGGATGCTCCAGTCGTCATAGCCACAGTTGGTCGCTCGGTACTTAAATCCAGTAACTGCAAAATATTAAAAATTGGAATGAGTTATTTTTCCAAAAAACAGGAACTACCCAATGAATATTGGACAAACTTTGACAGCGACGTAATGTGAGGAGCAAACCGGTTCCTGCCATCACTGTGGAAAACAAAAATTGTCTTTAGATCACAGAAATGACATGGGCATATTTTGAGATTAAGGTGGTTTGTCAATGACACAACACAGTCAAAAACACGTTAGCATCGATTATGCTCAATCAGCCAATACTCACACAGCGCCGCAGCAAGTTTCAAGTGTTTGAACCTCATTTTCGGACAAGAAAGTCTCCCACACTTAGACGATGATCGGAGGTGGTGATGCCTGTCTGGAGAGTGACTTCATGTCTTGCAGCTATCTGCTGCTGACTTATAGAAGGTCTGTGGCGGTGTGTGTGATTGTGATTGGCTGGCAACGTGACGCTGGTCCGCGTGACACAAATTTTCGAGATTGTTTTTTTTTTTTTTTTTGCACCGAAGACATTGGTAACTTTCATTTTGCCCTCATATGCACCTGTTTTTCTGATACACGCTACAAGCCTGATGTTGTTACTTTGTTACGATGCCTCAAGGTTTGTCTGAGACAATTTGTTCTAGAAGCCTGTGCGAATTTTAATGCATACAACAATGAACAAATATTTCACTCATTATCAAAACAAAAAAAGTTCTCAGGTTGGCTCACAAATTTGCATGTGCAGCCGGTGGTGTCATGGAAATTATTTTCAACACTGTTATGCCCTTGAAACATTTTGTACATAACTTTGTTTCCCCCTTAATAGCCTTTTTTTGCCATTGAGCTCAAACTCAATTTTCTGTCGGCCTTCAAAAATCTGTCAAATGGGCAAAAATAACCGGCTCTCCAATTCGAGAAAAAGGAGCCCGTTTTCATTTACTGTTTTATTGTTTAATGTTGTACCTTACAGTTGCAATGTGTGATAACTATGACTTATGACTCACTTCCCTGTGTTGTTCAGTCTTCCACCTCATGGTAATTGTGTGGCATAAGAATGTCAAGTAAAAGTTTTTGCCTATCAAATCAAGCTTCGGCTGTTGTTCTTATTACTCACATTTTGCTGTGAAAATGCGTGTGTCAAATGACGATCGATGCAAAATGAGAAAAGTGACACGTTAGAAACTTTTCAAGTTGCATCTTCTTTTGGTAAACAACAATAATATACACTTAAACAGTACATATCTCTATTTGGAAAAAAAACCCCGTCATAATACTTGACTAAATTCATTCATTCATTCATCTTCCGAGCCGCTTGATCCTCACTAGGGTCGCGGGGGGTGCTGGAGCCTATCCCAGCTGTCTCCGGGCAGTAGGCGGGGGACACCCTGAACCGGTTGCCAGCCAATCGCAGGGCACACATAGACGAACAACCATCCACGCTCACACTCACACCTAGGGACAATTTAGAGTGTTCAATCAGCCTGCCACGCATGTTTTTGGAATGTGGGAGGAAACCGGAGCACCCGGAGAAAACCCACGCAGGCCCGGGGAGAACATGCAAACTCCACACAGGGAGGCCGGAGCTGGAATCGAACCCGGTACCTCTGCACTGTGAAGCCGACGTGCTAACCACTGGACTACCGGGCCGCCTGACTAAATTCAATAAACGTAAAATAATTTCCATATCAGAAACTTAGCTTGACGATGAAAAAACAAGTGAAATGAAAATAGAAGGATATGAAATGTTTGCAACAAATAGGGAACACAAAAAGGAGGGGCGGGGGGTTGTCATATACTGTATGTAGACAAAGCTCTTAGATGCAGTAAACTCGAGCGATTGACAAATACAATAGATAACCTAATGCAGAGGTCCATAACACTCGGTTATTTGTTACCGGGCCGCACAGAAAGAATAAATAATTTACATGAATTCCGTTTTATTTATTTCGGAATACGACAGATGTTTTATTTTGAAAATTTGCCCGATTCTCTGTGCCATCCATCCGTGTCACTCTTAACGCACGTCAAGGCACGTTTTCCGTCACGAAATCGATTATGCTCAAACAAAACGCAGGCTCTCAATTTAGTTTTACACGATACAATATTTTTCAAGGTTGTCCTGGCCAGGAAACAGCAACACACTTCAAATGACGCACATGTACATGCCAACACAAGTTACAGTTGCAACCCTTCAAAATGTCATCCAAATGAGATAAAACGGTTACAGGTTAAGGAGTCTGTCTTCTTTGCACTCAGTCCGGCTTCAAAGTCATTGACTGAGATAAGTCCCGTTTGTTTCCAGTTCTTTTGCAACGAGTTCCATGATGACAGACAGAATAGAGAAGACAAAAGCCCTTTTCAGGCAAATGAAACGATTGGCACCATAATATTATTTGAATGTAATCTGTCAACATGTGTCGACATGTGCCTGTGTGATCAAGTTACAAAATGAGGATTTTCCACATTCCATTAGGGCTGGCCAAACATTTTGTGCAAAAAAAGAGATACAACGTCTTCAAAATGCATTACCGCAATTGGTATGGTAAAAGGAAGAAATACTTTTATCCTGATGATGAAAAAAGTGGATACAAGTTTTCTTCTGGTCGGTGCTTTATCTTCAGAACTCAATTTTCTGTCGGCCTTCAAAAATCTGTCAAATGGGCAAAAATAACCAGCTCTCCAATTCGAGAAAAATGAGCCCGTTTTCATTTACTGTTTTATTGTCTAATGTTGCACCTTACAGTTGTAATGTGTGATAACTATGACTTATGACTCACTTCCCTGTGTTGTTCAGTCTTCCACCTGATGGTAATTGTGTGGCATAAGAATGTCAAGTAAAAGTTTTTGCCTATCAAATCAAGCTTTGGCTGTTGTTCTTATTACACACATATTGCTGTGAAAATGCGTGTGTCAAATGACGATCGATGCAAAATGAGAAAAGTGACACGATAGAAACTTTTCAAGTTGCATCTTCTTTTGGTAAACTACAGTAATATACACTCAAACAGTACATATCTCTATTTGAAAAAAAAGTCATAATACTTGACTAAATTCAATAAATGTAAAGTAATTTCCATATCAGAAACTTGGCTTGACGATTAAAAAACAAGTGAAATGAAAATAGGAGGATATGAAATGTTTGCAACAAATAGGGAACACAAAAAGGAGGGTGGGCGGTTGCAACATACTGTATGTAGACAAAGCTCTTAGATAAGATATCCTTTATTCGTCCCACACTGGGGAAATTTACAGCCTCCAGCAGCAAGAATGTATGTAGAAAGAAGAAAGGAGAAAGAGAAAAAAAAACCCCAACAAACATCTTTCAATTAAATACAATATGAACACAAATGGATAAATCGCAGTACTATTTACAATTTACCTTCACATCATTTAATTATTATTATTATTATGATTGTTATTTTTTTTATTCATCAGCCTGACAGCAGTCGGTAGGAACGAGCGTCGGTATCTCTCCTTCTTGCAGCGCGGGTGTAACAGTCTCTGGCTGAAGGAGCTACCAAGTGCTGTCAGGGCGGGCTGGAGGGGGTGGGAGGGACTGGCCATCATAGCTTTTAGCTTAGTTAGCATCCTTCTGTTGCCCACCTCCTCCAGAGTGTCAAGGGAGCAACCCAGGACAGACAGAACTGGCCTTCCTGACCAGTCGCTCCAGTCTCTTTCTGTCCCGGGCCGAGATGCTGCCTGACCAGCAGACAATGCCATAATGGATGGCCGAGGCCACCACCGAGTTATAGAACGTCTTAAGGAGTGACCCCTGAACCCCAAAAGACCTCAGTTTCCTGAGTAGGAAGAGTCGGCTCTGTCCTTTCCTAATCAGGGTGTCCGTGTTTGTAGACCAGTCCAGTTTGTCGTTCAGAAGAACACCAAGGTACTTGTAGGAGGTCACCCTCTCTATGTCCATACCCTGGATGTTCATCGGTGCTGGTGAGGACTTTTTCCTGCAGAAATCCACAACCAACTCCTTAGTTTTCCTAGGGTTGATCTGGAGGAGATTCTGCTGGCACCAGTCCACAAAGTCCTTTGTCAGCTGTAAACTGTGAACTGTGAACTCCCTGCATATTAATGAAACGCCATGTGCCAAAATGTATTGTAGCATTCAGTACGTCCAGTTTTAAGCATCCAAAGGGAAACGGAAGGTCTTGTTTCCTGCGCGGCAGCGCAACTCTGCACATTCAAACCACAGCTGGTATGGTTCCTCTTCATGGTTATCGACCAAATTCTGTGAAAGTGGGGGAAAAAAACATTTCAAAATACACATTTTAAAAAAGCGCCTCGTTGATTAACATTGCATTACATTGGATATCTCACTGCACCTGAAGTTCATGAAGGCATTGTGTCAATTGCACAGTGAAGTCCCCAACACACCAGGCCAAGCTCACATGGAATGACGGATCCTACAAGATACAGCAAACATGAGTGTCTTCTGTCATGTTGTCTTGCGCACATGAAAACTGTGCATCTCACTTAACCTGATAAAATGTGTCCAAGTGAAAGTCCGTCAATGTTCTGTCCACCACCCGGACAACATTTAACAACTGAGCGTGCCCAGTTACAACCTCCATCCCTAAGAAGGTTCTGCCGAAGAAAATATAGCACGTTCACAGAGGTAGGCAGAGCATGCACATCTACTCACACACAAAGAGTAAATTCATATCTTAGTAAGCAAGTATTATGTCATGCAGCATGACGCATTCCACAGACAGACCCTCGAGAATTTACACTGTATCCGAGCAATGAAAAACACACTGACTGTACCTTGTCTTCTCAGCGTTACAATAGACCTTCAGTCTGGATGCTGAGGACACAAATCTGCAAACGCAACACAATTACAGTACTTTTTTTTTTAATGTGCAAGGGAATTTTTATTTAGTTCACACACGTGTTTGTAACAGTGCTTACTTCGATGGACTCAAGGCAAAAAAAAAAAAAAAAAACCAAAAAGGGTTTTTTCTTCGAGAAGCAATTTCACGAATGAATGACGTGATTTGAGGAGTTATTTTGAGGATTTTTTTTTTCAAGTTAATCCCAGGGACTAGGGTTTTAATAAACAATTTAAAAAGGACAATGTAATGGGGAACTTGGAATATAGGGCTGACATATATTTCAGCATTTCAGTATGTAACTGAAAGGTCAATAGAATAATTGTGTATTCAAATGATCAAATGATCAGCTCATCAGCTCATCAGCAGCAAATCAGTTTGGCAGAAGCCTGATAATGATCCTGATCATTTGAATCAGATGTGTTAGAGGAGGGAGACATGTAAACCAACTGGATAGAGGTTCTCGAGGACCGGACTTGGGCATCCCTCCTCAAGTAGGATTTGAAGGACTTTATCGAGCTCAGTAGATGGAGAGATTTTTTTCTAATGCACAGTTTTTAGTTGATGAGACACAATATTAAAAATATTTGGTGGTAAATATTAGATGGCTAAGTTCAGCTGTCAGATAATTGTAAGTCATTTCAGGATGCGGACTAAATTACATTACACACAAAATTGAACTAAAGTACCGGGGGTCATTTATTTTTATTTACCTTGGGTCCAAATGACTAGCTAAGATAAGATAAGATAAGATATCCTTTATTCGTCCCACAATGGGGACATTTACAGCCTCCAGCAGCAAGAATGTACGTAGAAAGAAGAAAGGAGAAAGAGAGAAAAAAAACAACAAACATCTTTCAATTAAATACAATATGAACACAAATGGATAAATCGCAGTACTATTTACAATTTTCCTTCACATCATTTAATTACGTCCCTACGCTGAGCCAGTGACGTCTCCAGAGTGTGATTAGTGGTTCATGCATTGATGATGAATGCAGCAAGTTTGTCACGATGACAAATATGAATTGCACAACACATTGACCATCGACACGAAATACGTTCTTCGTGGAAATATGCTTCAGCTCGGCACAAAGACACATGTAAGCAGTGGTGCTAACAGGGGAACCACAGGGGATCTTGTGTTCCTTGCCTCATGAGTCGGGCACAGAAGCAGCGGAGGGAAATCTAGTTCCTCAGTAATGGCGGCCACTCTGGTGTATTTTTATTTTTTTTAAGTTGTGTAATATTTGAATTCTCATCCATCATTATGGTTCAATTTTCATAAGAATGTGTATTATACTGTTAATTATTTGGCCATATGATCAAATTCTTCCGAGTCTACATATAGAGAAAAAGCAAAACAAACCGTTTGCAGGGGGTCAGGCCTGTCTTGAGGCTCTGTATGAAGGGCTGGATCCAGTGGTGTCTCAGGACCACTGTCTGGGAGAGGCTGAGATGAAATTCCTCCTGTGGGGCCAAAACTACTCCAAAGCCAGCTGCAGTCGACAGAAGAACCTCCATTAACTCCCCAAACTCTTCTTCAGGTTTGTCTGACGTGACAAGATGACAGGCATTTAAAACGTGCATTCTCTATGATAATGGCAATTCATGGCTCATGCACTGAAAAACCTGCTTTCCCTTTATTGTACCGAAAACGTAGTGCATTGGCCATCGGTCAATCGCAGGGAAAAGGTATTTGTCCCCTTTATAATTTCAGATTTCATTTTATTCAAGGGAAACAAATCCAAACTTATTTGGCACTATGTGAAAAAGAAATTCTCCCGTTAGATAATGAGTCATGAGATTAACCAGTTTTGAGAAAGCCGAGTATGGTTTCACTGGCCACATCCAACCGTGATTACGACCAGATTTGTTGAACCAACAATTAATTCAAATAGTACATCTCAGACAAAGGCTACAACGTCTCATAACAAAACTCATCATGGCACCACTATTGACAATTTAAGAATCTTCATTTAGACGTGGGAGGAAACTAGATTACCTGGAGACCATTCAAGCTAGTACAGATATGAGCAATACTTACATGGAAAATAAACATAAGTTGCCCAGTTTCCTCTCTCATGTTTGAATGATCGGATACGACCATCATGCAAAGAGCTGTCCTCAGTCTGCGGCTCCTCGTCTTCTGGAAACATGGATAGCAAACAACCAGGGAGTGGAAGCCTGCAGAGAAGACACAACCTAGTTATTTAAGATTAAATTTATGGCATCAACTCAGTCACCAAGTTCCGCTTGCTAAAGAAGCAACATGGACAGACTCACCCGAGACTGATTTAATCGAAACGAGTCAGAAAAAGGCTAAGAAAAAATACATTGTTTAGATGTTGAATTGCTTTGCTAGCAAACAGCAATTCAGCAGAGGCTAGTACAGTAATTATTTGCCCCATGACTTGGCAATTTGTGTGATCTGTACCTTGTCGATGAAGAGGATTTCTCTATTTTGAGCTTCTTCTTCGTTGGACAATCACTGCCATCACCGTCCTGCAGACATTTTCGAGGAAACGTTTTGTTATGGTCTGGAGCTACACTTGCCTGCACACCCCGTGCATCACTTTCCTCATCCGAGCTGCTGCTATAGCCGACTAACATCATTCAATAGCTGCTCTCTCGATCCGTATGGAAAAATGAGACAACGACGCTCCAGTGTATCAGGAAAGTAACATCGTATTCAAGCAAATTGAACCGGCTGGGCCACATTTGCCTGCCAAAGCCAACAACTCTTGATGAAGTGCACTTCCTGTGTCTACAAGTTGTTCTGAGTAGCAGCATTTGCGTACCCTCGAAACAATAACCTGACCGAATTAGTTCCCACGCCAGAGCAACCCATGTGCGCGTCCTCACTTTTGCAATGCTTACGTGTGTGTGTTTCCAAATTTGTTCACAGTGTGTTTGGATTTTACTTCAAAATACTTCCAAATGCATATTCATCTCAGTGAAAACTGAATTTCAATTTTAAACATACACAAATAGTGGGTTTAATGAAACGGAACGAGTTGTGTTATTGTATTACATGTAATAATACTGTAAATGTAATCTATATGTGGAAAAATAATCCATCCATCCATTTTCGGAGCCGCTTAATCCTCACTAGGGTCGCGGGGGGTGCTGGAGCCTATCCCAGCCGTCTTCGGGCAGTAGGCGGGGGACACCCTGGATCAGTTGCCAGCCAATCGCAGGGCACACAGAGACGAACAACCATTCGCACTCACACCCACACCTAGGGACAATTTAGAGTGTTCAATCAGCCTGCCACGCATGTTTTTGGAATGTGGGAGGAAACCGGAGCACCCGGAGAAAACCCACGCAGGCCCGGGGAGAACATGCAAACTCCACACATGGAGGCCGGAGCTGGAATCGAACCCGGTACCTCTGCACTGTGAAGCCGACGTGCTAACCACTGGACTACCGGGCCGCCCGTGGAAAAATAATAATTATAATAATTTATACGTCACACGCACAAACGCGCGCGCACATGCACACATTACTTTACGTGTGCTCCAGAGCAGAGGTTCTCAAATGTGCGTCGTGAAGCCCGGGAATGCGTGAAGGCACTTCAGGGGTTGCGTGAGAGTTTAAAAATAGATTTAAAAAGTAGCTTCAATGAAAACAAAGGAGTTTGAGCAGAGTAGTTGCCTTCGCACCATCAAGAATGACAAAGATTCTCAGTGAAGCAGTTCAGTGCAATAATGGGATATTCGGTGTTGACAGGAATGCTTCTTTTTAATTATTAAACAGATATTTTAAGAGGATTTTTTCACTTGCTGTTTTTATTTACAATTAGGTTCATTGGTCTTCTTTTTAATTATTAAACTGATGGATTAAGATGATTTTTTTCAGTTTATGCTTGTACAGGCCTTTAAAATTAAGTTAATGATCTCCATTATGGTCCCAAAGGAAGACACTTTCTTTTGATAATTATTTCAATGTGCACGCATCATAAAGATCTTAAGAAGTACGTTAATTATTTCTTGTTGTGTTTGTTTTTACTGTGTTTCTCAATCGTGTGAACAATACAGTATTTATACAAATGGGAGTTTCAAAGTTGAATGAACCAGATACTGATGGCACAGTTATGATTGTTGATATTATTCCAGTATTGTTGTTATTATTGTTATTGTTATGATTATTATTTAATCCTCAAATGCTTTATGCTGATTAGGCAGTACGTGTTTGGAAAAAAAAATCAAAAGAGGCATATCATTGAAAAAAAGGTTGAGAACCATTGTTGAGCTGTTCTTGCTTTTATTCATGTTCCCGTGTGCGGGGCGCAGACAGACGCTGAAGCTTGCTAACACGGGGAGCTCAGAAACAAGCTAACTAGCAACTAACAAAAAATGCACACATTTTCGAGCGACTGCACGCATTGTTAGCCAAATAAATGCACAAGTGAAATGGCGACTTTAATTGTGATTTCGGAAAAAGGAGCTGCATTTTCACACCTTGTTAGTGAGCCAGAAAAACATTTTTATTCGATTGCGTCGGCCCATGGAACTGGAACGACAGCGTCTCGACGAGAGCATCTGAGCGCCGTTTGCCGACGAGAAGATGGAATCTAATGCTATTTTGAGTTACTAATCCATCCCCAAGTAGCCATTTTATGCCTCCGGTACGTAAACATAGAAGTTCGTGGTAGCTTTTAGTCCATTGACGGAAACCCTCTGATTCGGCGTTGACTGTTTGTGCCTCTGTGTTGCTAAAGCTAATGTTGCTAAACAAATGATGTTAACGCTGCCGTTTTGGAAATACGTTAAATGCTAAGATGCCCGCGTGCTGCCTTTATACTATCGCATTAGGCTTATTGTTGGCCTTTATACAACCAAAAGAGCATGGCACCACGATTAAGCGATTCAATGTACGGTACTTCCTCTGTTGTGCTCATGGAGGTTAATTTCCACAGAACGTTGTATACATGATACACTCGTATTACCATGTAATATCGACGTGCTTGGTATTAAGGTTGGGTCCCCATTAACAAATATGGTAAGGAAGCTGACAAGTTTGTTTTGTTAGGTGAAGAACAGTGAGCCCCAATTAGTATTTTTTTAAAATTCAATTTACTGCATGAATATTTAACTTACGAATGCCAATACCAATCTTGTCCATACAGATATCACACAAACGTGAAAGAGCTGGATTTTCTTCCCGTTATCCACAAACATCGCTGTCCTCCGGTTTACAACGTCGTTCCTTCAGCAATCACCTTGAGGTAGTTCTTCAGTGTCTTTGGCAGTCATGGAGTGAGTTTGTTTTTCTGTGTCAAATAATACACTGGAAACATTTTCTAATTTCTACTAGCTAACCATTTCTTTTACTTACTGCAGCTGGGCCACTCCTGCTGTCAAACTGAACCCCTACACTCGAGCCCGCATGACAGAGGCCTGGCAGCAGCATGGTGTTTCTCAACCTCAGGTGGTGCACACCATCCCTCCTGGAGCTGAAAACTCTCTCGGCTGTACAGTGTATGGAATTGTCCTGCAGCAAGAGTCCTCATCTCTTCAACAACAACAACAACAGCAGCAGACCCAGCATGGACAGCACAGCCAGCACAATCAGCAACACAATGGGAATCAGCAGCATGGGAGTGCGCAACACAGTCAGCAGCACTCTGCCCAGACCCAGCAGGCCACGTTGCAGGTAGGAACCGAGGGAGGACACAAGTGTGGGGCCTGTGGACATGATATATCCCACTTAGCCAACCCCCATGAGCACCAGTGTATGGTAAGTCAGGACAGGTCCTTCCAGTGCACCCAGTGCATGAAGATTTTTCACCAGGCCACTGACTTACTCGAGCACCAGTGTGTTCAAGTGGAACAGAAGCCCTTTGTATGTGGCCTGTGCAAGATGGGCTTCTCCTTACTGACATCTCTGGCCCATCACCACTCATCCCACAACAGCAGCAATCCAATGAAGTGTTCAATTTGCGAGAAGACTTACCGGCCCGGTTCTTCCGGCAGCATGACCTCCAACTCCTCAGCAAACAATACCCAGCAGCCCAGTAGTCTTAGGGCATCAGCCACCAGTAGCTCATCCATTCTACCCTTTCCGTCAGCCCGCGACCGGCCGTACAAATGTTCCATTTGCCAGAAGGGTTTCAAACACTTGTCAGAACTCACCCGTCACGACAGAGTGCATACGGGTGAGAAGCCCTTTAAGTGTGACACGTGTGACAAGGCTTTCAGCCAGTCATCACACCTTCAGCACCACCATCGCACACACAGCAATGAACGCCCTTTCAAGTGCGCCGTTTGTGAGAAAAGCTTCAAGCACCGTTCGCACCTGGTGCGACATATGTACGTGCATTCTGGTGAGCACTTATTCAAATGCAATCTATGCGAGTTGCACTTCAAAGAGTCGTCGGAGCTCCTCCACCATCCCTGCCACCCGCAAGGCTCTCGCCCCTTTCGCTGCGCAACTTGCGGGAAGGGTTTCAAGCGACCGTCGGACCTCCGCCAACACGAGCGTACTCACTCAGAGGAGCGGCCGTTCCACTGCGATGAGTGTCAGATGAGCTTCAAACAGCAGTACGCCCTGCTGCGCCACCGCCGCACGCACAAAGACCCAAGCGACCGGCCGTTCAAATGCAATCTGTGCGACATGGGCTTCATGCAGCCCTCGCACCTCCTCTACCACCAGCATGTGCACGGCATGGACAACTTGTTTAAGTGTGCCTCATGCCAGAAGGAGTTCAGCCAATCGGGAGAGCTGCTTAGGCACAAGTGCGGAGAGTCGCCCAACACGGTGCCCGACAAGCCGTTCAAGTGCGACATCTGTGGCAAGGGCTACAAGAAGGGTTCCACGTTGCAGCGCCATCAAAACTCTCACTGTCAAGAAAAGCCCCTAAAGTGCTCCCTGTGCGACCGCCGCTTCCTCTCCTCCTCTGAATTTGTGCAGCACCGCTGCGACCCCTCCCGGGAAAAACCACTCAAGTGTCCTGACTGTGAGAAGCGCTTCAAGTACTCCTCAGACCTCAACAGACATCTGCGCGTGCACACGGGGGAAAAGCCGTACAAGTGCGAGCATTGCAACAAGTTCTTCAAGCAACGCGAACACATGACCAAACACCAGAGCACACACTCGAGAGAAGGACAGTTTAAGTGTGTTTGGTGTGGTGAGCGTTTCAGTGACTTGGGCTCTTTGCAGGATCACACGGTACAGCACACAGCTGATGGAGGGGACTACCCCGTCTCCCAGTGCATGTAACTGAAGCCGTTGAATGCAATCGGTGAACTTGTTGGCCGCTACGAGCATGTTTCTACCAAGCAGTACAGTTCAGGTTTAGTAAGGGTACACATTTTGGTTTGTGTGTGTGTGTGTGTGTGTTTTACCAAAAATTGTGGCAGGTACCAAAAGTGAGATCTATGATCCACTTTTTGGCGCTCTTTGATAGGATACCAACGTCAGTGGTACCTTAAATAACGAGTGGAGAAAGACGCCGTTTGGGAAGAGAGAACAAAACTCAGATTTTCCCACGGTGTGTTGTGAGCAGATGACCTCACTTCACGTTGTCGTTTCCACAACGGGGTGATTATAACTGCAGCTTCTACATACATTTTGGATTCTATTCGCATACCGACCAATTCACCAATTAATTTAACAAAGGGAATGCCCATCTCTTGAAAAATACCCGTCTGTCCTAGTACACAGTATTTTCCAAAATTCACCTTTTACTTTACATCTAGTTCAATTCATTAGATTGAAAGACAAAAGAATGCATCCAATCTGGGTTTGACCAGTCAACAGACGGCAGTGTCATAAGCGTACCACTGGCGGCCGGCACCACGTAGTGTTTTTGTACTTGCGTAAAGCTGAAATTGCTGATTTGGAAGCTTGCATTCCATAATGCCCCCCCCCCCCCACCCTGACGTCTACTTTCTGCTTCATCGTAGGCCTATCGGCCTTCAATTTGGTCTTCCTTAAGAAAAAAGGCATATTTAGAATTGAGGTGCATAACGAGGCTGTAATTGGTAAAAGTCAAATGCTATATTTTTGTCTAACTTACATCTGAAAGTATTCTTCAATCATATCTTAACAGTTTCATTCAAGGCCGTTGTGGTGTATTCTCGGAAGAACCACAACTTTATGACCGCACCACTTGCACAACAAGTAATAATGTTACCAGATAATGAGTTGTCGCAAGATAACAATTTGACAGTACTGTTGTTTTGATACCATTTTTTTTTCTCGGCCGCCGATACCAATTCCAGTCCCCCAGCTGTGCTGACATCATGCCGTTTGAAAAAACAAAATATTTTGCGCGTTATTTTTTAACACTCGCAGATAAGGGATGCCAGCGTTTTAATGCCATATCGGGAGCCCTCCCCAAACTAGTATTGGTGCAACACTATTTAAAAGTGTGTGTAAGGACACGTGTGTCAAAGTTTCTGGTTACCTCAGTTATTTACACGAGAAGTAAAAATCATATAAGAATGTTGCAATACATGTGTTGGATGTCATTATATTGTGCAAGCGATTATAATCTTGTGGTTGTTTGATGTAAAGGCAAAATCATGAACAACATTCATCGTCCAAATACTTTGGACCTAACTGTAAGTTGATTCAGATATTAGCTGATTGCTCCATCCCAAGTTGGCCAGCCAAAAAGTGTTATAAATAGCACTTGTGGAAAAAAAAAGACAGAATTTGCCATTTAACAAAGAATGCAATCAATTGATTTTGTTCCTTCTTTCCCATTGTCTCCTTTTTTTCCTTTGAGTTTTTCAATATCTATAAATTTACACTGGCAGCATTTGTTTTTGCACTAGTTACATTCATTAATTCATTCATCTTCCGAGCCACTTGATCCTCACTAGGGTCGCGGGGGGTGCTGGAGCCCATCCCAGCCGTCTCCGGGCAGTAGGCGGGGGACACCCTGAATCGGTTGCCAGCCAATCGCAGGGCACACAGAGACGAACAACCATTCGCACTCACACTCACACCTAGGGACAATTTAGAGTGTTCAATCAGCCTGCCACGCATGTTTTTTGGAATGTGGGAGGAAACCGGAGCACCCGGAGAAAACCCACGCGGGCCCGGGGAGAACATGCAAACTCCACACAGGGAGGCCGGAGCTGGAATCGAACCCGGTACCTCTGCACTGTGAAGCCGACGCGCTAACCACTGGATTACCGGGCTGCCCGCACTAGTTACAGACATCTAAAAATTACATTTGTTTTTCATGGCCACCACAAAAGGTTCAGCGTGATAAGGTCCACTAATTTTGCATAATTCACGTGTTCAGTGGTTTTAGGTTCCTGAGAAATGAAAGGCCAAGGACAGCCGAAACGCAGCGATGACTCATGTTTTCTCATAACTCCTGTAAATGGACTAGCGTGACGATTTTAGTGATTGAGGATGTTTCTCCTCTAGCGAAATAGTTCTGTGTACTTTCTTTCCTAAATACAATCTGACGCAGATCCCACAAATTGAAAATGACAGTGTTGACATTCAATAACAAGTACAATTATTCCGTCTATTTAAGCTTCCTTCCGGGGTCAGTACTGTACAAAGTGGATGTATGTGACGAGTGAACCTGTCAAAATGTGTCTTTCAAGAAAAATGCATTTCAAGATGTTTTTTGTATTATTGCTACTTTTTACCCAAGTTAAATGTTTTAACAAATGCTTTGTTGCTGTCTGTGTAGTCCAATTAGTCAGTGGTGCCACCAGCAATTTGGGGCCCTTGAGTGGGGGTGGGGGGGAGAAATATTTTGGGTCCTACTCTTTCATGCAGCAAACCGAAAATGAAGTGCTATTCATTAGCAAAGACATATGTCACCTTAACCCTTGGCCCTTAGAATCATCATCAGTTTAACCCCACAGCCTCGTATGGCACCCTGGCATGTAGTGATTGTATTAGTATGTTAAAGGTTATCTTTCGATAACTCTCCTACTGTGTGAATGTAGACTGTCTTTGGTTACAAAAGAAAATACATACTGACCTGCGCTTGAAAAAAAAAATGTAGTTCTGAGCTGGCATTGAGGGCTCTATGTTCGTGGCCAGCGCAAATCTGGCATGTCGTGTGGTCTCACTGGGCTGCATCAAGTTTGGTGTCTTTGCAGATGCACTCGGCTTGCAAGGCGCCACTACAAACGGGTGGTGTGCACTGTTGTGGGTGTGAACACAGCCGAATGTCTTCACAGCCATTCGAAGCAGCTCCTCTCATTCCATTTAAAATCCACGCGTGAGAGGCACACATTCCTTGATGACAATTGCAGAGGGCAGAATCGGTCTGCCTGCACCTTGATTATGTTCGGCAAAATCACGTTAGATTCCAAATGCCGATACATCAAAATCGGATTTATTGGCCAAGTATACAAGAAAGTCACAAGGAATTTACTTTCCAGTTACAACCCGTTCAGAGGAACTGAAACAAGACAGCATAAACCAACACGGGGGGAGACAAAACAAGAAGCCTGGCGGCTCGCTGGCTCCAGCATGTTTTAAGTGAAGTCTGCTTTCGGCCATCAAATTGTCAAGTGCACCGGGGGCATGTCAAAAGTAACGCCCTCGGTGTGCTGGAAAGGCCAGCATGTCGCAGAGCAGTCTGCCAAATTCCTTAACATGCTAAACATGGCATGCTTACGCAGGAATGAAAATGAAGATGTGCCAATTTTTACACTCGCGAGCACCTGCGCTGTCTACGAATTTAGAGCCCAGAGGATAAACTTGCAATAAAACACAACTATTGTTCTCAAAGTCCATATCCAAATGAGCAGCAAAGGCGTGCAGGTGATTGCAAAGGAGCGAATGTTGATTTTTCATCAAGGTTCGTTAAACATCGCACTGGGGGAAACATCTTTGTGTACGTTTGCGACTTTGAACAAACCTTGACCAAAAAAAGGGAAAGAAAATCAACATTTGCTCCCTTCGCAAACACTTGCACACCGTCGCCGCTCAGTGGAATATGGAAAACAGATTTTTTTGCTAAAAATTCTGTTGAGCCTGGTGCTATCTGTCAAGGTGGCGTCATGCCCACTGTGCAGGTTGGATTTTTAAAAAAAACAGGTTTCTAGCATTTTCTTTCTGTTTCTGCTGATTTGGCTAATTCTCTCTGTTTTCCCCTTTCCCGAATTCCCCATATTTGCAGTGAGTGCGAAATTAAAATTATTTTCATTTTGACTTATTTTCTGTTGAAACCTAGAAGTGGGCTCCTCTGCCTCTTTATATGGCTATCCTCTGTACTGTAGATATCTGACTCTGGCATCACACAATAAGAATAATTTGAGTGAGGAGTGCTGATTTTATGGTTCATTTGATTAATAATCATTCAATTTAGATGTCTATCTTAGGAAAGAGAGATGTTGATGTTGATGGAAGTAGCTATATTACTAAAATACATCTGGAGATTGTCATCCATCCCTACTTGTTTTGTTTAAATGGCCAAATTGAACACAGAAGGGGAGTAATCTAGAGGGTGGAAATAATAACAATAAACATGGCAATGCATCTTAAGATTTCAGTCTTCATACATATCATGCCAGACATACTCAAGTAGTGTGCGGAAGTTCGTAGTGCTGAATTGTGTGGAATGTGCACAACATATCAACATAAAACTTCCTTTGTAAGACACAGCAACTTCACTGCACAAAATGTGTAACAATATTTCATCGTAATATAATTACACAAAATAAAACATTGTAGATTTACATAAATGTCTGTATGAACTGAAAATGTACTACTGTACAAGATTTAATGTCATTTGATTTCTGGACATGTCCAACTGTTCCAACTTTTCAATATGTTATGTGCAACTTCCTGTTCTAACAAGAAGCTCAACAGCAACATTTGCAACAGATGCTTGATCCGTTCTTTCTCAGTATCTCATTTGCAAGATGTTTATGCCATTCGGTGACACTCTTCGCTCAGTGGCCACTGGAAGCAGTGGCGTCAAAGCAAAGTGGATACCCCAGGTGGTGACTGTGGCCCAGGCGTTTGGAGAGAACCTTTACATCGATGCCCCTCAATCATTTGCCCCCTCTGTTGAATGCCTGGGGTCCCCTCTCCTTTCATTAAAATAATACTTTGGCCAGAAATTTGTGCATTTTCACTGCTTTTAAGGAGTTTAAACTTTCCTAATATGTCACAGGAAAAATTATTCCAATTTCTATAGGTGGACTCGTCTTCAAAAGATCTGTTTAGTAAATGATGAAATTTGACACACATACCGATCATGTTATCACACTACTGTATTGACTACATGACAAAAAATGTGGTGTTTGCGAACTGGAACGGCTCAATGGACATTCATTTGATAAAGGCGTAAACTGAGTGACGATCTTGATTACGGGACGAATTAAGCTCGTAAGTCAAAGCAGCACAGCAGTGACTTTCAGGCCATATTGAAGGAAGACTTATGCGCCTCGTCACAAGGGGTCGCTGTGTCTCAGCAGCTTAGCCGGTGATCGTGTTCCTCGTCGTCACCGCCGCAGCCAGCAGCGCTTTCACTTCCGGGGTTCCCTCGCGTCTCTTCACTCCCAATCCGTTCCCCTTTCCTGTCCTGTCGACCGGGGAGGACTGTGGCCGCAGAAGATACCCACGGTCCCTCGGCCGCCGTCTCGTCCTGGGGGACTCTCGAGGCGCCCATTTCCCGCGCAGCCGGTCGCTGATGACGCGGGATCCGCTGCAGGTGGTGCACGGCGGCGAGTGCTCCTCGTCTCCGCGACGTCTCCGGGCTCAAGTAGCATCTCTCGCTAACGTTAGCTAACAACATCGATCTCCGATCCTCCACCCCCTCTCCCCTGGAGCTCGGGCCAGCCCCACTATACTAACGATCAATATCGCCAATCAACATTTGATTGATTGACAGAGGGGTTACTGCCCTCTATTTAACATAAGAAACGTATCGCTTTTACCCCCCGCCCCCAAACGTTTTATATGCAGGGCCCGTGGCTCCAGAGTAGCCCCTCACTTTTAACCAAGCGGTGTTGAAATTCCTCACACCATTCCTCCGTGGCCACTTTTGGAGCCGCTTTCTTTTTTCTACCTCATCACCCCGATGCCTCCTCGCCCCTTTCCGGAACCTCAACTCCCTCTCTAAGCCCAATCTGGACCGTTGCTGCTTCTGACAGTTCGGTGAAGCAGAGCTTCGCGACAAGCCACGGGCATTTGAGCTCCTCTCCACCCGCTCCAACTTCAACTTCACTTGGTGCAGAAGGAGGCTAGCTGGCCTGTTCATTCACCTGGCACCCACACAAGAACGTCCACTCTCTTCTTGGTCTACAACCGGAACTCTCTCGAGATTCTTCGTGTCCCATCTCCCGTCCCGTGACAGCCCAGCAGCTTCCGAGCCACGGGTCTCGCCATGCCGGGTCCGGTGGCCGGCAGCAAGTCCCGTGTGTACGTCGATGTCAACACATTGAAGAGCCGGGATTACTGGGACTACGAAGCCCACGTACCGAACTGGAAGTGAGGACATTTCTTCTTACTGTGGTTGGCTTTAATACCATGCGCGCGATTGCCTGAACACTGCACATGATGGTTGCTTGTTAGGGAAGGTGTCTGTGAGTGTCTATTTTTACACTCCTCGCTGCGAGGGTGCGATGACACCAAGCTAGTACAGTCTCTCAGCATCCTCCTTGCTACTTTGCCAAATTTATGCTTTGAAAGCGGTCTGTACATTTTTTAAAATCACTCTCGAGCAGCGCAGCGCTGGATTCAATCTTCTGCTCTGGGCTTCAGTTAAATGTGCACGTATAAACTCTACAACGTCCATAGATGTGAACAAGAGCATAATGGTTGTTCGTCTGTATGTGCTTTTATTGCTGGTGACAAATCCAGGGTGGGGTGCACACCCGCATATTGCCCAAAGTGCAGTTGCCATTTGTACTTCACGTTCCAAGTCTTGCAGTGGACAATAACATAAATGTGGCATTTCTCTGACCAAGTGCCCTGGGGCAAGGCATTGTGACCACTGTCTCGAGTTATGCAGTTTGCCAGTCTTTCTTTTGCTCTGTATCACTCCTTGGATGTGTGCAACACATAGTATGAATTGCAGTGTGAGTTAAATTACCCTCTGAGGCAGTGTAACGATTAAGTGAACTAAAAATTATACCTAAAACGTCGTCTTAGATAGGCTTCAGCTCACCTGTGCCCCAAATGATGACAAGCAGTTTTGGAAGAGGATGGATGGACTTTGACTATGGATCTGAAGGTGTTGTTTCGCCTTTCCTTAAATACACACACCGCACAGATTCTTTGTCTGTCCCCATAGCAACCAAGAGGACTACCAGCTGGTACGTAAACTGGGCAGAGGGAAGTATAGTGAAGTGTTCGAGGCCATAAACATCGCCAACAATGAGAAGGTGGTGGTCAAGATTCTCAAGGTGAGCAGGTTTAATCCTAAAGAGAGAAAAAGACAACGGCCCTGTCCTTAATTTTGAAAATGACGCACATATTGATGCTTGGTGAAAAGTAGTGGCAAATTGTATATATTGTATACAGATATATAAACTGCATTGTTGCTGCAAGAGATGTCTCAGTGACTGACAGTATGATGCTGAAGCATGCAAGACCCCAGAGGCCGACGAGCTGAATCAGCAGCTACGGCATCCGGAGTCAAAAGTGACATGTGGGAGAACTTTGTGATGTGATAACCCCCCCCCCCCCCCCCCCCCAATCTCATGTCACATCTCAGCCAGTTAAGAAAAAGAAGATCAAGCGTGAGATCAAGATCCTGGAGAACCTGAGAGGTGGGACCAACATCATCCGTCTGGTGGACACAGTCAAAGACCCCGTGGTAAATAAACTGATGAAAATACCATATTTTACGGACCATCGGGTTGCACTCACCATTATACAAGCTTAAGCCTCCTCGCTGCCCATCTTCAAAGCCCTCCTCAAAAGTCACTTGTATTCTTTGGCGTTCGACTCAGCATGACTTGGATTTTTTTCTTGATTTTACCGTTTGGTGCTTTCTACCGCCTTTATTACCGATTTGTCTTACTGTTTATTGTGCATGTTAAATTGCTCCGTGTACAGCACTTTGTATGCAGCGATGGCTGTTTGAAAGTGCTCGAGAAATATTGTTGACTTGACTTTTTAGCTGAGTCCCAGCAGCTATTGGAAGCTGGCTACGTCCTTTTACTTGGCACCAGTTCAGTCCGACAAGAACCACTATCGATATTTGAGAAAAATTCAAGGATTATAAGTGCGGCCTACGGTCTGAAAAACACAGCACATCGGATGTAATGATATCCAGAGTGTAAAGATTGTGTAGATAGTGATTTTGAAACATTAGTTTGTTTTGTTTTTTTGTCATTTTCATTTTTAGATATTTATATGGGCTAAATGAAGGCGGCCCGGTAGTCTAGTGGTTAGCACTTCGGCTTCACAGTGCAGAGGCTCTGGGTTCGATTCCAGCTCCGGCCTCCCTGTGTGGAGCTTGCATGTTCTCCCCAGGCCTGCGTGGGTTTTCTCCGGGTGCTCCGGTTTCCTCCCACATTCCAAAAACATGCATGGCAGGCTGATTGGACGCTCTAAATTGTCCCTGTGAGTGCGAATGGTTGTTCGTTTCTGTGTGCCCTGCGATTGGCTGGGAACCGATTCAGGGTGTCCCCCGCCTACTGCCCGGAGACGGCTGGGATGGGCTCCAGCACCCCCCCGAACCTCAATGTTTATTTGTGGCCAAATGTTTGGCACAACGTTCCACTGTGGCACTCGGTGTCACTTCTGCGCGTCTGTAGCGTCGCTATTGCGGCAACATTCCCAACACGGCCGTCCAATGATTATCCGAACCGCTTATCCTCACGAGGGTCGTGGGCGTGCCAGAGCCAATATGGGGTAATCGGTCCACAACACAATTTGTTTTGTGTGTTTCTTTCATTCACCTGTTTTCTTATTACCGTCTGTATGGTAGTTAGGAGTTAAAATGAACAGGTTCTGATCTCTGTGTACCACTTTCTCATGTCATCACAGTCCAGAACTCCAGCACTCGTCTTTGAATGCATCAATAACACAGACTTCAAGGTAAAAACGATGGTCCGTTCAACCATTGCCCAATGTTGTAACGTTTTCAAATGACGATGATTTGTTTCTCATCCCGCAGGAGTTGTACCAGAAGTTGACTGACTATGATATCCGTTTTTATATGTATGAACTACTGAAGGTGAGAAACGTTCCATTTTTTTTTAATCACATTTAGTAGAATCGTTCATTTGATCTTTTCCCCGCCAATATGTTTCGTAATGTTGCACGTTTACACGCACCGGCCAGGCCCTGGACTACTGTCACAGTATGGGAATCATGCACCGTGACGTCAAGCCCCACAATGTGATGATCGACCACCAGTTGAGAAAGGTAGGCAGTGTCCTCCGAATGACACGCGTGTGCGTGCACGCCTCCATGTTGGGGACCACATTTCAACGATGCTTTGACTGGCCTTGCATCTGTGTTGTCTGTGGTCATCACAAAAACTTGGGACGTTTTCCGGGCCTTGGCTGGTAAAGGAGCACACCGGCACTCGGTTGTGAGGGCTGCTTTTCCCACTCACTTCTAACGGTACAAAAATAGGAGTACTACTCACAGAACCCGTGTAGTCTTCTCGGAGCCAATAGAATTTACGATGAAATGTTATGTCATGCCCGAGGTCCATCTATGGGTCTGTACATATTTTACGGGGAGCTTTAAAATGAGTCTGCAGACCTCTGAGCCCTACTTGGTTTATGTTCAAGTAGGATTTCTTGAATGGATTGAGGACCCAAACCATTGAGTATTTTATAGACCAATAGCAGATTTTGAATCCATACAGCAACCATACAGCCCATTTTAAAGCCTTTAGGACTGGAGTTCTGATCTCTTAGTTCTGGTCAGAACCTGAGCTGCAGCATTCTGAATGAGCTGCAGGTGTTTGATGCTCTTTTGATGGCAGTAATCAAGTCTACTGGAGATAAAAGCACAAGATAAGCTTCTCCTGGTCTGCTTGGAGCATGCAACCCCTCAATCTGGATATGTTTATTCAGATGGTTAAAGGCTGCCGTAGTGATTGATTTGATATGGGCAGCAGAGACACATTACTTAGACAGAGTGGGATTCAAACAGCGGACCCTCCGTTTACTGGACGCCATGCTCTAACCTCTGATCCACAGCCGCCACTTTGGATGAGGTGGGGTGCACTCTGAGCTGGCCGCCAGTCAAATGAGAGTCAGTTACTTTTTACATCTCAAGGGGATGCCATCTTCACAGTCTTTTATGTGCCCTTATTTTGTTGCAGTTTTGGTCACAGTCCTCATCAGTTTTGACTCACTTTCGAGAATATTGTCTCTCTCAGTGCGGGGGATGTGAGTTCCTCTAAAGCAGTATGTGTGAATAGTGTGGGAGGGCAAGACTGAAAATAACAGCAGATGTAATTTCAGTTCCACCACTCTTTTCGTGACGACTATTACACAGTTTACCTGCTGTTAAGTGCACGGTGGCATTTTTCACACTAAAGGAGATCTGACAAAGTAGCTGACAGAGCTATCGTAAATCAAGTCAAGGCTCGAGTGATTTCTGAGAAGAATTGGACCAATTTAAACCAGCAAGGTTGTTATTAATACCTTGAACCTGTTTATCATTTCTAGAAATGACTATTTAAAAAGCATTTGAATGGTTTAGTCGCAGTCCTTAATGTTCATCATGGAGCCTGAATAACCCAATGATGCACTTTGCAACGTGTCCAGCAGGGGGCAACAAACTGCCGATGTATGGCAACAGCGTCATAGAAGCAACACAATTGATCAAATTCAAATAAATGAAGGACTTTCCTCTCATGGGGCCAGTTTACATTCCTAGTACACCTGAATATACGACTAAGTATATCAAAGTAAACTGACAAAGTGCAATGTACTTTCCACATTTTTCAGTTCTCTGGAAATGCATGATTGTAACCAATGGTCTGTTTCCATAGCTACGCCTTATAGACTGGGGGTTGGCAGAGTTCTACCACCCTTCCCAGGAGTACAATGTCAGAGTGGCGTCGCGATACTTCAAAGGCCCCGAGCTCCTGGTGGATTATCAGGTAACGCATGCGTCACACTTCGTGTCCAAGCAGAGACATCCTTTGAGATGTTTTCACATGATAAAGTGGGGGGGATAACTATTTGATCCCCTGATAAGTTTCTAACTTTGCTCATTTACACCCCCTCCCTCCAAAAAGATGTATTAAATAATTTTCTTGTTTAATCCTTTGTTAACATGCAGTAATAGTGTTGTGTAGCATATGCCGTAATAAGTTCATTTATAATAGTAGCGGTGCTGTTCGGTGTCTTTCAGATGTATGATTACAGCTTAGACATGTGGAGCTTGGGCTGCATGCTTGCCAGTATGATCTTCCAGAAGGAGCCCTTCTTCCACGGGCAGGACAACTACGACCAGGTTGCTCTCTCACCATGGAATTTCAGACATTGATGTGACAATTACTTCCTCCATTTAGAACACTGTTCTGTTTTTGCAGCTGGTGCGAATTGCCAAGGTTCTGGGGACAGACGAGCTGTTTGGCTACCTACGTAAATACCACATCGAACTGGATCCACGTTTCAAAGATCTGCTTGGACAGTAAGACGATCGGTTCCGGCTCGAGTTGGTTTGAGGTTAATTATGTCGCGGATAGGAACATTCTTAGCGTAAACAGTTCAACACCCTTAAAACGGTGTTGCATTTTCCAGTCAACATTATGTATTCATGAAATGAGAAGAAAAACTGTAACTATCCACTTGCGGTGGATACTATATACTATTTAAAAATGTTTCTCTCCGACCTCCAAATTCCCTCGGTCAATTGTACATGAAATACGTTTTCTTCTTTTTTTTTTTTAACAACAGTGCCTGGCATCCCGTAATGCTATTCGAAACGTGTGTCGCAGGCTATGATGCAAATCCTCATTGACATAAATGTTGAAATTTAATATTTATTCTACACATTTTTACAGCATTGGAAAACTTTTGTGTCATGTTTGTCCTCCCAACAGAAACAATATTAAAACAAAAAACATATTTCCCTCCCGCATCTTTTTCCATTTTCGAACCTTTTTGAAACAGCTCCAGGGAGCCACTAGGGCGGCGCACTGGAGCCGCGGGTTGCCGACCCCCGGGATACACTGACGGAAATGGCTGTGAAATGATTTGTTTTGGTGTCAGTATCACAAAAACCTGGCATTTGAACAGGAGTGCGTGTGTGGACTTGAATGAAAATCACTATCTTCAAATGTAGACATAAAAGAATGGCGATTTAAAAAATAAATATTCATTAAAAAAAAAAATTCCAGATCAGGAGACCACTCTCATGAGTGCATAGCTAATGTATGTGCATAGCTAAGTGTTCCAGAGCATCTATGTATACATTGGTATCAAATCAGATGTTGTGATGACAATGCGCCGCTAATTCTTTTCTTACTGCGTGTGTGATCTCAGACAGAGCAAGAAGCGCTGGGAGCAGTTTGTGCAGACGGAAAACCAGCACCTAGTGAGTCCCGAGGCTTTGGACCTCCTGGACAAGCTGCTTCGCTACGACCACCAACAGAGACTGACAGCCACAGAGGCCATGGAGCATCCCTACTTCTGTTTGTAACACACACACACAATCCGGCATCGATTTGATTAGACTAGAGTGTGGATTTTGGAGCCGTGACCTGCACTGACACCAAGAAGTGCCCCTGAATTATTATTATTATTATTTTTTTGTTAGCTTGTGCTGCTTTATTATTATTATACAATAACTTGTATGTGCGGAGCTTCAGGATGCATTAACACTAACGGCTGTACTTTACAACAGACCCCGTCGTAAAGGAGGAGTCTCTGTCAAACTCTGACAACATGGTTTCCAGTGGCAACACCACAACGCGATGAAACACAGGTATGTATCCAATATCAAATAAAAATCTGGGAAGGAGCCATTAGAAACCTCTTGGAAATGGATGGGAATCATTTGGTGACACAAGATTACATTATGGGCTGTCAGATCAAATGCCGTTCCTTTCACAGAAAGCTCTCCGTGCATTCTATACTTTAAAAAAAAAAAAATATATATATATATTATTCATTCATTCATTCATCTTCCGAGCCGCTTGATCCTCACTAGGGTCGCGGGGGGTGCTGGAGCCTATCCCAGCTGTCTTCGGGCAGTAGGCGGGGGACACCCTGAATCGGTTGCCAGCCAATCGCAGGGCACACAGAGACGAACAACCATCCACACCCACACTCACACCTAGGGACAATTTAGAGTGTTCAATCGGCCTGCCACGCATGTTTTTTGGAATGTGGGAGGAAACCGGAGCACCCGGAGAAAACCCACGCAGGCCCGGGGAGAACATGCAAACTCCACACAGGGAGGCCGTAGCTGGAATCGAACCCGGTACCACTGCACTGTGAAGCCGACGTGCTAACCACTGGACTACCGGGCCGCCATATATATATATATATATATATATATATATACACACACACACTAATTTCTTCTGTGAGCAACACTATTTACAGGAGATCCCTGGTAGGGATGGCAATTGATAGAAATGTAGCAATTCCAATTCCATTGTTGACACTGCTAACTGATCCAATTCCTTACAGATTCTCACTGGGTGAGGGAAATAAATAATACAAATGTCATGACTTTATTGATGTCAATGTCATTAGGGGTGTTCACACGGCACACTTCTTGCATCGGTGCTGGGCCGATGTATTTTGTTGCAATATATCTTACACCGGTGTAAATTTTGTGTGAGCGTTCACATGTATAAAGCTGCTTACTAAAGAGAAGCGTGTTAGCCCCGCTTGGCCAATTGCAGCCAATTCTGGAATTAGCAGACATGGACAGCTACTGTACAAAGTGAGTGGACCGGACACAATTTTCTGATCGTTAAATCCGCAGTCATTTGTTTCAGTTGATTCTGGGTCGGTAAAATCAAAGTTCCACTGTGCAATTGAATTAAAAGTATTGTGATGTAAAATGTTCCCAACCATGCTCCTCTCACAGTGCCCCCAAATGAATATTTGCAAGTGGAGAAGTAGCCACGGCTTCATGAACCTTTATTCGTTTTTCATATAACGTTAGTCTCGCATCCGAGGTGAAGGGCTACGGTCAATCTTGTCACACAAATGCAAAAGGGTCCATGGAGCCTCTGCAAACAATTAAAATCCTGAATCAATTGTTCTCTAATTGTGTTCCCCTTCTTTCCTTCCCTCGTGTGTTTTCTTCCCTCTCTCTGTGCAGAAAGTAAAAAGAAGGATGTTTGTTACCTCAACTTTGTCCGCGGTTGTGACAGTAACTTTGACAAGTGTACAGCGACAATGGATCAAAGTAACTCTGACCTGTTACACACTCACAGACATGCACACATACACATGCAAGCAGGTATACATACACCCTCCTCCTCTGTATCAGTCTGTGATTGGCCTGTTCTGGTGTCCTGTCCAGCAGCCTGACCAATGAGCTTGAAGCTGCTCACTCCCTGACCCCTCCCACGTCAGTATCATGTACAAGGGAAAAACTCCTTTTAAAGACTGATTTCCTCGCCCTTGCCTCCATCCTTCCTTTATATGGTCCCGACTCTTTGTTTGCATCAGCATGGAAGATGGACAGGAGTGTGACCCAGTACAAGCCACCACCACCACCCCCTTGCCCCGCCCCCTGAGATCCGTTCATCCATGCACCCATCTATCTCTCCCCGCCCTACTTGCCATCTTTTTCCCTGAAAAGACAAATGTCTTAGCACTACTCCAGTTCTGAAAGTGGCATGGTGGACTCTCTCTCTAGCTAGAATGATAATAATATTAATGAAAAATAAATGATTTTTATTTAGATGAACTTGGCTTGTCAGAGAATTTTTTTTTGTTGTCCATCATAGTCAACTGGTCTTGAAAATAAAACTAACCGGTATGAAATGAAATGTAATTGCATGGAAGCTTGGAATGACCCAGACTACAGTAAGTAAAAACTGAAGTGACGTGAATGTAACAAATACCTGCACCTGATGTGTTCTCTTCTCAGGGGTATGTTTACTATGACGTAACTGATCACGGGTAATGTGTCATTCTAGTAGGTAATGATGAGGATAAACTGTCAGGTACAGTACACAACAGGGATGGCTAACTTGATCCATCCATTTTCTAATCGGCTTATCCTCACATGGGTCGCAGGGGTGGGGGGGGGGGGGTGCTGGAATCTATCCCAGCT
Organism: Hippocampus zosterae; assembly: GCF_025434085.1. Taxonomy (NCBI): domain Eukaryota; kingdom Metazoa; phylum Chordata; class Actinopteri; order Syngnathiformes; family Syngnathidae; genus Hippocampus; species Hippocampus zosterae. The sequence goes on along the minus strand of NC_067453.1, from coordinate 28,571,087 downwards.
GTCTTTGGACAGCAGGCAGGGGACACCCTGAATTGGTTGCCAGCCAATCGCAGGGCACACATAAACAAGTTTATTCACAATTACTGGTGAATGGTGATGTTACAATTCAAAACTATAGTGGAAATTTATTTCGTGGGGGATCGGGACGGTGACATTTCTTGTATAATTGCTACCCATGAAATGCATTGGAAAAAAAATACCAAAAAAGCCGATAAACCTCAAATATACATTTTCCACCCCCCAAAAAAGTTTGCTCGTCCCAGAAAAAAAAAAAAAAAAGGGGGGTGAAAAATAATTTGCGAGTAGTGAGCTGCAAGCATTAATGGGACAACGATATTATTTACTTACTTATTATATTTGGTAAACAGACTGTCATTTGTATAGCACTTTTCTACCTTGTGAGGATTAAGTGGATCAGAAAACAGATGAATATCAAAGAAAGTAGAAAATATGTTGTTCCATTGAACCTTTTTCCAACTACAAACAAACAATATAAATCTAGGTACCATTGTAAGATAAATCTAGTTTAAAACAAGACATAAACTGGTGAGATTTTTATACATAAACAGGAAAAAATATGAGTGGGACAGGGCAGTTCATTTGTCAATGTTCTTTATTTTCTCAAGGACTTTTTTTTTTTAATTTAACAGAATCAACACTGCATCCAAAGATTAGCAAATGATTGCCACTTCATGCGTTTATAAATTCACCCCCAAAACAGCAGATATAAGTTTCAAACATGAGTGCATCTGTTTGGAAGACGGTTTGCAGACAAAACAGTCACCGCAAATGTGACCACATCACTGACATGCTTGGTAGGGAAGTTAATTTCAAACTGGCTATATTTGACCGTTTTGCCATGCCATCAGTGCATGGATATTTTTTAAAAGTCTTTTTGGGATGAGAGTAAGTAAGACAAAAAAAAAAGGGTTCTGCAGATAGTAAATGTGGTGATCCAGGGCTAGAAAATTAACAGGCACGTTTTACATTGCGCTTGTGTCTGATACAGTTTGGGATCCATTTCCTCTCTGATTTGGAGCCGCAGGTGACCGGTGTCGGGGCTGCACACGCCTGTTTCCTGTGAAGAAAGAGAAACCGGACACATAGGCTGAGAAATGAGAGAAGCAATTGTGATTGAATACTTGGTTGTGGTGACACGGTACTACTGTTCAATTATTTACTGCACAGTGCCTTGGAGTAAAAAAAGAAATCACACACACACACACACACACACACACACGAATACAGTACATGTATACTCAAGTTGTGATCACAGGCCTGAACTAATACAACTGTGCAGTTTATTGCATACAGAGAACGATCATAATGCATTTCATTCACTAATGCAATCACTCCAAGTATGGAGCCCAAGCAACACTTGGAAAGATTAGTCTTACGGACTCCACATGATCACTAAACAAGGCCCTTTGCTAACCACTAACTCAATCCAAGATTCTGTTTTGTTTAGCAAAAAAAAAAAAAGAAAAAGCAGTGTAGCTAATTTTGGTGCCGGGCCACCATTCATCCCAGTTCGATTTCAAATTGGCCGGACCAGTATATTCATGGCTTCACAAGCTATTTAAAAAAAAGACAATTCCAAATGTTTCAGATTTTTTCCGGGGGTGCAAATAATTACAAGAACATTTGGAAATATTCTGACCATATAAGTGTCAATTTCAACACAGTTGTGAACCAAAGTAGGTGTGTGAAACTTGCAGATCACCGTGGATGTACATATTATATGTACCTTTTATCGAACAACGTGATTTCCACATCCATCTGGAAATCTTGACAACCTCAACCGACTTACAAACTTAAATGGGAACTTTTCAGAATAAGGGTGTAGTTGTCCCCCTACCTTGTAATGTTACTGTACACATACAACTACATACATGTTCTGGTAGTGTGTGGAAAAAAAAAAACAAACAGAAAAAAAACGCTTCTGTTGACTGATATTTGGCAATATTCCGCTTCTTAAAATATTTCTCATCTTCCTAACCGCTTGATCCTCACTAGGGTCGCGGGGGGTGCTGGAGCCCATCCCAGCTGTCTCTGGGCAGTAGGCGGGGGACACCCTGAATCGGTTGCCAGCCAATCACAGGGCACACAGAGACGAACAACCATCCGCGCTCACACTCACACCTAGGGACAATTTAGAGTGTTCAATCAGCCTGCCACGCATGTTTGTGGAATGTGGGAGGAAACCGGAGCACCCGGAGAAAACCCACGCAGGCCCGGGGGAGAACATGCAAACTCCACACAGGGAGGCCGGAGCTGGAATCGAACCCGGTACCTCTGCACTGTGAAGCCCACGTGCTAACCACTGGACTACCGGGCCGCTATTTGGCAATATTCCATTTCTTAAAATATTTCAGAATCGGAATCAGAATCATCTTTATTGGCCAAGTATGAAGAACACACAAGGAATTTGTCTCCGGTATAACACGCTGCACTAGTATCATCGTAAATTGAGGTATTCACTTTCAAATGTGGCACAGCATTTTTTATGAAGTAGGTTTACATTTCTCCTGAAGCATCTTTTGGGCTATTTATTGGGTGCCAAATCCTCAGTAACAGCCAATTTCAGAATACCGTAGCCTTTAAAATACAGTAAGTGGTCATCAAGTGCACTCTCCAGCGGACAAAGTTAGTAGCAACAGTTACTCATTTCTCAAACTTGTCGTGTTCCTTACCTTGCAGCAGCCTCCCTTTTGCGGACCTGTTTCATCAGCTTCAGCATGTGACAGATCTGTCGCAGCGTCATGTTTGGAGCGTGGCGAGCCAGGCGTGGTCGCGGGGCATAGGGAGGACCCCGGTAAGTCAAGAGTGACAAATAGTTGCCCCGAGCAGGTCCCTTGCCAAACATTTGCAGAGGCCGAACGCTGCCTTGCGCATAGCATGACGCACACTGTCAGCACACAAGGAAGAAAGGGCAATATGTTAAAGGGGCAATTTTTCTCCAGGATTGTAATTATGATCCAATACATTTATGATCCTGTATCGCACGTGTACTCAATGGAGAAGAACGTTAAAAAACACACACATACAAACTTACAAATTACTGCCTGTTATAAGTATAAACATTTTGGTTTACCTAAGTTTAAGAACATGCGTTTCATCCCCAAAAATATCAACACAGGTTATGTTTACCTCCTCTTTTACATCATTTTATTTATTGTTAAGATACAGTATTTTTTTTTAAATCACTGATCATTATCTGTGGTGGGGCATTTTCTCATGGCTTTAACACGATCAGAAACACGGACATACATTTGCAACTTCAATTCTGATCTTTTTTTTCCCCCCATGGAATTGTCTTAATTTATTCCCAAAAGTATTTTCTTTTCATTTCATTGGTTTTACTTTAAAATAAAATGCACTACCTTCATTTGATGTGGACGTTAGGTCTCACTGTCCAGTCACATTTCAGATTTCATGTACTGTCATGTCAGGTGATCCTGCCTGGGGCCTTCAGAACCAGTCGTTCTGGTCAAAGTAACTTCGGCTTTTTAGTTAAATGGACTGTTTCTTTAACCATCAGCTTTCAAATTTGTTCGCTATCCCACAATAATGTCAACATTTTCCACCATCTAGTCGGTTGGTCAGACCAAGCCAAGTTTGATAGCAAAACGAAAAACATATTTGGTGTCAATCCAAAACTGAGAATGAATTAACTTTTTTTTGTTTTGTTAATCTCATTACCTAATTTTGTGGTAACTGAATAAACCACTTCTAAAGCGAGTGATATAAAATGTATATCAAATGCACTTATATGTCCCTCCCTTTTGTATGGATAGTGTGAATGGCACTCGACTTAATCATCTGCTCTCACAGAAACCTAACCCCAGCTCTTTTCTTGGACTGACACTTGATGACACGCGTTGCTCACTAACAATTGCTTAAACATTCATCCAGGACAACACACACGGCAAAGCTGTGTGAGAAAACATCCCGTGGTACATTTGATAGCAAAACAATTTGTTCTGATTTTAACAAGCACGAAACGGAAGAAAGCATCCCCACTAATACGAATCATTGAAGAGTTTTACGTTTGCTGATAAATGCTACACAGTTTATGCATGCACACTTACATGGACGACAGTAGTCATGATGATGATGATAAGTAAAGGCTTGATTAAATAAAATACCCTGATCGGTGTGGGGTGGCTGCTTTCTTATAGATACACACTTGAGCAGGAGACAAGACGGTCCAATCACCCTTTGAAACCAAAATCCGCCTCCTTCCGTCATCACCGCAGTGACGTCACACACGCACGCAGGCGGGCGCGCGCACGCACGCACGCACACGTCCACTCTTCGGGTTTCTTCAGGTTACATCCACTAACACGGAATCTGAATTCCATCCATCTCTATATCATGGGTCTCAATCTTCAGTCCTCGAGGGACACTGTCCTCCATGTTTTAGAATGTTTACCTCCTCCAACACACTTGATTCGAATGATCAGCACATCAACAAGCTCTTCAAGACAACAATCCCCTTGGCAACCCGACATCGAGCGGGGACATTTTTGATACAGCATCTCTATTTTTACATTTTCACGTGGATGCGGTGTTCTTAGATCACTTGATACTGTAAATGACGGTGCTACTGCTGTTGTTGTTGATAACGTTGCTTCTATTTTAATGCAAAGCAATCTATCAGTCTATCTATCGATCTTGTAAAGGGGTATCTCACCTCACGGCCTGGAGACGACACCCCCTAGTGGAGGAAGACGCACTCTACACCACAGGATATTTTAGGGTTTGTATCCATAATACTAATTACTGTATTTATTTTCAAATTGACATTGCTCTTACTTCACCTGAAATCTAAATGTGACATTACACATACATATTTGATTATTGTTTTTAACAAGCGTTTGATTATTGCCAATTTCAAAGTAATTTGTCGTAGGCCTATTATCAGCCGATATTATCTTGAAATTGACAACAATTTAATTACAATGAAGTTCACTTTTGACGCTGAAATGGAATACATGCTGCAATCTATGAGCGGGCGAGCAAACACAATCGAACCAAACATTTTATTAGTTCACATACCTGAGAGAAAATGCCATCCACAAAATTGATGATGGAGACTTGATTCCCAGTCTGTTGGTGGCTCTAATTGCCCCCCAGGGCCTGGACACAGGAGAACTTTTAATTACCTCGGTGACCTTAACCCCAGAGACTAGGTGTCACCCACCAACATGGTCCCCGCTGGTGCCAGGTAGCCCCCAAGTACCACTTGAGCAGCATGTAGGCCTCTTCTAAAAAGAACTCACCGTCTTTGATTGCTATTATATCTGATGATTTTATATGTTATGTTATATTATCAATCAATCAAACTAATTATTTAGCAATTCACATACATAAAAATGCAACTGAAAGGCAGTGCAATCAAAATCAATCAAAAAAAAAACGTCAAAATTACATCATAAAAAGAGGACCCTCCTAGCCCCAACATACACAAATACATATCCCTAGAAGTATGTACACACACACACACACACATACACACACAATATACACGTTCTCTCTATTGTTAAAAAGACGTGGCAAGGCACAGAGAAACTTTATAAGGTAAAGAGCACCCAAGGGGAGTGCATCCACACTGATAACAATGACAGCTGCCACACCTCCCAGCACGGAGGCCCCACATGAGGAAACAATCATCCATCCATCCATCCATCCATCCATCCATTTTCTAATCCGCTTATCTTCACAAGGGTTGTGTGAAGCTGTCTTCCCAGCTGTCTTTGGGCAGTAGGCGGAGTACTGTACTGTACTAATTACTAATTAGTACAGTACTAATTAATGTACTGATTACTGTACCTGTACTGGTTGCCAGCCACTCGCAGGGCACACATAGACATACAACCATTCGAGCTCACACTCACACCACAGTTTAAAATGTTCCATTAAGATGCCACGCATGTTTTGTGAATGTGGGAGGACAACGAAGTACCCGCAGTATTTTGAACAAGACCAAATCTCTGGGAGTTCTCCATTTTATTTTAGGTTTAATTTGAGTTAATTTATTACAAATTACAACCCCTCGTGAGGATAAGCGGTATGGATAATGGATGGCTGGATAGATGGATGGATGGAGGAAAGATATTTGTGGTATTGGTTCCTTGGTATTGGTATGAGTCAATACTCAAGGGTTGAGCATGGGCCCTCATATTGGCATCAGTCTGAAAAAAGTGGGATCGAACATCCCAACCTTATCATAATTTTCTTCATACCCCTTAACGAACTGCGTACAGCACATTTCGCCAGGAGGCGCTGTTAGACCAATTACGGGTCCTAAAATCTGTAGATATGAAGCAAAAAAAACAAACAAACAATATATTCTTTTACGTTTATTGGAAACAGGTGTGTATTTTAAGATTGAAAGTCTTCTAAACAAATAATGATGGAAACGGCTACCGGTAAGTCCCACAGAGACAGCAAGTCAGCATCCACTTGTTGGGTGAAGATGGAATTGATAGATGTGTAAGAAATATTCTACAGAGCTCCTAGTGTGACATTGTGAGGGAGCGCACAAGTTTTCTGTTCTTCAATGCCACCTTAGAAGTTCTGTAAAATTCGCCCATTGTTTACGAAAAACGAATAATTTGCGCAAATACACAGTTTGCTTACGGTGCAAGTTCACAGTTTAACCATCGCTTATCACGTACTTTCAACATGTATCTAAATTTCAGTGTATTTTTATTAAACATAACAATTCACAGTGATGCAGCATTTTTATTTGCATATCGATTATTAGGCCCAGGGTGATATTGGGGAAAAGACAGCTTTCAGGTTCGTTATACATTTGTAAAAATCTGACTGGAGTTTCCAAAAGGCTCGTTCACTTTTAAAGAACAGCACAATAGCGTCGGTATGACGCCATCAATCGACGCTCAGTGCTTCCCGTCAAACCCGACGAGCTGCTGTGTGCCTCACTGGTTGCCTCCTGAGCAACAGGTGCGGTTAGATGTCATGATGCATTCAAGAACAATGGGAAATTAAATAAAAGATAAAAATGGCATTACGTAAAAACTCGTTTATTACCTTTAATGCCTGGTAAAAGTAGAATAAAAAACAACCCGCCTCCAAAAAAAAAGTTAAATGGAGAACACTAACTGATTGTTCCGACCTGTGAGTGAGTGTAAGTTGACAAGGCGCGCATTTTCCATTGAACTATGCATTGAAAATGAATTTGTCGGAGCCGGTGAACGCCTCCCAGACCCCGCCTCTCAACTTTGTCCTCCCTCTGTGTACTTTTTGTCTTCGAGCGTCTGGGTGTTAACTGCCAAGTTGAACTCTCTTAACAACAGGCCTTCGGTCAGAAGTGAAGGTCTTTTTTCCCCCCGCTCTTCACACTCCCCAAATTTTTTTTCCCCCTCGGTACAGGTGGATTCTGCATCCGCAGTGGCAGCATGTCTCCTTCCACATCCCCCCGGTTCTTCACGGAGAGGGAGGTGACCCGCCACTGTACTAAGGACTCATGTTGGGTGCTACTCGGATCCCGGGTTTTCGACGTGACAGCCTTCTTGCGGATGCACCCGGGAGGGGAAGCGCTGATACTTAGCAGGTCGGGGAAAGACGTGAGCAGGGAGTTGGAGGGACCCCCGCATCGACACTCGGAGAACGCCCGACGGTGGATGGAACAATATTACATCGGAGAGTTGGACCGAGACAGCGACGACGTCACAGGGCAGCTTCAGGTAAGCAGCAGCTGTCTCCTTTGCGCGAACGTGGCTGACTGACATCACTGGCGTCAGAAAAAAAAATCTTCAGTATAAGCGTGGCAGGTGCATTGAACATTTTCAGCCATGTTCCCCGAGTTACGTGAAGTTTAGCTACGTAAGCCCCCAACCTTTTACCTGCTTCCTTCATGTTCCGCACCGACGAACTGGTTTCGATTGCTATCGAAACCAGTCTTTCCCAACCTTTATTGACCCAAGGCACATATTTGACATTAGTATAAAAACAAATAAAATCTCGCGGTGAAGTGTGAATATGCAATGCAATTGAATTTACGTCTCGTGGAAGAGCATTTTTATGTATTCTGCATGTCACTCATATGTCGCCGCATTGGCAGATTAATCAAGTACATTTTCAGAGCAATTCAGTGAAATTGAACAATTTCCAGCGATCCACTTCGCCCGAAAAGAAATATTAGCCCGTGAAGATAGTGACACGGTCTACCAGGATGTCAGTTGACAAGCTGTAACCTGTGCTGCCGCCTTTTTGGCAAAGTCATATACAGTCATATAATTACAAGGCCAAATGTTCCCAATCTTAAGAGTGAGTCTTAAGTGTACTAGCATACTATGACAGCACTTTAGTACCAAGCGTACTAAAATAGAGTTTCTGTGGAAAAAGACCAATCAATAAACTTCCTTGGCTTTCATTCTAATTTGAATAGTTGCACAAGTTTAAAATGCAGGTGATCTAGCACAGTGGATGTAGTGTGTTTGATTAGCCAAGAAGCTACGTGTTAGTAAATATGCTTTCTTCAGCAGTTTTACCCTCAGTTTTAAGTGCTTGTTCTGGGCAACAGTCACGAAATGCATTCCAGGAGTATTTGTGAACAACAAATGAGTAAAAAGTCAATTGGGGCAAAAGCAGGATGATAGGGCACAATAACACCTGAAATGCTTGATCAATGATGACAGATAAACGACAGATTAGCACAAGGCCTTCTTAAACAGCTTAGCCTTCAGGAGCTTTTTTTTTTTTTAAATGTCATTTACTTTCGACACATGGCTTTAGTCAAGTCAAGTTTAGTGGGCATTCCTGTAAGGCAGCCATGTCCAAAGTCCGGCCCGCGGGCCAAATCCGGCCCGCGGTCGAATTTCATCCGGCCCTCGGCCCCCGACATAAAATCGGTGCCGTCTGGCCCGCAGGTTGGGCGCAATGGAACACGTGTTGCATTGACTGAGGTCTCGTAGACTGGTGAGTGATGTTTCATAGAGTACTGCTTCCCTCTAGTGGCTAAATGAGTAATAGCATTCAGTAAATGAGTAATAGCATTTAGACACTAGAGGGCATCACTCACGAGTTAACAAGACATCACTCCGTGTTTATATTGACTGATATGTCATATTTCAAATTCCTGTTTCAAATGAACCAAAAGAAATTCTTAAGATTGGTGAAATTAAAATAAAAATGGAAATGTGAAACAGACTGGCTTACTAAAATTTGTTGAACAATATTGTTGTTCAATGTAAAGAATGTCAGCCAAGGTCGGCCCCCCGACATTTTACCACATAAAATCTGGCCCCCTTGGCAAAAAGTTTGGACACCCCTGCTGTAAGGCATCAGGGACTGTACCTGTTCAAAACTCACTTGTATTCTTTGGCGTTCGACTCAGCATGACTTGATTGTTCTTGATTTTACTGTTTGGTGCTTTCTCCCGCCTTTATTACCGATTTGTCTTACTGTCTATTGTGCATGTTCAATCGCTCCATGAACAGCACTTTGTATGCAGGGATGGCTGTTTGAAAGTGCTCGAGAAATACTCTTGACTTGACTTGACTTTGCTTTGCTTTTATTGATTGTAAGGGAGGGGATGAGATGTTGGCAAAAGGAGACGCACAAGGAGGGATCTGCTTTGAAATGGCCAAAACGTCAAGGAGGAGCAGGGAGGGGCGCATAGGTGAACCATTGGTGGTGGTGGGGCGAGGGTGGGGGTGGGGGGGTGCTTGGATGCAAGGTTGGGGGTGGATGTGGGCCATGTAAGTGATTCTGTAGTGGGGGGGGGGGCAGTGTGGAAGAGAGATAAAAAGCAAATTGGAGGAAAAAAATGGTTTGTCTTGTCCCATTGATCGAAGGACAAAAAAACAGTGCTCCTTAACGGTATTGATTGTTTCTCTAGTTGTGTTTTCGGAAGAACACCAAGGAGTTTGCATGTACAAGGTGAATGTCCGGTGACTAGAAATTTCGCCGAAGTCATGAAGAAAAATGCTTTCAAAAACATTTATGGGGATTTCTTCTTATCGTATTTCTTATTGTTTGAATATTTAGTTCTTATTGGTTTCGTTCTGTTTGTGAATAAGGTGATGGAAATTAGAACATTCATCAATCATCTTCCATTCATCTGGGGTCGTGATGCAGAAGCAGCGGCTTAAGCAGCGAAGCGCAGACTCCTCTCTCCCTAGCCACTTCGTTCAGCTCTTTTGGCGGAGTCCCAAGGCATTCGTTCCCAGGCCAGCAGGGAGATAGAATCCCTCCAGTGTTGTCCTGAGTCGTTCTCAGGGTCTAACGCCGCTGGGACGTGCCCGGAACATCTCACCGGGGACTCGTCCAGGAGGCATCCCGATCAGATGCTCGAGCAATAATTGAATCATGTGTCTTTATTTGCTTTGACTGTATCTCGGTTGTTCACCCTTTCATGTACCAATAATGATAACCTGTAAACTGATAACATGATAAGATGTCCACTGTAGTAACCGCGGGCCCTGAAAGGGTTTAATACGTTCTAGTGACTCGCTCATATGCAAGGAAGGTTGGGCACACCGATGTATAAAACTGCAAGCGTTCCCCCTTTTTTTCTTGAGCCCTCCCAACATGTTCAGTCATTTTTTGGACTACATTACAAAGCGCACTTGATTAAAAGCTCAGCAACATATGTTACCTAATTGTGGAGGGTGAAATACTGCGACATTTAAGACCACTTTAGACGAGCCGTTTCCTTCACCTCAGATATGGTTAAAAAAAAAAGGAAATCGGGCTCCACTCTATCCATACTGCTCTACGCCCGTCACACTCTGCTCTTCTTCTGCGGTGTGTTACCGCAGTGTGCATCACACGAATTAGTGATGCAATGAATTGATAATAACATTCCTCGCCATCACTATTCATTCATTCATCTTCCTAACCGCTTGACCCTCACTAGGGTCGCGGGGGGTGCTGGAGCCTATCCCAGCTGTCTTCGGGCAGTAGGCGGGGGACACCCTGAATCGGTTGCCAGCCAATCGCAGGGCACACAGAGACGAACAACCATCCACGCTCACACTCACACCTAGGGACAAATTTAGAGTGTTCAATCAGCCTGCCACGCATGTTTTTGGAATGTGGGAGGAAACTGGAGCACCCGGAGAAAACCCACGCAGACCCGGGGAGAACATGCAAACTCCACACAGGGAGGCCGCAGCTGGAATCGAACCCGGTACCTCTGCACTGTGAAGCCGACGTGCTAACCACTGGACTACCGGGCCGCCCACTCGCCATCACTAATAATCAATTATTTTATCACAGCATGATTTTATTAGTGGTGCTCCGATTGCTCAGCCACTGATTGCGATCGACCGATTTCCGTGGAAAAGTACATGATGGGCAAATGTTGTTGAACACACACACACACACACACACACACACACACACACACACAAAAAAACATTACCCGCAGCTCTTACTTTGCAGCCATCAGCCAGTTCGACACCAGCCTATGTGCAATGTAGTGCCCATTCCTCCTTTCCTCAACACTGTATGGGTGACCGACAATGCCGCCTCCACAAAAACAAACAAACAAACAAACAAACAAACAAACAAACAAACAAACAAACAAACAAACATTGTGTTTGTCTATTCTCCATCAAACTCTGAACGGAAGGTAGATGAACAAACAAACAGAACAATATTTGGACCAATCATGTGAATTTGGACAATTACCGGTACTTGCGGCACACCTGATGATTTGTCACGACACAGTAACGTGCTTCACGACACAATGGTTGTGACTCACTGAGCTGAAGAAACGGGTGCCGCTCAATAATAATAATAATAATAATACATTTTATTTGTGGGCGCCTCAATAGTGATGTTTCGCCATGCGATGTGGGCAAAACATGAAATTCAATTTGAATGACAATTTGAGGTGTATGACGGTCGGTCATTGTTGCTGACGGCTTCATTTTACGGTTGGATCAGCTGTACCTCGGCTTGCATGCGAACTGGAGAAACAGCTCATCCTTTTTGCTGTGGCGGAAGGGAGTAGATTGTTTGCACAGTTTTGTTTTAAAGACGACAAAGACGCATTGAGCATGAGGAACTTTACGGCGGTAAGCACAGCTGAGGGCACAACGTTGGTCATGACAGTGAGTCACAACAACATTCCAATATTGGCTTTCCATAATTGAGGTGTTCAACAATTGGCAAAGCACTTTAGTTTTCCACATTCCTTGGGCGCACTTTGTCCAGCTTAGTTAATGTTAATGTTCCTCAGTTTTTTTTGTTTTTTTAAAAATTCCAGACCAGTTCTATATTCTTGAGTTAACTGTGCACAAGTTCAGATGCAGATTGAACCCGTAACATTTTGTAGTCGGGGAGGTTGAAACACATGAGGAATTATTGAATGGCTGTTTGATTTTTGCCAAATTTCAAGACGTGTTGAAACATTCCGCTCAAGAGGAAATGTTACAGATACAGTCGATCATATGAATCAAGCTTGCCTTCAACCATCATTGATTTTTTTTTTTAAACAATCAATTGGCTAATACTTAAAAAAATATCAGAAATAGGAAAGTCTTGCATTGTTATTATGATAAGGTTTATCATATTTAACGTATATAATCATCAGCTAGGGCGGCCCGGTAGTCCAGTGGTTAGCACGTCGGCTTCACAGTGCAGCGGTGCCGGGTTCGATTCCAGCTCCGGCCTCCCTGTGTGGAGTTTGCATGTTCTCCCCGGGCCTGCGTGGGTTTTCTCCGGGTACTCCGGTTTCCTCCCACATTCCAAAAACATGCGTGGCAGGCTGATTGAACACTCTAAATTGTCCCTAGGTGTGAGTGTGAGTGCGAATGGTTGTTTGTCTCTGTGTGCCCTGCGATTGGCTGGCAACCAATTCAGGGTGTCCCCCGCCTACTGCCCGGAGACAGCTGGGATAGGCTCCAGCACCCCCCGTGACCCTGGTGAGGATCAAGCGGCTCGGAAGATGAATGAATGAATGAATCATCAGCTAATTGACAATTAATTTTTCAAAGGTGCCGTTTGAAGTCCTCGAACGGTTAACGAAGGCCATGCCAACATACTTATCTCATTTGTGTTGCCCATTAATTTAATTCATTCATATAAAATGTTGAGTTGTGTTGTTTGGGTAAGATACTTCCTGTGTAGTTATGGTATGTTGTTGTTATTATTATGGAATGGTTGGTCGACCGGTAAGTCGGTTGGCCTCACAGTGCCGAGGTGCAGAGTTTGATTCCAGCTCCAGCTGTCCTCTGTGGAGTTTGCATGTTCTCCCCGTGCCTGCGTCGGAACTTTACTTTGAACGCCCGGTTGATGCCGACGTCCAGCGGTTGGAGTTCTTAAGTCAAGCCTCCGGGAATAACGGCAAGCTCAGAGTTCATTTGCTTGACTTGGTTTTTCACTGCCGCTGTGAGATGGGCACGCATGCCAAAAGCACAACCGATGGCTTGAAGTTTGAACTGAGCTTCGTAGGCGTGTCTCTTTGTAGAATTTATTTTCGGGGGTTCTTAGAAAGCAAAACCAAAGTTGTTTTGGAACAATGCACATAGGCACACTCTATACAGGTGTTGGTATTTGCTTGCGGCGTCCCTTTAGCGTCCACTTACACGCCCACCCTTCACTGATTGGCCGACTTCTTTGCCGCAAGCCTGTCCACAGTCACTTCCGCCCTTTTCTCTATATCAACAGCGTGTCGGCTGTCAGTCAGGTTTTGGAACTCAGCGCATACACAAGACGCTCCGCATCATAAGGCGTCCTGTCCATTTTGGAGAAGATTTAAGACTTTTAATGGCGCCTTATAGTCGTGAAAATACGGTAGTCATGCTGAAATTAAATACACAGTTGTGCCTTGAGATATGAGTAACCTGTTCATTTCTGATTTTATTTATTTATTTTTACTTTGCCTTGTAAGTGTAAATTTCAGATACGAATACAATTAAAGTCGCCTGACAATAGGGCTGTACAAGCAAATCATTTTGACAGTTGAATAATCACAGGTTATCTTTGCGGTTAGTAGACTCATCAGAGCATCTGTAAATCGCATCCTATCACACCAGCAAGCACGTGAGCTTTTATCATTAGCTTCCAGCTTGAGGTTTTTGAAGTATGTACAAACTACAAATAATGACAGCTAAGATGATAGTCGGCGGCCCGGTAGTCCAGTGGTTAGCATGTCGGCTTCACAGTGCAGAGGTACCGGGTTCGATTCCAGCTCCGGCCTCCCTGTGTGGAGTTTGCATGTTCTCCCCGGGCCTGCATGGGTTTTCTCCGGGTGCTCCGGTTTCCTCCCACGTTCCAAAAACATGCGTGGCGGGCTGATTGGACACTCTAAATTGTCCCTAGGTGTGAGTGTGAGCGTGGATGGTTGTTCGTCTATGTGTGCCCTGCGATTGGCTGGCAACCGATTCAGGGTGTCCCCCGCCTACTGCCCGGAGACAGCTGGGATAGGCTCCAGCACCCCCCGCGACCCTAGTGAGGATCAATGAATGAATGAATGAAAGATTATAGTACATTCGAGTTTTAATACACGTACAGTAAGTTTGGAAAATGGAACCAAAAGCTGTAAGTATGAACACTTGCAGTATGAAGGGACGGGTTTAGTCTTGTATTCGCCAAAACAGGGCGCCCACAGTCCCCCTCGTTGATTTTAAGGCAAGACACCATGTTAAGGCCATTGTGACCTATTTTGAACGGAAGTGCACTTTTATAGTGCTCTATCCAGGTATGTGACAACTGACCCATTTCCTCCATTTTTGGTGAGGGCATTTTTGTGTTATCACCTCACGCAGGTCTTTTCTTGACTCCTCTCAGACACTTTAGCTGTCCTGTTAAAAAAAAAAAAAAAACGTGTTTTCCGCAACTCTTTTTAGATTTAATGTACAGTGGAACCTCCTGTGTCGTCATGGTTTTAATTTGATTTTCATATGTATCCATGTTTATCACCCCTGCAGGGGGGGGGATAACTCATCTTTGCCTGCCCAAAGTGAAGAACGCTAGTTGCAACATATATATCAAACTTTACAACATTGTTTTGAGGTATTTGGGGATATGCGGACATGGTTTCATTAAATGTCTAAAACAAGTGTAAATGGCTTTGATGGCACACAGTCGTTCCCAATGCTTACGTCGACTCAGAATCGTCTCTTTGTTCTTGTTTGTAATCAGCCGCACACACTTTCAACTGATCTAATCAATATTCACCGAAATATTTGCCCCCAAAAAATACATCTTATTTAATGCACATCGACTGACGTGTTTGTGAAAAAAAAAAATATTCCCTTAATACTCCAAAATCAGAGAAATACAGATTTGGCACGCTGGACTTCACTGTCACTGGAATCTCTTTAAATTCTTGGTGGACGTAATAAATGTCCCCATTAGTGCTGTCATGGTCTGAAGTGAATTTCAACATATTCATCACATGAATTTATGGCGCAATAGTTTGGTATTGTTTCTTTAACACAATGGAGAGTGGACTTTCCTTAATGTGTTTCTGGATGCATGTACCCTCGGGCAGGTTTACAATCAAAAAGTTTACACTGCCAACAATGTGGAACTGGTTTATAATAAACAATGCTTGTTTACATTCAGAGGCAGAAAGGGTTAGTTTATAATGAAAATAAAGATATTCCATTGTTCATATTTTCATATTGTTCATATTACGCAATGTCAGTTTTGGGTTTTGGCAGTTATAATCAAAGCTAAATTGGGATATACACATACGATAATCAAGCCTGTTGATCCTATTTGGATTATTCCGTAGTGTTGGGGAATGATAATGACTTTTTTCCTCCCCAAACTGCTTTGGAAAACAGTTGGGACTAACAGTTGTAAATGTTAAACCTGTTCAATATTTACAATACAAAATCCTGTGCTCAAGACCGAGTCGAGGCGAGATATGGCTTTGACGCAAAAGGAACAAT
The DNA here is from genome assembly GCF_025434085.1 of Hippocampus zosterae. Classification (NCBI taxonomy): domain Eukaryota; kingdom Metazoa; phylum Chordata; class Actinopteri; order Syngnathiformes; family Syngnathidae; genus Hippocampus; species Hippocampus zosterae. Next base: position 28,555,203 of record NC_067453.1, on the reverse strand, counting down.
GGCCGATGAGGACGTTTCCTGAAACTCACGCTGTCAGACAAATAAAGGAGCAACCGGTTGTGTTGAATGTTTGCGTAACGCGTCTCCTATGTTGTTCATATAGGTCTCGTCATGCATCCAATTTTACGTTTTAAATCAATCGTGCTCGGGACGTGATACTTTTCAATGATCTCTGCATAGACTGGAAACTCTTCTTCGTCTTCCTGTTTTATTGGCAGTTGGCATACAAAATCGGAAACTCAGCTGCACACAATAAGCACGATTACAGTTACATTCGCTAAGTTTTTCTCCGTGGCTGTAGAGAAAGATGGCAGCGAAACATGTTAGCCTTTGACCATCAATGTCGTTATGAACACAGTGGACCAATGAAACTCTCCATATCTGTCCTTATATTGAATATTCATCAGGCATTTCCGGTTGCAGTATGCATGTGTAAGGGTGGTGCGGGCTACCTGAAGAGAGAAATTAGAATTCAAATTCTACATGCAGAGCGAAAAACAAGAATCTGAAGTTGAGTTTAATCAGCACAGAGAACAAATGCCATGAATCCATCCATATCTGCATTGCGACCCCCCCCAGTCTCTCGATTGTTGGCCGACTGACTCCCACCGTCACTTGCAATGAACAGGACAGCAAGACCAGCACAGGAGCGATAACGCCTTCACGGACTTTCTATATACTGTCTCCACGCATACCCTGCGTCTTCCCCAACATGTAACAAACGTAGTTTCCAAACGCTGCGTTGCCACGTGGTGAAGCTTGTGGCGAATTTGCCTCGTGTTGACAATGAGAGACTGAGAGGTGCTTGCAGGCACTATTTCTCGGTACTCGGTAAATGTACTGTATCTATAATAATAAGGATAGATGAATAAATGGTCTGGGCCGATTACATGCCCCCAATATCTGCAATTAAAACACATACAACATGTGATAGGTGATCAGTAAAAAAAAAAGTGTTATTTTGAGTTCTGCGTGTCTTAAGTTATGTGTCTTAAAAAGTTTTATGTGCCTCACTGTGCTATTTTAGAAACCTGTCTTGGGACTAAGGCTGAAAACTAGCATTTATGCTAAGTCCAGCGCATTTACATTTGCTTATTCTTGTGTTGATTGACCGTTCCAATATACAAACTAACTAGCTGGTTCGCCGGCTCATCAGCTAGTTCCTGCGGAAGGCTGGTAAGGTGGGCCTTTGGCCCACAAAAGTGTTGTTGCTTGGTTCAACTTTTTGTTCATCTTCATTGCTTATCGCGAAAATAAAGAGATGTTTAGCTCTACTAAATAACTAACAATTTCATTGCAATGCTTGTGGGTAGACAACATTTTTTCGCTAAGATGCCCGCGCGATCGTAGTGAGCCACTGCCTGAGCGGCGCAGTGGCGGCGCGCAGCGGCGCGGTGAAGTAGGTACGTTTTGAAAAGGGACAGACGGAAGGACAGACCGCGTGCGGGACGACGCACAATATATATATAGAAATATAAAAAACTAAAAAATACCTTAATGGTTACCTGCTGGCAAATGTGTTGAGGATGCACATTTTTTGTTTTTGAGCTCCAAATACTGAGTGATTCATGAAACACAATGACTGTTTTTGAAATTGTGTAAAACTTCATTTACCGCAGAAAACATTTGGGGAGCTATTCGTTAGCCTGCCAACTCGCTGCACTTTTTGCATTTTTAAACAAAGGTGTCAGTTTTCTAAGGATTAAAAAAAAAACCCAAAAACATTCATCGATTGCAAATCGGAAAAGCTTGTTAATGAACATCTAAACAAAATCAAATGCCGTGAGTTTGTATTACTCACAATTGTGACATCAATATTTTCCGGATTTTTACTGCAAACGAATATCGGCTCCAAATATTGGTTATCGGCTTCCTTGACTAGTAATAATCGGTATTGGCCCAGAAAATAACTGGTATTTTAACTAATTAAATTGATTAATTTTAACTAATTAATTTTTAATTTTAACTAATTAAAATTAGTCATTTTATAACTAATCTACACCCATTCCAGCCTGGAAAAGTCATTTGAATTATTCAATAGAAAGATGTAAGAGTAATGCAAAAGTCCTGAGTGAATGCACACTTCCCACCCAAATTCGAACTGCCATTACAATTTGCCACTTGACATACAAAACATTACTGCAGTCACTGCAGAAAGACAGTGCAGACATTGTTTAACGACCAGAGAGTCACAAATGGCAGACTGTGCGGATGACAATCTGGAGTGCTCCACAAGCATGTGATCAGAAGGATTTCAATCAAGGGACAAAAGAGATTTCTTTTTGCTACATATTTAAATATCACAGAAGCTCAACAACTGATGAAATCGTCGAATACATTTGGCAACATTAGCGCACGGGGGGGGGGGGGGGGGGCGAGCATTGCATTGGTGAGGGTGGGGGTTAATATATTAAGTGGATGGAATGTCGGCGGGTAAGCAAGTCATGGAATGGAATGCGGACTTCCATCTGCGAAGATTTCGGGTCAATGATGCGATTGTTCTCCGCCACAATGCACAGCCGCCGACGAGAGAGAAACTGCTGGGTGCGCTCGCTATATGTCCGAGTTGAAGAATTTTACAATTAGAATCAATCAACAGCCTAAATACCAATTTGTACAGTTATTGGCCTGTAGAATTGTCGATAGCATTTCAGCATTTACCTAAACCGCTGCATGTCGGATCGTGGCGTGAGAGCAAAACTTGCAGATAGGGAGAGATGGAAGAGGCTCTTGCAACCCCTCAAAAGGGTGAAGCTGCCAGGGTAAGAAGACTGCCTACTGCATCACGTCTTCAGCATTCCTAAATTTCCCGACAGCGTCCGATTGTCTCTTGCAAGTCTGAAATGCAGCCCCTGAGTTTGCGCCATGGTGATACATTACCCAAGGTATTGTTTTCCTTCGCTACCATAGAGACTGCCGACATGACACTTTGCGCTCAGGTGAAGGCCTCAGGTGGCTTTACACCTCGCCGCAGTTAACACCTGATCAAGGGAAGAGAGGCTGAAAGATGGCAGGAGTCAGGAAAAAAAAACAAAAAACAAGATTTACGTTGCTGTCTTCATTGGAAATGTCGATTATTGGCCTCACATTCCAGGAAGATGCCACTCCTTTTTCCGTCATTGACGAACATTGTTTTGAATGCAGCTTGCGTTGCATCCTGATGTCTATTTTTTTTTTTTTTTTGGGTACATTTGTTGTCCAAGGCTGGGCAGTTGTCACACGAAACTACATGGCACGTCATTTTATCCCACCCTACAAACATTCTGTCTCAGCATGACTTAGATTTGTTCTTAATTTTACTGCTTGGTGCTTTCTACCGCCTTTTATTACCGATTCGTCTTACTGTTTATTGTGTATGTTAAATCGCTGTTTGAAAGCGCTCGAGAAATACTCTTGACTTGACTTGACTTGACTTGATAAACAGACAAATGTAACGGGTAAACGGGTTTTACGATTGGAATTTTTTCAGTAACTTTTGCACTCTTGTTGAATCGTTGTTAAATTATGAAGATGGACAATTTCTTTGCTGTAAAGGAATTGGGTGAAATGACTGTCAAACAACGCTAGTGTGCTTGCTGCTGGTGCGTGGTAACTTGACACCGTGTCCTCAAAATTGGCTAGCTACAGACAGCCTCTGATTCTTGTGTGTGTACACATGCAAACACACGCAGGCATGCTTTGAATCTGGAATACTGGTCATTCGGGTCCGTTGAGTTTTTTTTTTTTTTTTTGGCATGTGACATTAGCACTTTTATCTTCCTCTCACGTGCAAACTCAACCGCACGCTCTTTATCCGCCCACATTTGGGTAACTGTGACACGGTAGGGTAGCCCAAATGCACGTCAAGTCAGTCATTCAAAGAACGGATTGAATCCAAACAGCAACATCTATGCACAACCACAAAAAATTAATCTATGCAGTGTATGGCATTAGGGGCGGCCCGGTAGTCCAGTGGTTAGCACGTGGGCTTCACAGTGCAGAGGTACCGGGTTCGATTCCAGCTCCGGCCTCCCTGTGTGGAGTTTGCATGTTCTCCCCGGGCCTGCGTGGGTTTTCTCCGGGTGCTCCGGTTTCCTCCCACATTCCAAAAATATGCATGGCAGGCTGATTGAACACTCTAAATTGTCCCTAGGTGTGAGTGTGAGCGTGGATGGTTGTTCGTCTCTGTGTGCCCTGTGATTGGCTGGCAACCGATTCAGGGTGTCCCCCGCCTGCTGCCCGAAGACGGCTGGGATGGGCTCCAGCACCCCCCCGCGACCCTAGTGAGGATCAAGCGGCTCGGAAGATGAATGAATGAATGAATGTATGGCATTAAAATGTGTCAGGCTTCCTCTGTTTATACTGGAGCACAATGTAGATGTTCAGTCACTCAGCACATGGAATATAGCAAGCAAATAGGTGTGCTCTTGGCGCCGAAAGATCAGCAGTGATGGCTGATGATATTTCAAGGATGACTTTTACTCTCATGACTGCCTCTTTGATGTTAAGTCCATCAAAATATTCCCTCTGTTTGATGCGTGCAGATGAATGAGTGAGATGCATTCATTCATATTATCCAGTCGGACCGGATGATTATGGGAATCAAAAAGATTTAGATTGAGACTGAAATCACAATGATTCAATCGATCATTCATTGATTTCGGAGCTCAGTACGTCGCACACCTCAAATTAATTGACGATGGGTTTCGTACAGCCGACATCACACTTATGAAAGTTAATCGGTTGTGGGCGGCTGTCCCGTGCCGTTCGGGAAAATTATGACATTCCTGAATGAGTCATCGTCCGTCTTATTTTTGTTAGGAAACAATGAGCAAATGCTGACATTTTTCATGGATAACCTCTAACCAAAATCCAGTTGTAATATAATGAGGAAAATTGAGACAAATTGTTCTCTTTCAATCCCGCCACGTTCCCGCGTTAACATTGAAAGCTACGTTTCCACAAATGGCAGCATGCAAGCACATCACTTTAAATTCGTAAATGATGGAACACGGGACTGTTGTTGCATGTGTGCTGTGACCAGCAGAGAGATACATCGCTCACATAACTCAAATGCTCAAACGAGCGTATGTCACATTTAAATACACCCTTGGAAAAAGGTGAGGCCGAGCAGTTGTTGCATGGAATATCGGCGCGGTATGCAAATGTGAGTATCTTTTTTTTCTTTTTTTTCCTTCTTTGTTCTTTCCTTTTTTTTTTTTTTTTCAAATGTGAGTATCTTAAGGTGTGTTGCAACCCTCTGTGAGTTGCAAATTCTAAACTGTGGTCCGTTGCAAAATCTCCCTAGTGACATCACACATTTTTATGAGGTGTGATGATGTGTATCAGAGCAAGCAGAAATAATATGTCCCAGTGGTCCTCAACTAGAAATGCTGTAGGTCCACTTTTTTTTTCTTTTTTTTCCTTTTTTAAATAAGATCAAGCTCCGATCCCATGCACATGGGGAGCGGGGCTATATGCCCATTTAGTATGGTCAAGCCAAACTTATACAAATCAACACTTCCTCACAACCAACCAATAATGGGGTGCATGAAAATAACAATTATTCACATTGCCAGTACACGGCAAATAATGAGAGTTATTGTGTTGAATGCACGGGAACTCTTTTATTTTGTTAAGATGTGTCTGCTTAATAATAGAAATAGCCCTTTTAGGGAGGTAAGACATTTTCACTTGAACCTTGTTAAACAGTAGTTGTCTTTTTTTCCCTTAATTTAACAAAAACAAAACAAAATACAAATTTTACCAAAATAAATACTAAACATGAAAACAAAAATATCATTTTCATTTGTACGATTCCCCTTTTCACGTCCCCTCTGAAATCACTTAAAAATTATCTCAGAAGAGGAGTTATCCATCCATCCATTTTCCGAACAGCTTGATCCTCACTAAGGTCGCGGGGGGTGCTGGAGCCTATCCCAGCTGTCTTCGGGCAGTAGGCGGGGGACACCCTGAATCGGTTGCCAGCCAATCACAGGGCACACAGATACGAACAACCATCCACGCTCACACTCACACCTAGGGACAATTTAGAGTGTTCAATCAGCCCGCCACGCATGTTTTTGGAATGTGGGAGGAAACCGGAGCACCCGGAGAAAACCCACGCGGGGAGAACATGCAAACTCCACACAGGGAGGCCAGAGCTGGAATCGAACCCGGTACCTCTGCACTGTGAAGCCTTCGTGCCCACCACTGGACTACCGGGCCGCCCTAAGAGGAGTTAAGAACCATTTTAAATACTGACACAAGGGAGCACAGGAATGTGCAGTGCTGTTCTTCCACTGTAGGTGAATGCAATGTCTGAGGCATGCAAATATTATTTGAGGACGCCATTGGGATGTTCATTTCCCATGTTGCGGTGTTCTGTTATTAAACAGCTGCAAAGTAGACGGCAGCAGAACTGCACACAATCGAAACCTCCCGCGATTCGTTTTGTCTAATTGTCTGTGCGTGGCTCTCCTGGGCTGAGCACACTGTGGCGTCGCGCAAGCGTCTGTTTCCTGACACAATCATCCATTTTGAATGCGTGTGTATTGGGATAGACGCGTGGTGACGCTTATGTATGTGCAAAGCTTCAGTTCAGAGGAGCCAATCAGCGCATCATTATCGCCGACATACCCTGCTCAGCCAGGGTCTCCAGTTCGTCAGACATTATACACACAAAGTTGCGCTGCTGTGGTCCTCTGCATTACATCTGTTAGTGCACGCAAAGAATACAACGGATAATTTTAACAAGCGATTGCGGTAATGCGCAGATAATAGTCCAAAAATATAACATGTAGAACAGGGGTGTCCAAACTTTTTGCCAAGGGGGCCAGATTTTATGTGGTAAAATGTCGGGGCTGACATTCTTCACATTGAACAACAATATTGTTCAACACATTTTAGTAAGCCAGTCTGTTTCACATTTCCATTTTTATTTTAATTTCAACAATCTTATGAATTTCTTTTGGTTCATTTGAAACAGGTATATCACATGCAACTGCTTATTCACTTGACTTTTTCTTAAACAAGTCTCCTGAGTGCAAATTGATTGATTTGAAACATAAAATGTATCACCATGACTTTTCAATAGTCACAAAACCTTTGACTCGAACAACAGGGAAATGAACAAGCAATACACATATCCACAACTGCAAGGATCATTTGAAATATGACATATCAGTCAATATAAACACGGAGTGATGTCTTGTTAACTCGTGAGTGATGCCCTCTCGTGTCTAAATGCTATTACTCATTTAGCCACTAGAGGGAAGCAGTACTCTCTGAAACATCACTCACCAGTCTACGAGACCTCAGTCAATGCAAGACGTGTTCCATTGCGCCCAAACTGCGGGCCAGACGGCACTGATTTTATGACGGGGGCCGAGGGCCGGATGAAATTCGACCGCGGGCCGGATTTGGCCCGCGGGCCGGACTTTGGACACACCCGATGTAGAACGTAAAAATCGCTTTATAATTTTTCATTTTATACAATTTGCCGAGGGTCCGGACAGAGGAGGTCGGCGGTCCGGTCGTGGATCGCGGTCTGCCAGTTGAGGAAGACTGTCATAACCCATCAGCATCATAAACCGGGGTTGGAGACTTTATTTTTGTTTCGATTGCATGTGACGTGCTATAGTGATCTGCTGTTTATATGTGCCACTATATTAATTAGAACGGGCATGTCCAGCTCCAGGCCTGGAGGGCCACTGCGCTGCCAGTTTTCCAGCTCTCCCAGTTGCAACACACCCGATTCAGTTGATCAGCTCATCAGCCCGCTCTGAAGCAGCATGACAACGATTCGAAATATTTGAATCAGGTGCGTTGCTCCTGACAGCGGCCCTTGAGGGCTGAGTTTGGACACCCTTGAATTATAACGCCCGCATCACATGTTCATCACACGTACCTAAACAATCAACATTTGACATCTTCATCAAGTCATTGTAAAGCAGTTTATTTTATTCAGACATTACATCCAAAACCAGTTTGACACTTTCAAGGTGAAAGATGTAGCATAAAACTATTAAATCTGAAGAGTCTTCACACAATGGTGTGTTAGCTATTACAGAAACACGAAAAAGATATTTACCAATCCTGTCAAATTAGGGCAGAAACCTTGAGTGGCGGTCTCAGACATATAGTGTCAAATCAGTCGTGCTGAGAATCATTTCGTGACACTGTTTCCTTTTCCACGACTCATTAATTAAAATAATCCATCTAAATCCCCCCCCCCTCCTCCCTCTGCCCTTGGTGGCCCATTGCAGTGTCAGTGTTGCGATAGTACGAGGCCTCATCACCAAACTCTTGAACAGTAACGAGCTCCTTTGTTTTCTTTTATATTTCGACTGCTCGCACACAGAAAGCCAGTCTTGTTTCTGCCTTCACCCCCCCAATCCGGAAAAAAATCCTTCTCATTGACATTATTGTCGACTGTAACATTATCAATCAAGATAATTCATTGGTGCCCCCCCCCCCCCCAAAATACAAAACCACTTACGTGTTAAAAAGTAAACCGGTATGCGGTGTTCATTTGTTAGTCACTTATTAACCAAACATCACACACACACACAGGAATGCACTCAAGGTTAAACAAAAATCTAAAGTGAAACCGTTGTTGATAGGTAAGAACAGAGTAAGAAACGTAATACAATGATTGGCGTCATTGCTAATGTGACAATGGGCCATCCGTGCGTGTGGTTTCACTTGTTGCCTCACAACTGAAGAGTGTGCATTAGCCCTCTTTGGATGCCAACCAACAATTATTGACGGAACTTGCTCCATCTGCTGAACCAATGACGAATACTTGGCTGCAAGGTTGAACTGGACACTGTCACCTGAATAGGACTTCAAGTGACCTTTTAAAAATGTCCAATGTAATGATCGTAACTCTGGAGAGTGACTGTTCTGACTTTTGTCAGAGATCAAAGGTCTTAAAAAAAATGATCTCTTGTCGTGTTAGTTGGAATTTTAGTTGAGAAAAGTACCTGTGTATCAGTCACTTGGTATTGTTCCGTGAGTACTCAAGAGTCGAATACGCTGCGTGTAAATACCATTCAAGCTCAACTCTTCTACTCTTGCACGGTCGTAAACTTATAAAAGCCACGCTCCAGAACCACAATTTGATTTCACATGAATCCGTGCTTGGTAGTAGTCATTTAAAAAAAAAAAAAAGATTAATCGCATGATTTTAATCATTCAATTACTAATACGTGCTTTTGTATTAAGAAAGTGGGTGAGTAGCCATTGATATTATGTTTATTTACATAAATAGTACACACACACACACACACACACACAGAGGGTGTCAAAGTGAGGACCGGCCAAAATGTCCTCACTTCGTCAAAATGTCCTCACTCTGTTGGTTAAAAACTCATGCCGGTTCTCACAATGTTGTGAGTACAAGAACACATATTATCATGAGCCAGATTTTGTGGAATGCTGTATTCATGATGCCATATGAGCACAATAAAAGTGTTAAACAACATATTTTGATCCATTTATTTTATTGAATAAACCTGGAGTACACAGCTGCTGATGTAATTGAGTATTAATGCATAGTTTTCAAACATTTACCCTTGAAATATTCTACTTTTGAGTATCTGAATTCTTGATCATGAATATCAGTCAAAATAGAAAAATGGGTTCCCGTGATGAATGTTGACAGAACCCCCAAATTAGTTACACTGGTTTCCCATTGGGTAATCTAACGGAACCGAAAAACAGTTTCTCTTAATTCCTGAAATCTTCAGGCCTGAGACGGAGCTGCACGCCGCACAGGACTGAACATTCATGAGGAAAGCAGTGTGGGCAGGAGAATAGGGCGTGTTACTTTAGATTATCTTCTGGCAAATGTTATCTTTTATGGTGGTTTTTGTTGTTGTTAAGCAATTAAAGGACTGTTTTTTTTTTGTGTTTTTAAATGTTCTGTTTTTAAAGAAAACAGAACATTTCACAAAGATGCCGGTGACTTGTCCAATCACGCCACACGTGTCGCTATGGGTTCTCACTGTGTTGAGAGTCACAGCACCCATTGTCACTGATTTACAGCGTATTGAAATTCAGTAAAAGTCTGACTGGAAATGACTTTGACAATCCCCCCCCCCCTGCCCCCCCCCCCCCGCCCCACCTCATTAAACAGGAGAGTTTTATCCCATTCTTTGGATCTTATGAAAGCCAAACTTCTTTTCAGGCATCTAAGTGTGTCATAGGAAGCTCGGCAAAATGTACTCCCTAGATGCACGACAGTGATCCCTCACAATATCGCGTTTCACTTATCGCAGCTTCAGCACATCGTGTTTTTGTTTTTTTTTTCCAAAGCACTGTATTAAAAAAAAATGCCGAATGACTCAGAGGTTTTGTTCCTGCCCATATTGTACGTGCCATGGGCACTCATTCAAGGCACATGATTAGTTCCTGGCGACACAGGAAGGCCGGAGCCAGAATCAAACCCTGCACCTCTGCACTGTGAGCCCGACACGCTAACCAGTCGATCAAAGGTCCGTAAGGTGAAATTCAAAGTCACACTAATGGCCAAAAGGTCATGGCACCTCAGCATACCCCAATCTTTAAAAGAAGGGCATATTTAGAATTGCTGTTGAATTCCTTAGCCAACGATAGCATTCTTTTGAATACCTTTTGAATACTTTTCCTTCCGAGATATTGGGGTGTAAATGATACTCTTCTCGTTGTGGGGATCTGCAAAATTCGGCGGGCCACGTCTGTCAGGTTTGGTGTTGTAAGGTCAAAATCCAATTCTCCGATGTATGGGCAAAAACCGTCTTTTTTGTGGGGTGATTTCAGCCAGAATGATTTGTCAGGCTACATACTGTATTTTTACAGACGTGTTAAAATGCAGCCAATACAAGTGCTGCAATAACTGCAGCATTTTTAAATGATGTAATCAAACAAATTGACATCCCGATATTTACTAAATCATTTTATGGTGATATTGCTGTCAATTCGTTGAAACCAAACCGAGCTGTGTCGAAAATCTCAGATTTGTGTATGTGTGTGTTTACATCTGAGATCAAATTTGCTACAGTGAAAAAAAACCCCCGTTGTGAAAAAATTCTTACTGCAAGCATGATTTCGTTGTAGAGGAGTTTCACTGTGTTTGAAAAAAGTTTGACTGCGTCAGGATATGTTCCTACTTTTTATTCGCAGAGATCGCAGACCGTTCTCCTACGCATCATAATTCAACCAATTTTACAATGTACAGTCATGTGATATATAAAGTGAAGGACAGTTGGGATGTACGTATTTTGACTCGCATCACAAGTGGACAGATGACAACGAATCTGGAATGTTGATCATCTCTTTAATGACTTGCTGCAAAACCAAATGCGTTTTTTGGACAGTTCCCGACGGCTACTTTCTTTTTCTTATTTTAACTTTACGTTCATCATCTTTTGTTCTTGATTTTCTCCAGAGTCTGAGGGAGAGGAGGAACTCCACTAAACAGACAGAAGAAAAAACAGCGCAAGTAACGCAGAAAGATGACGACCAGAATGCCCCACACAATCTCTGCAGCTGTGTGGACCTCGAAAACGTATGAAAACCTTCCATTTTTGTCCCATGAATGAATGTCTCTTGACCTGATGGCTCGCTCTCGTGAAAACGAACAAAAAGGTAATATCTTACTGTTGCAACAGAAACTAGATGACCTCACCTTCCAACCAATGTTTTTAATATAACCCGAGCTGCATGAAGTTGTACAAAGTGGCCAGTGATAGAGTGCATTTTAGTGGACAAAGGGTAAATGGTTATCAGGGTCATTCACCTCCATAACTAGCCCCGTTTGTTTTTTTTGTACACTCTGAAGTCTGTGGCACTGTCTCTCTACCTTTGTGTTTCCCAACCTTTACTAAGCCAAAGCACATATTATTTGACATTTAAAAAAAAAAATGTCACGGCACACCAACAAATAAAAATGTCATACGTGTACCTTCTGCCAAATAGTGGAAGAGAATATAATTGTCCGCCTTTCACTGTTTGTTTGACTTTCATGCTAGCAACAATGATACATGTGTGTGTCATCCACTATTATTTTGAATGAAGTGACATTGGATCATTTCCAAACTTCACAACTCAAGTTTTTTTTATTTTAAATCGTGCATTAATTAATTAATCAAGCGTTTCACATTTTAAAAACAATATGCAAAATTAGCAACCATGCTAGCTGCGTAGCTAGTAAAGTTTAATTGTAATGAGGATCTTTGCATATATAGTATTGGCTACACTTTCAATTAATATATACAATAAATAATATAATTAATGGGCAACCCGGTAGTCCAGTGGTTAGCACGTCGGCTTCACAGTGCAGAGGTACCGGGTTCGATTCCAGCTCCGGCCTCCCTGTGTGGAGTTTGCATGTTCTCCCCGGGCCTGCGTGGGTTTTCTCCGGGTGCTCCGGTTTCCTCCCACATTCCAAAAAACATGCGTGGCAGGCTGATTGAAGGCTCTAAATTGTCCCTAGGTGTGAGTGTGAGTGCGAATGGTTGTTCGTCTCTGTGTGCCCTGCGATTGGCTGGCAACCGATTCAGGGTGTCCCCTGCCTACTGCCCGGAGACAGCTGGTATAGGCTCCAGCACCCCCCGCGACCCTAGTGAGGATCAAGCGGTTAGGAAGATGAATGAATGAATGAATAATATAATTAATATTAATATTTCAATCAAAGGTCAGGTGTATTCTTTAATACAAATATTGGAACTGATATTTGGCCAGTAAATAAACAATGCCCAGTCTGTACCCTATAAATGAAATTATCCACATAGTCAAATTGATTTACACAGATACCGGTAGATAGATAGATTTTTTTTCTCTTTCTTCTTTCTACATACATTCTTGCTGCTGGAGGCTGTAAATTTCCACAGTGTGGGACGAATAAAGGATATCTTATCTTATCTTAGATAGATGGAGCAAGTGTAATAATAGTTATATAATAATTATCTTATATATATATATATATATATTCATTCATTCATTCATTCATTCATTCATCTTCCGAGCCGCTTGATCCTCACTAGGGTCGCGGGGGGTGCTGGAGCCTATCCCAGCTGTCTCCGGGCAGTAGGCGGGGGACACCCTGAATCGGTTGCCAGCCAATCGCAGGGCACACAGAGACGCACAACCATTCGATTTCACACTCACACTTGGGGACAATTTAGAGTGTTCAATCAGCCTGCCACGCATGTTTTTTGGAATGTGGGAGGAAACCGGAGCACCCGGAGAAAACCCACGCAGGCCCGGGGAGAACATGCAAACTCCACACAGGGAGGCCGGAGCTGGAATCGAACCCGGTACCTCTGCACTGTGAAGCCGACGTGCTAACCACTGGACTACCGGGCCGCCCATATATATATATATATATATATTATATATTGCGCGTCGTCCCGCACGCGGTCTGTCCCTTTTCAAAACGTACCTACTTCACCGCGCCGCTGCGCGCCGCCACTGCGCGCCGCTCAGGCAGTGGCTCACTACGATCGCGCGGGCATCTTAGCGAAAAAATGTTGTCTACCCACAAGCATTGCAATGAAATTGTTAGTTATTTAGTAGAGCTAAACATCTCTTTATTTTCGCGATAAGCAATGAAGATGAACAAAAAGTTGAACCAAGCAACAACACTTTTGTGGGCCAAAGGCTCACCTTACCAGCCTTCCGCAGGAACTAGCTGATGAGCCGCCCGGAGGGCGGCCAACCAGCTAGTTTATTATAATTGTACAATGATTTTTGTTATGCGCCAGAAATTGCAGGGTCTTCACTGTACTGGCAATATCCCAATACTATTATGCAGGGTGACTTCCATGCCTTTTCTTTGGCTGTGCTTTCATTGTATTTCACAGACATGTGTGATCGTGTAAACCAGGCCGTTTCTTTTTGTCTTGTACGCTTGTCAATATTAGGCATTGAACCCAGCATAGTTATCATTGTTCTTCTCAACAAATGCACAAGACTGGCATTCCTGTCATTCAGGGTAAATATTTACCATGGTGTCTGAAATGGTCAGGAGTATAATGATGTCAGTGCAGAGGGGAAAGTTTATACATGTTTGCTAAATGCTTAAAACAGTGTGTGTGTGTGGGGGGGGGGGTATTGCGCAAGTAAAAATAGTTTTCCCAAAATAATGCGAACGCGTTCAGAGGTCAGAGGTCAATTAAGAAAACAAGTCTTCGTAATGTTTATGGTTATGTTATTCCATCTGGAATGTGTGATTTCCATTCAGCATGTTTTTTTTTCTCGATAATACCTCAGGGTATTGACTTGGTCATGTGCGCATACCCTATGGCAGCTGCCCAATGAAAATCACGCACTGCAGACGGGTTTGCCGTTTCACGAAAGCCTTAACCTTTGTCTTGCTCAACAATATTTCTTCACCTCATTCCAAATTGGTGTCAGTTATCACTGTTTGGACCATTTTCTGTTGGCAATCAAATGTACGGGTATCTATTCAAAACCAAATGGCAAGTAGCCATGTTACTAAAGTAGCTTTCCTGCACTTTGTGTATAAGTCGCGCATCCATCCATCAAGTTCCAATGTGTTTTCAAACAAGCTGTGCTGTCGCAGGGTATTAACTGGAGGACTCTGGGTTTTCTGTGTACATGGCGTTAATTCCTTCAAACAGTGTTATTCAATGATGGTTTGAGTCATCAGGTTAACATCGACCCATGTTTCCACTCAACTGCAAACCACTCGCATGTCATTTTGAAAACAGTCATGGTTTTTGCGGCTAACTCTTCCGAGCTGACTTCATCCAAGAACTTCAAGCATTTCCGTTGCTGTCGCAAAACGACCACAAATGACATTTAGCAGGATGTTGTCATCGCTATTTGCCGCGTACCATATGCGACTGTGGAATGAGTAAAGAGCTGAATAAAAGCAGTCAATTATTGCCAGCGGGAAATCAGTTAGAATGAAACAACTTTGGACCACACGCACACACGCACACACACACACACACACACACAGTGCAGAGGTACCGGGTTCAATTCCAGCACCAGCCTCCCTGTGTGAGGTTTGCATGTTCTCCCCGGGCCTGCGTGGGTTTTCTCCGGGTACTCCGGTTTCCCCCCACATTACAAAAACATGCATGACAGGCTGATTGAACACTCTAAATTGTCCCTCTTGGTTGAGTGTGTGTGCGCATGGTTGTTCGTGTCTGTGTGCCCTGCCATTGGCTGGCAACTAGTTCAGGTTGTCCCCCGCCTACTGCCTGAAAACAGCTGGGATAGGCTCCAGCACACCCCCGACCCTGGTAAGGATATAAGCGGTTAGGAAGATGAATGAATGAATGAATGAATGAATGAATGAATGAACGAATGAATGAATGACTTCCTCGTGTTTTGCTACCACCTCCTGGTGGCCAAGGAATATAACGCCCTCTTGTCATGGTCTGCTCCTGTCAGGATTTGGTGGACTGGAGGAAGCCCCTGGCATGGCAGGTAGGCCACTTAGGAGAGAAATATGATGCCTGGGTTCACCAGCCAGTCGACAGGCCCATCAGACTGTTTGGAAACCCTTTCCTTGAGGCCAGCACCAAGACTTCCTGGTAAGACTGGTAGCTCATACTTGGAAGTACTTCTTTTGAAATGAGAATTCATCATGTTTGGATGTCCTGTGCTCGATATAGTTTCCATAACTCCACATTGTGGAGCTTTAGACGAGCACGGTTGCCTTCCAGTGAAAGGTTCTGGGTCGAAATCTTTACTCAGCGGGGCTTGCGTGTGTTGTCTTCAGTTTCCTGCCACATTGAAAAAAAAAATAAAAACACATTTTGGTTAATTGAAGATTGAAAATTGATCATGGGTGCGAATGCGAGCATGTTTTTCTGGGCGTGCTCTGCAATTGACTGACTACCAGTCCAGGATGTAAAGCACACCTTTTGCTCAGTCGTCAAGGATATGACTCCGGCACCTGAAAAAAAAACACCATTTGCCTGAAATGTGATCTCTCATCCTTTCATGTTGATTTACAATGATTTTTTTTTTCTCTTCTGGTGTGTGTTGGTGGTATGCAAACAGCTACAATTTAAATCAAACTCCTTTTCTCCATTATTTTTCAATGAAAAATGCACAGATTATAACTCGACGTTTCTCACACTTTGTCATAACAGGTACTGGGTGCCAGTGGTGTGGCTTCCTATTGTGTGTTATCTTAGTTGGTCTTGCTTCACCACCCTGGCAAAGGGCACAACCAGAATACCCTTCACCTCAGGTATGCACAGAGGGGGTTCATATATGGTTCTCGAATGACACGCATTTTTTCAGGCTCAAAATATTTGTTTTCCTTTGTGGAGCAGTTTTGAAAATCAATGTCTTCATTTGAGGAGCCATTTTCTAATTTTGCGGTTTAAGGCCAGGGACTTGTAGCAAGTGAATGTTCTTGATTTTACTGTTTGGTGCTTTCTACCGCCTTTTATTACCGCTTCGTCTTACTGTTTATTGTGTATGTTAAATCGCTCCATGTACAGCACTTTGTATGCAGCGATGGCTGTTTGAAAGTGCTCGAGAAATACTGTTGACTTGACTTGTTGTTGATTTGTTGAAGTGTTTTTTTAAAACAACAAAACACATCTCTCCTGGGATGTCATTTTGAGAACATTTGTTTTGCAGACCTCAAAAGTCAAATTCAAAATTCATTACTCTTGTGAAAGCAAACTCATAGCATGACCGATGTTTTGTCTCTCCAGAATCCAGATTCTAATTCTTCCAGCTAGACATCTGTGAAAAATGTCCTAGACCACATGAGCACTAAATTGCGGTGTTTAAAAGCGCTAGCCGTCTCAATTGTGGGTTAACCGCGACTTTTCCATATTTTCTCATCATCCCTTGATGAGCATGACACTTGTCAGAAATGAAGCCCCCCCCCCACGTTGGCGATGATAACTGACTTAGGAGTGCGAGTCTGCAATGTGTTTAGCCGCACTAGTGGCTACCTAACTGCTTCTGCGTAAGTATAGCGCAGAGCTTCCCCTCCAACTCCGACGACCTACGGTGTGTGACGTGTTTCTTCTTTTTCTTTCTTTTAACGGTTGTCTCGGCGTTTGATTCTCCGTTTGGCTATCAAGTGCGTTTTGATGAGGCGCAATATGCAAATTTGACCTTGTAAACGGCATTGGGAAATCTCTTATTCGAGTCTTGCATTTGTTAATACTGGCACATGCTAGCCTTTCTCCAGACTGTACATCTTTATTTTAAAATGTTATTCTTATTATTATTTTTTTGTGTTTCCAGACTTCTCTGTCTTGGTCCACAAGTACACTTTCCCACTGCTCTTCATGACTGGCTGGTTCTTGTGGTCATTCATCGAGTACTGCATCCATCGCTTTGTCTTCCACATGAAACCACCAGCTCATAACTACTACCTCATCATGCTACACTTTCTCCTGCATGGACAGCATCACAAGGTACCCCATTTTGACCCTGAATGCATGAATCACTCCATTAAGTGAAAGCAAACAAGGTTCATTTCCAACAGTTTATCGACACAGTAATGAGAGTGTGCATCATTCACATCACATTCGAAAAGTCAAAAGACTTTTTTACCACAGCAACGTTTGGGTACATTTCAGTCAGAGTGAAGATTTTGGTCGAAAGTTGCGTGAGAGAGATCTACATATTGAACATCAGGATATCAATATGTTGTCCGAGTCCCTCACTGTAGCCTCCGCACTGATTCCAGCTGGCAAAGTCAGAGGGCCGGCGACCTTTTGACCTTGCGCTTGCATTTTTAATCATTTATGGTCCAGATGGGCGGCCCGGTAGTCCAGTGGTTAGCACGTCGGCTTCACAGTGCAGAGGTACCGGGTTCGATTCCAGCTCCGGCCTCCCTGTGTGGAGTTTGCATGTTCTCCCCGGGCCTGCGTGGGTTTTCTCCGGGTGCTCCGGTTTCCTCCCACATTCCAAAAACATGCGTGGCAGGCTGATTGAACACTCCAAATTGTCCCCAGGTGTGATTGTGAGCTCGGATGTTTGTTCGTCTCTGTGTGCCCTGCGATTGGCTGGCAACCGATTCAGGGTGTCCCCCGCCTACTGCCCGGAGACAGCTGGGATAGGCTCCAGCACCCCCCGCGACCCTAGTGAGGATCAAGCGGTTAGGAAGATGAATGGTCCAGATGGTCCAGAACGCCTCTTGCGTGGTATTCGTAAGTACCAAGAACTAAACTGAGGCTCAGAGGGGATCGAGCCGTTTCCATTGCTGGTCCCTCTCTCTGGAATGACCTCCCACTGAACATTGGGCAAGCCTCCTCGCTGCCCATCTTTCAAAGCCGCCTCAAAACTCACTTGTATTCTTTGGCGTTTGACTCAGCATGACCCAAATTCTGATCTTAGTTGTACTGTTTGCTGCTCTCTACCGTCTTTGTTACTGATTTGTTGCTTTGCAAGTGATGGTTGTTTGAAAGTGCTCCATCAATACATTTGAGTTGAGTCGATTTGAGAATCCATGACCTGTCTCCCCAGTCTCCATTCGACGGGTCTCGGCTGGTCTTTCCACCCGGATTGGCCTCCGTCGTGGTTGGACTTTTCTACACGATCCTCAATAACCTGCTGCCGGATATTGTGGGCATGTCCGTATTTGTCGGGGGACTGTGCGGCTACGTCGTGTACGATATGATCCACTACTACCTCCACTACGGATCGCCCAAGAAAGGTTCTTACATGTACAGCTTGAAGGCCTACCACGTCAAACACCACTTTGAGCACCAGAGATCAGGTGGGCACCACACACACACTTCTCTGCTGCTTTCAGTTTCATTCATAGGCTGTATAAACACTCTTTGAAAAGATGGTATGCAGGCTCCCTCTAGTGGTAGCCAAAGGAATCAACGATTAATTGCAATTTGGTTAAGTAACATTTGCACTTACCGTAATCTTTAATTAAGAAAAATTATTTTGGATTCTATTATTTATGTATTTATTATTATAATGATCAACACCATTTTCACAGTCAGAAATAATAATAATAATAATAGTAATAATAATAATACATTTTATTTGTGGGCGCCTTTCTAGGAACTCAAGGACACCTTACAAGCAGTTAAAATCACGAGTACAACGTTAAAAACAACATCAAATAAAATAAGAACAAATAAAACATAATAATAATAATAATAAATCGCAGAGTATGATGGTACACACAATGCTGGTGCATTCATAAAAATCAGATCCCCATGATTCAGTAAATACAATAATACGATACAAGACATCTTTGTTTTTTATAGTGCTTTAAAGTAAAAATAAGATCGGTACTGGCAGCACTGTGAATTTCCGCTTCTTTTGCAGTTTCAGTCTTTGGTAGAATTGAAAGTAACTGTTTTCCATTTTACAGTCCAGAGCCTTAATAATGTCAGTAACCAACTGCATAGAGGCAATTATTGTGCTACATACCTTTCGAAAGCCAGATTTCTAACTTGATGAAATACCCTAAACTTCAAAACAGTTTTCAAGTTGTTTGGAAACAAATTTTTCAAGGACTTTTGCGAGAATGGAACTTCCATATTGGCCTATAATTATTGTGGATTGAGGAGTCACCTCTTTCTGAGAAAGGAAGAATGTTTTTTCATATAGAAGGAATAACATTATTTGAGAGACATGAATTAAAAAAAAATCACATATTCTGTCTTGAAATCAATTGCTTATTTTAGAAAACAGAGATCTAGATAGTGATACCGAGTGGAAAAAGAAGCGGTGCTTTAATCCAAGTGTTTGTCTCTCCAGGTTTTGGAATCAGCACCGCATTTTGGGACCACCCCTTCAACACAGTCATCCCTGATGAGAAATTCTAATCGTGAAGGCCTCCAGTACAGGGCCAAAAGTACTTATCAAGAACCCTCCTGTTATGTCTTACACAAACCAGACAGCCCAGTTCCGCCAAAACGGAGGATACAGCTTTGCCTCCGCCGCTATCCGTCCACACTTTCGCTATTTCATCTTGCATTCGCATTCCCGTCAGCGCCACATTCCTTCTTTCTGTGCGTGTTGCTGTGCGCTTGACCTCACTGTTGCAAGGCATCGCTCTGCCCAAACCAAATCACCCGCCGTTGCTGCTCCCTTAACCACACTGACGTCCCCCTTGTCAGATCACTCGAGTTAGCCCTGCAACGAGATGCATCTGTGAGGCGATTGAAACGCAATTCAAACACGGCATTACTCGGCCATCGGGCCCGTCGACTATTCCATCGATTACTTACGTCAACAACACCCGTGCGCGTCAATGCCCGGTTCATTTTTTGTTTTTGTTTTTTTTTTGCGTATGTTAAGTCTCGGATAAACCGAGTTTGGTGGGAGGGGATCCAAAAACGTAGCCAACAACAAGGTCTCCGTAGGGAAAATGACAATTTAATGTCTCAATCGCACCGAAAATAAGGCGAGAACATAAAGCGCTGGTCCACAATAAGGACCGGGAGGCAAATCCAAACGAGTCACAAAAAGTGCAAGGAAGAAAAACAAAGACCGCAAAATACCAACGAAAAACAATGTAACACGCACAAAAAGCCAGATCATCAAAACAAAACGGTACTTACTCAAAAATGGGTACCGAGAACTATAACGCGAAATCATGACGAGGTCAAAAGCCAATAAGTCAAAGAATGGCGAACATAGCAATGCCATAGACAATACTCCCACAACGGGTGAATGGCGGAGGAGTCCTTAAATGCTGAGTCTGAAGATTCCAGATTGGCAGCAGGTGTGCCAGAATGTCCGCTCATGCCACCTGCTGGCCAGACCGGGCAGCAGGCGTGCCAGAATGTCCGCTCATGCCACCTGCTGGCCAGACCGGGCAGCAGGCGTGCCAGAATGTCCGCTCATGCCACCTGCTGGCCAGACCGGGCAGCAGGCGTGCCAGAATGTCCGCTCATGCCACCTGCTGGCCAGACCGGGCAGCAGGTGTGCCAGAATGTCCGCTCATGCCACCTGCTGGCCAGACCGCAAAACCGAAACGTGACACCGTAAAATTTTTGACAGTGATGAGCATCCACCTACAAAAAAAAAACGTCTCGCCAAGGTTGATATATATTATCACTTAAAAGTAGACAATATGTTTATTAATTCATATTAATTCAATTCAATTCATATTAATTTTCATAGAAGCCATTGTCTGCAGGTGCGCACTCTGTCTCGCTGGCTCGAGTGCCTCTGCTCCGTTGGCCCACAGTTGATGTGAGGAGAAGCGGCCGCGTCTGCCATGCTTGCCCCCCCCCCCCCCCCCCCGTCCGTTCTTTATTTCCCACAATAATCGCCTCACTTCACACTCACATTCATCACCGCTCAGCGTTTCGCGATGAGACCGGACAGGAAGCTACGCTAAGCTAAGTTAGCCGAAGAGGCTTTAAACACGCACCAAGCGGTCATGACAATTCAGTGGAAAGTCAAGTGATGTGGCAGTCAAGTGATGTGACGAAGATGACGTTTGTTCAGTGTTAATTTACTTCAAAACACCAATTTAACGCCGGATTGTTAGCTCGAAAGAGTATCAAGCGGCCACCGGCAAGTCATCACGCAGGTCACATTGCCGCGTTCAAGTCTTCAGTCTCGGCCAGCTCCGCTTTGCGGCAATTGATCAAATCTTATTTTTCTCCCTTTTCACTCTCAAGGGACCACAAAGCCTTTGGTATCTTCATCTGCATGAACACGTTGCCCGAAAGGAGCGTCCGCAGCTACAAATGTCGGCGCAGAGACACAAAATTGGCCAAACATCGGTTCCGCGTGCCGCAAATATGAATTTTAAAATGACTAAAAACAGTTTGGAGACATGCGTTTCTGATTCCACCGAATGATGTAGTTTGTCGACTTATTTTTTTCCCGCCGGACCGACGCATCTATCGGCGCAGAGTTCATTTAATCAAAACCACTGCGGACACAACAACAACAACAACAACAACAAATCACGAACCGTCATTGTCCTTCTCATTCTTCTCCCAATGGTGGAAAACTTATCCATCCGTTTGGATGAAATGCAAGTAACATTATTCTCTTGAGTACAAAGTTTATTCATAGTGTTGACTTTAAATGTTGGAAAGTGTCAGTGCATTGTATTTTTTTAAGGCTGTTAATCCCCCCCCCCGCGCCCCCATTTTCTCTCTTTTGTCAATAATGATGCTTCAACAATGTAAAAAAAAAATTTTTTTTAAATCATGTTTTATAAGATGCTTTGTACAGCAAATTCTTAGATAGCTCCAGCATGACATCATCCGAAAAAGAGATCAGCATTTTTTCACCAATTTAGAAATCGATGGATGATGTCAACATACGTGCCAGAGGAAGAGTGAAGGAATGAGGTCAGCTTGTCAGGCTTCCGGCTGCGGGGACTTTGGGGGTCAAAGCTGTCTGTTTCCAGCTTTTTTTATTTTATTTTATTTTCTTTTTTTTAGCTTGTTGAATTTGGTCATTTGAGAAGAAACTGTGCATTGAGCGACTGCTTGCGATGACTCCACAGCTCCCGGGAGGATGACGATGGAGCGACTGTCTGACTGAGCAGCAGGAAGTTTCGATAGCTGACGGAGCTTCAAGCGTCCCCCTCTTGGGCACCGTTGATTACCAATGCAGAACAAACCATTGACACGAAATAGATTTTGACTTAAGAGAACAGTTACTTCAAGGGTATCCACTCGTTGGCAGAATGACTAAAATTTTACGAAATACGCACGTGCGTAAAACAGAAAAGAACATGCACATTATATTCACGCTTTTTTTTTTTTTTTTACCATTTTCACCAATTTTTAATAGATGAAAAACGTCAATAATTGTGGACTAGCAGTTTTTGTATTCCAAACAGCTGCACTAACTCTCAGTCTGTGATAATGAGGCGGCTGTGTCACTGAAACACCAACGTATCCCACCCTGTATTCGCAGAGTTGGCAACATATATTTTCTTCATATCACGTGTCAGTACTGTAAGAGAAATATGATCATATTCATGAATGTCCAATGCATGAAGAAAGCCTTGATATGAATTTCAAGCACACATATGTTCATACGTAAACCATTTAGACAGTGGCGATGATGATGATGATGATGATGATGAGTGTACCAGTCGAGGTTGTGCACAGGTCATGCTTGTTGGAATAAAGTATAAACAAATAATGATATTTATTTGATCAACATACAGCTTGATTCTAGCAATGGATATTGTGCTTAATATTGACAAAATTATGCATATTTCCCTCATTTGTTTTCATGTCTCATACATTTTATGTTGCAATTTTAAATTTCTATGAAAAATGTATTTGTAAATAAATGTCTACATTTCTGATGTTAGTTAGTACATCTATGCTGCCATACAGTTCTCAAGTGCCCGGCTCAGATCTGGGCCCCGGATTTCCTGTGTGGAGTTTGCGTGTTCTTCCCCGTACCTGAGTGGGTTTTCTCTGGGTACTCCAATTTCCTCTACCGTCAATAATAACATGTCTGGTATGTTAATTGTCAAGTCAAGTCAAGAGTATTTCTCGAGCACTTTCAAACAGCCATCGCTGCATACAAAGTGCTGTACATGGAGCGATTTAACATGCACAATAAACAGTAAGACAAATCGGTAATAAAAGGCGGTAGAAAGCACCAAGCAGTAAAATCAAGAACAAATCTAAGTCATGCTGAGTCCAACGCCAAAGAATATATATAATATATATATATATATATATATATATATATATATATATATATATATATATATATATATATATATATATATATATATAAAATGTGTATAAAGTGTAATCTAAAAGTCTGTCGTGTCGGGCAAAATTAACACAGACTTCGAAGTGTGTGTCGAGTCATTCATGCGGCCGCAAAGCGGAGCACGGTTAAATGGCAACGACCTTTCTGAAGCACCCTACCATGTGATTGATTCAGGAAGTGGAAAGTTTCTGGTTTGGTGATTAGACTGCGTGTCACCCATTCGCTTCATCCTCACTAGGGTCGTGGGGGTTGCTGGAGCCTAACCCAGCTGTCTTCGGGCAGTAGGCGGGGGACACCCTGAACCGGTTGCCAGCCAATCGCAGGGCACACAGAGACGAAAAACCATGCGCACTCACACCCAGGGACAATTTAGCATGCCATGCATGTTTTTGGAATGTGGGAGGAAACCGGAGTACCCGGAGAAAACCCACGCAGGCCCGGGGAGAACATGCAAACTCCACACAGGGAGGCTGGAGGTGGAATTGAACCTGGTTTTATATAGTATATATGGTTTATATTCATATATATATGTGTGTGTGTGTGTGTGTCAGAGAGGGAGAGGAAGAGAGAGGGACATTAACTGATCTCACAATCAAAAATGGCGGGTGGAGCAGTAGGACCCAGGGTTGCAGCAACAACAGCAGCAAGGCGGTGAGCAGGCCTAAGGGAGGAGCCTGAATATAAACCAAACAAGCCTCCACACCCTGCAGTCAAAGGAAGTTCCTCTGCATTCTTTCCATACATGCGCACACACACACACGCACACATAGCAAGAAAGCTGCAAGTACTCTGCGGGCTGAGTAAGTGTTTGCAGAGTGACTGGGTGTTATTTCTGCTGTATTCACCAAAGCTGACTTAGATGAACCCCTCTTCGTGTTCCTCAGTAGTAGGGGGTGTGGTGGGCCTGCTGGAGGCCTGCTGGAGGACTGGAGACCAGAATCTCATCATCACCCAGGCCCTGCCAGGTGTTGTATTTCTAAATTCATCCTCTCTGTCAACGTCACGTCACTTTCGCTCCCTCCTTCTAATCATTGCTGAATGCGTGGCTTCTGCTATCGCTTGTGACTGCCCTTTTTTTTTGCACTCTCACTATGTCTTTGCATTGCAGTTTGATACGTCTACAAAAACAACTTACTGTCTCTAACTGTAAAAGCGCTTCACATGCAGCCTCACAATAAATTCCCTAAGTGGGTTGTGTTATGTTATTATCATGTAATACATTCACAGTGTTGTGTCATTATCATGGGATACACTCACAGGACATTCATTTGGTACATTTCCAAATGAGCTCCAATACACTCTCAAAGATCTTGCTTTTAACGAGAGAGATAAGGCCCAAAATTGTGTTTTTGTGTATTACCGCAGTTGTTGCAGTGGTACACATTTGCATTGCATCACACTGAGATGTTCTGCTGATATTTGGGCCCTGAAGCTAAATAAGATCATCAATAAACCATAACCACCTGAAGTTGGACAAAATACCGTATCAATAATGTGATTGCCTTATAGGGATGGTGCATTTCCACCCAAGTATGTCATTTATGGTCAGTGAATTGAGTATTGATTACCGTATTCTCCTCAATACATATCTAAACGGCCATTGTCTCGTTTATTATTATTATTCTTATCTTGGAAGACATATTTCCGAAGGGAGGACATGTTGTCAGTCCGTCATTGGTCAGCGGCCTGGGCGCCTGTCCGTCAACCTCGGTCTGTCATTTTTCAAGCCGAAACAAACTGTAAACGTCAGCCGGTCAGTGCATCAAGTTACTTTAGCCGCCCTTTCGTCCGTGTGGGTTTTCTCCGGGTACTCCGGTTTCCTCCCACATTCCAAAAACATGCGTGGCAGGCTGATTGAACACTAAATCGTCCCTCTTGGTTGAGTGTGTGTGCCCATGATTGTTCGTGTCTGTGTGCCCTGCGATTGGCTGGCAACCGGTTCAGGGTGTCCCCCGCCTACTGCCCGAAGACGGCTGGGATAGGCTCCAGCACCCACCGCGACCCTTGTGAGGATGAGCGGATTGGAAAACGGATGGATGTATCATTGATAACAGGATGATTGGGAATAACAACAACACACACACACATAACACTACATTTCACATTCATGTCACGTGCCAATCTCTTAAACGCTGCAGCAAATCAAAATCTTTTTATTAATATTACAAAGGTAAAGGTCAAAATTACTGCCATCGAGTTCGTGGGTCCTTCAACCAAGAGTAAGAAGTTAAAACAATAGACATTTATTTGTTGGTCATAAGACTGTGATGAACCAGAAAGTCATGTGCTCTGTCTGTTTTTTTTTTTTTTTTTTAATGTGCAGCCTGTCGAGCAAAGTCGTGATTAAAAAAAAACAACAACAAAAACACAAAGTCCGAAAGTGTTCTTGTTTTCCTCTCTCTCAATTCTTCCACCTCACCCGAATGAAAATAGCTAGCAATAAACACCACGAGAACTACATTAGGGTCTTTGTCTGAATCCGAATTCCAACAAGACAGTGTGGGGTTGGAGAGAGTCACAACACCAATAACGCTGTGTCGGACATTAATTCCACATCAACAAGGAGGCTGATGTGCACAACTTTGAATAATTTAAGGAGCACAAGAATATAATCTCTCTCTCTCTCTCTCTATGGGAAAATAACAAAATCTTTGTTGTTATACTATTTCCAAAGAGTTTTCATGGGTTCTTTCAAAATGTGATTGGTAAATCAAGCAATTTGGTGAAAGAAGCAATCCGGCACATCAAAATAGAGTATGTTTTAAGACTGCTGTTGCTCATTTCACCGCATTGTTCTTCTTCTCAGCGCCATCATGAGTAAGGCAGGATGCGACAACGATGGAGGAAGCATCTTTGAGGCGCACCCTGAGAAGTCACTAAGTGACAAGGCCACGGCTACTACGGCAACAGGGCCGGGATGGACAAAGGTTAGCTGCCCCTGTTGTGTGTCGGAGCGGGTTGAGCCGCTGGTTCTGGTGAAACTTGGTGAGAAGGTCCGTCCTGAGACCAAAAGATGGCTCATCAGATTGATTGGAACTCCACAGAAAGAAGGAGGTGAGATACTTCATGTACTCAGTGAATTTGTACACACAAACATGACATTTCATATATATTTTTGTATAGTCGTGTGTGTGTGTGTGTGAGAAAAGTGGTCCCCATAAAACACATAAATCGGTCTGTGTGTGTGTGTTTGTGTGTGTGTGTGTGTGAGAGAGAGAAAGTGGTCCCCACAAAACACATAAACCGGTCTGTGTGTATGTGTGTGTGCATGCGTGCGTGTGTGTGCGTGTGTGTGTGTTTGTGTGTGTGAAGTTTGCCTGTATAATTTTTCTGCTATTAGTCTATAATGCATTTCCCTGTTTTCGCTCACTACTACTCATAGGATAAATGCCCCCCCCAAAAAGTGTCATGTGCAAAAATGTTCTCTGGGCGTGCGATGAGAGTTCAAGAGAAAAATAAAATAAAGACTCATGCACATGCACAACATGACCGATCATTTTCCCTCCGGTGGATGTTAACGTCAAAAATGTTAAGTAAAATCAAGACTTCTAACAAGAAAAGGTTAATTTTTTTTTTTCATCCACATCGTACTGAGACATAAAACTCCATTTTATTCTTGTTCTTTACCCTTTGGGTGCATAGATTTCAAAATAAAAGTGTGGATAACTCCTCCACTTCCCCAGGTGCAGCATTGCTGGCCCACCCGGGTGAAGACGCCACTGGTGACATCATCATGGTCTCCGCCCCACGGTGCACATTGTTACAAGCCACTGAGGAGTTGGGCCTGTGTAAGACGTATAACACCGGGGAAATGGAGGCGTTCTCGTACGACGACAGAGACAACTTTCGACATTCAGGTAAACAAGTAGAATGATGGAGGAAAGAATGAAGAAATAATAATAAGTGACAGAAACAACAAGGACACATCTGACACGCTTAGGGATAAAATTGTGAGTAAATGCTCAAATTGGAATCAGAAGTCAATCAAATTATTCTTAAACATTCATTCTCCTTTTAAGCATCTGGAGTCTTTAAATTAAATGTCTCACGATTGACAGGTGTGCTTCAAACGTTTTGGGTTGACTTGGATTTTCAGCTTTCACGTTTTTGTGGAAATGGTTTTCTGCTTCGTGTGAACTTGAGTGCGGGATGATATCTTTTCAGCGTAGTGGGATCCTTCACAATTAGAGGTTTTCCTCCATGTTGTCCAACGGACCTTTTCCGTCCCTGTTTGACAGACGACATGGAGCTCTTCCTGACGCTTGCTGAGAGGCAGTACATCATCAAGTATGAGCTGGAGGGTCTGCGTGCGCGGAGGGATGTGAGGATACCTGGTCTGGCTGACAACTACGCCCTACAGCACAGAGACAACATCTGTGAGTCCTACAGGAGGATGGAATAGAAATCACGGTTGACATGAAACAGTATTTCTTTGTCTCTTTCAAACACGGCAATTGCGTCATGTTCAATCGTGCCGAGATCTTACTTTGTGTAACAACAGAGCATCTTTTATTGATTTGAATGTGGCGCAATTGGCTGGAATACATACGACCCTTCATCGTATTTCATAAAATGATGTGAACCCTCCCGAACCCTTCAAAAACCAAAAAAAAAAACAAAAAAAATTCCCAAACAACAAGCCATTATTGATTTTTAACTGTCATGACAGGTATGTTGTTTTTGGCTGTCAAATTCCAGCCAGGATTAAGCTATATCATGCACTTCTGTCAATTGCTGATCTCAGCCATTGTTGGTTTCTCACGTTTGATCGCGAAAACGCTTCTCTCAGCATCATGCTTGCTGTATGTCATGGCAATGGCTTGGTGTTCGTTTTGATGAAATGTGTAATCCTGAGTGGTTTTTGCAGGGCAAAAGATGACCTCCGCTGGTGTGATTGTGGAGACGTTCCCCCTTCATAACAGGGCGAGACTGAAAGAGCTCAGTAAATCCTGGTACTCTGGGCACCAGCTGTCACAACCACTGGGTAAGTGAATGTAAAATTCTCTGAGCTTGGGCTTGCATGGAACTCTTCTCAACTGGACTCACGAGTCTCTTTGTTGATAACTGTTTTCTCTGGCAATTTACCCCACCAAAAAATGCATCCAAACTAATCGGGAGAAGCGTCATGCAACCAGACAGCTTCATGCAACCAGACAGTGATCCAAAACACTCTGCCAACACAACAAAGGACTTCATCAGTGGGGGGACGGGGGGGAGTGGAAGGTCTTAGACTGGTTATGTCAATCACGGGACCTTAAACCAAAAGACCAGGCTTGGGCAATTAATTTTGCAAAGGGGCCACATGAAAAATGGGAACGCTTGCCCAGGACCAAGCCAACACGGTAACCTCAACCTTATCTATATTATTTTTGATGTATTTCGAAAAAAGCAGATTGTTTTGTTTCAATGAATTCCCATGTGTAGCTATAGTATGCTTTGGTATTCATTTGGAGAATATGTCATTCGAATGATTAATTATAAATGGTCATTAAATACCGGTAACATCTTTAACACTGTAAAAATTCTAACAATAATATTGTGCACTAACCGCCAACACTCCCATCTATCTTTAGACAAGTACCAAGCATCACATTATTGACAGTGATGCATCATGATTTAGTGATAATTTATAATACACCATGCAGGATATTAAATTGCAGATTTGCATAGAACACTATCCGGCCCTGTGACTGACTAGCAACCAGCTCAGGGTGTAGTCTGCCTTTCGCCCAAAGTCAGCTGGGATAGGCTCCTGCACCCTCTGCGACCCTGTTCAGGATAAGGGGTGTGTTGAAAATTGCTGGCTGGGTGGATGGATGGAAAGAAATGATCAGGCCTGATCTTCTAGCAGTCGGACCACTGCTGCCATTTTTGTTAGTCTTTTTCTTCGGAAAAATAGTTGTTAGAAGGGTTAGGAAAGTCTTTTTTGCAGATTTTGGTAAGTACACCTTTCAAAATAAAAGCACCACATAGTTTTAGTTTGACTTCAGGGTCACTGTGAGGGTGGGTCAAAGGCTGTGGATGAGTCGGGTGTGGCCCCCCCCGCGCCGTACTTTGGCCGCAATAGAGCCTGCGTTTCACCTTCTGAGGAGGGGGCTGAAGGAGGAACCCCCCACAAACAAGAAACTGAAAGAGGCTGCAGTGAAGGCCTGGAAAATTTCCAATGAGTTGATTCTAATCATTTTGCTCACTTCAAAAGTGGGAGGCTTCATGCAAAAGATGCTCTGTCCTGAGCTGTTTAACACTTCTAGACATCAAGACTGTACCGTGAAACAAAACTCAAAACTCACTTGTATTCTTTGGCGTTCGACTCAGCATGACTTAGATTTGTTCTTGATTTTACCGTTTGGTGCTTTCTACCGCCTTTATTACCGATTTGTCTTACTGTTTATTGTGCATGTTAAATCGCTCCGTGTACAGCACTTTGTATGCAGCGATGGCTGTTTGAAAGTGCTCGAGAAATACTCTTGACTTGACTTGACAAAAGCTAGAATGCTGAAGATGGTGTGATAGCCATCTTTTGATCAGAACCGCACGTCTTCGGCATATTGGACAATGTTGCGATACTTTTGGAGGGCAACTCTATCTGCTTTGTCTGTGCCCGTATGTACTTCATATCATCTCTTCTGTATTTCACAGATTCGGTCAATGCGTATTTTGGGAGCACGGTGGGATTCTACTTCAGCTTCCTTGATTTCTACACTTGGTCTCTGTTGCCACCGGCTATTCTGGGCCTTTGCATCACATACTTCTCCAGTAAGTATGTGCAACAATTTTGCATCCATTACAGCAGGACCTTTGATGTGATTTTTGTTAGTCTCTTTTTTTGGAAATATCGTTGCTGGAGGGGTTGGAAAAAAAATGGCTAAATATGGCAAAACGTTGCTAAGTAGGCAACACTTCAGTCACAAGTCGTAGCATTTACTTGCCACCTTGCTTGTGCTAGCGTCCACACATGCACTTAAATGGGCATATTCTCCCTTTTCGCACTAAAGTTCCTTCCGTGCCTTTTGTACTCACTTTCAAGCTCGGACATGATCCCCGTGTAGGCTTCTGACACACCCACTTGAAAAGTGACACAGCCACCGAATTGTGTCAGAGACTGTGGTCAGAGACCAGACCAAATCTGGTCGAATGTATTTCCGACATTTAAGGTGTTTCGTGTTGTTCTCAGGTGAGGTTCAGAAGGAAGCGGTGGAGGCAGTGGCCGGCTCACAGGCCGAGATCCACGAGGGGGACGCGGGACTCACCGCAAGTGGTCACATGATCCAGGCTGTGTTCAGCATGCTCTGGTCCACCGTGTTCATGGAGCTGTGGAAGCGCCGCAGTTCCTCCCAGTCCTACCGCTGGGGGACCCTTCACCTCGCCGAGCGCTTTGCGGAGCCTCGACCCGGTTTCCATGGCCATCTTGGGATGAACCCTGTCACGGGTCGTATGGAGCCTCTGTTTCCTGAATGGCAGAGGGATCTGCGGATGGCACTGGTCTCTATCCCGGTGGTCGGACTGTTTTTGGGTATGACTTGTCTTGATGCCTGATTGGTGTGAACGTTTTCAAAACGATTCTTCAATTATTCTCTTTTTTGTTGGTGGTTGCTAAGCTACTGTATGTCAAAGCCTTACACATGGCAACAAAATGATGTGTGACTCATTCAGGACAGACGGGCTAGCGCTGAAGTTTCACGTGTGTGTGCAGGGATGGTGGTCCTTGGCATGCTGTGTTTCTACTGGGGGGAAAACCAAGTGATGTGGCTTCACGAGGGATGGGACTCAATGGTGTCCCAGACGTTACTCTACGCACCTTCTGTGCTTCACATTGTCTACACGAATATGCTGGCCACGGTTTACAAGAGAGTGGCCCAGTTTCTGACTGAATTTGGTGAGTGAGCAGCAAGGCTTTTGAACTGGATTTTGCAACTTATTCTTGCCCTCTATAACCATTTTTTTTTTCAAAAAATAAAGAGATGTTCCACCCCTCTTGCGTCCTTTCAGAGAACCACAGAGAAGAGTCTGCGTTCCAGAACCACCTGACAGCAAAAGTGTTGGTGGTGAGTCTCCACCTCTCTCACACACATAATTACATCATCCAACTGTCAGATGACTCAGCTGTCCACCCCCCTCCTCCCCCAACCCCCTGTTTCATCAGTTTACATTCTTCAACTACTTTGCAGTCCTCTTCCACATCGCATTTGTCAAGCAGGATGTGCCGTTGCTTCGTAAGGTGACAGCTGATCACCACATTACAACACTCGCCAGCCGCATCTGTACAACAAATGAGAAGCCTTCCTGAAAAAAAATGCAAACTGAAATATGGAATTAAAAAAAAATATATTGTCTGGTGGCCCAAATGAAACATTTCTGTCTTTTTGCAGCGCCTGGCATCTTTGCTAATCGTGACCCAGTTGGTGAACCAGGTGACAGAAGTGGTGGTACCTTTCCTTGTGGATCACTTCATTAGTGCCCCCCACAGGACGGAAACTGAAGATGACCCGGAGGAGGACAAATTTAGGAATCAAATCACCCTGCCAGTCTTCCCTGTGAGTGAACATTTTAAATAAGAAACAATGTCGATGGCATTTTGAGGCACAAACTGTTGAAAAGGGACATCGAGTATCAGGAAAACTTCACTTGTTGACTTGCCGAGTGTGTGAAATTGACCCAAAAACGATTGGGGGTAGTGGGGTGCCAGTCTGAAACCCGCATGCCCCATAAGTGAGAAGCCCCTGCTATCATGTCAAAGCCATAAGGTAAGCAGAGCTGCGGTGCGTTCTGTTGGTACCTGATAACCGACACATAACCGATGTGAGAACTAACGTACATCGATGTCTCTATCAGATTTAGTCTTGGGGGTGTGAAGGCATAATGTGGACCCATGCCCAGGAATGTAGGCGAGCAGTCTTTGACAACTTTTTGTTTCCCGCCAGGGCCTATTTGCCGAATACATTGAGCTCCTGGTTCAGTTTGGCTATCTGAGTCTTTTCTCATGCGTCTACCCTCTGACCGCCGTCCTGCTGCTCATCAACAACGTGATGGAGATCCGCTCCGACGCCTACAAGATCTGCAAACTCTTCCGCAAGCCGTTCTCCGCCCCCGCGGCCAACATGGGTGTATGGCAGGTCAGCAGATCAGGCATCGGGTGTAATTGTGACGAAGAAAACGGATGTCATTGTCTTGTCCTCCAGATTGCGTTTGAGATCCTGAGTTTCGTCGCGGTGGTGTCTAACTGCTGGCTGTTGACACTGTCTCCACAATTGCAAAGGATGCATCATGAGGGCCAGATGAGCAACACCAACATCGTGCTGATGGCCATTTTGGCTGAGGTATAAAGAAGGGCTCCCTCATG
Organism: Hippocampus zosterae; assembly: GCF_025434085.1. NCBI lineage: Eukaryota > Metazoa > Chordata > Actinopteri > Syngnathiformes > Syngnathidae > Hippocampus > Hippocampus zosterae. The sequence continues at coordinate 28,522,208 of NC_067453.1, read as the reverse complement.
CAGAGGCTAGGCTATGCAATTTGGGACCACATATGAAAGTGTCCCAGATCGAACTCTGGGGGGGGGCAGCTATTCAGAGTTCAGTCATAAAAAAATCTGACACAAGTTGCATATGGGCAAAATCATCCCAATCAGGGTCAGATTTGTCTGCATTTTGAACCTAGCTATAGAGACACATGACTTGGCTTTGCACACTTACCGAAATCTTTTGGGCTAATTGTTTGGATTAATTCAAAATGACAATTACTGTATGTGACAGAACTAACAAATCCTATGGATTTTTCAAAATTAAAAGCAGATTTATGTATTCGGCATTTATAAATCCATTGTGTTAACAAAAGTATATATTCCATATATACTTATGGATATTATATATTATACTTATACTTATATATATTATATATAGTATATATATATATATATATATATTGCGCGTCGTCCCGCACGCGGTCTGTCCTTCCGTCTGTCCCTTTTCAAAACGTACCTACTTCACCGCACCGCTGCGCGCCGCCACTGCGCCGCTCAGGCAGTGGCTCACTACGATCGCGCGGGCATCTTAGCGAAAAAATGTTGTCTACCCACAAGCATTGCAATGAAGTTGTTAGTTATTTAGTAGAGCTAAACATCTCTTTATTTTCGCGATAAGCACTGAAGATGAACAAAAAGTTGAACCAAGCAACAACACTTTTGTGGGCCGAAGGCCCACCTTACCAGCCTTCCGCAGGAACTAGCTGATGAGCCGCCCGGAGTAGTGTATATTTCCATTTTGTGTTTATATTGCACTTAATTGAACGGTGTTTGTTGTTTTTTTTTCTTCTTTCTTCTTTCTACCTACATTCTTGCTGCTGGAGGCTGTAAATTTCCCCAGTGTGCGACAAATAAAGGATATCTTATCTTATCTTATTCACTATGAATTACCGCGGTGTATTTAGTTGACTTTATCCGATATAAACAACCTGTATGGTTTATGTACCGCTGAAATACTTCAAAGGAATCCATTTTGAAGTGATTCATTTTCCCGAGTACATACTCAACTGATGTTTTCAAATGTTTTTGCAGCATGTTCTCATCGTAGTCAAGGTGATTGTGGCGGCCCTGATTCCAGACGAACCAGAGTGGGTCAGAAAAAAGAAGGCCCACATGCAGTACACGTCCATGCAGGCTTTACGGCAGCAGGTCAGCACAATTGCGGTCCATTCCCTTTGTTACTTCAAGACAAATGATACAACATTAAAATCTAAAATTCTCATGAGGCATATCATCTCCAGTCAAGAAATGCCGTCATGGACATCATTACAGATTGTTTTCTGACCGAAGACCAAACGTGGGGCTGCTGTCATACAGGACAGTCACCTGGAAAAAAAAAAAAAACCTATTGCTCATGCTCGGCCATGATGTTTGTCGATGATGACTCTGAAAATAGAGGTGCTCTGTATAAAATGCCATTTTGTGAAATCTCTTCAATTTGAGATGGGCGTCTTCGTTTCAATCACATCTTGACTGTCTTATTTCAAATCATAGAGTTGTATCTATACAAAAATCAATGTTGTTTATTGTCTCAAATGTTGCTTTGTAGCTTTTCGAGGTTTAGTTTTAGCTTGTAAAATGTAGTCTTGCTTTCTCTTTCAGAACCTCCCTTCTGAAGAATCCTGAACCTGTGACGCAATGGATCAGCTGGACCCAAAACGAACAATTTTTGAGCTTCGCTAGCCCGATGCTATGCCTGCATACTCATCATCCAAAGTTTTTAAAGGTGCCATTTCATACTTTGGAGACAAATCACGTTATTTATTTTATTCAATTAAAAAAAAAAGATTTTATTGGAAATTCACAACAGTGAAATGTTATACCCCAGTCTTATATGTAGAAAACGCTATTCAATGTGAATTTAAAAACATCCTTCCGACTTTAAATGTGGCTGGCGGTGATGAGTTTAGACTAATATATATATATATATATATATATACACACACACACACACACACACACACACACACATACCTGTATATATATAAAAACAAAGACGGATTGTATATTTGTGTCAAATACAATATTAACTGTAGGGCATGGTTTCCCCACAGCATTAACATTGGCATACCATATAACAGTGGTCCTCAACTAGAAATGCTGTCGGTCCACTTTTTTAAATTTATTTATAAGAAAGCCCAATTTCGTGTGCTTGGTAATTTTGCACCTCGCATTGTTTGGTCATCTGAACAGCAGTAACTTTGTCTCCCAAGTTCCAAAATTCCAATTCCAGCAAGCTTCTAGCTAGAAAGACATATGGTGCTTCGATAATGTACAGTACACGTGTTCAGCTGCACTCTCCAATCACATGGACATTGGCAGTGCAATTCAAACAGCATTTAGAGTATTTGTCCCATTGTAAGAATACACGCAAACTGAATGTATATATTGTTTGTTGCCTTTAAAAGGAGATTGACATTACAAGGGTTTGAGGTGGTTAAAAGGGAGTGCGCGTTCAGGGAGAGGCAAAAATATTTCTCATGCTGACACTGTATTCTTGATTCTGTAGATAAGCTAAAGCGAGTGACAATAGGAAAAGAAATATCTGAGTGAACAGTACGCAGTTGACTTGAAACTGCTCTCTTGATCGTAATGATAATTGTTGAGGAAAGTACTACAGACTACTACTTATTATTTGCTTTGGTCGTAACAATACTAGACTGTGTTTTGGTACTGAACTCCCATAAAAAATGTGGCTGCTAAAATGCTCAAATCTTTTTTTTTTTAATGCTGGATTTGAATATTAAGCCTTGAGAAAAATAATAAGGAAAAAAACAAAAGACCACTTGTGCTCTGCTATTGTATGCGTTTTTTTTTTGGCGGTGGGGGGGATGTGTTGTCCAATGTTTTATATTCTGGATTGTGCTTCTAATGACTGCTTAACTGGTCAGTATTACCACTCATTTGTCTTCTGTGCACATTGTGCTAGTCACACTTCAGTGCTGGCAGACGGAGCATCACACATACACGACGACGACGTCAATGCGGCCACTCGCACATTGGAGGCTTTATTCTTCCAAAAAACAGCGCTTGTGGCTCCCCAATCTGTTTACAATAAAAAAAAAGAGATATTCCACATCCAGCCACCAGTCGGCATCAACTCAATGAAGTGTTCTGCATGTGTTCGCTTGACCTGACGTGTGGACCACAGGCTGTATCGCAATAAAGACGCAAATGAAGAAAGCGTGTTTGTTTTTTTTTCTTCCTGACAAACGTCATGGAGCACATTGGTTACATTGATGTCATTTAATAAATAATTCCAGAAAAAAAAAAAAGGTCCTCTAATTCAAAGCAGGAAAACAGAACACACCAGGGAGGGGCAGGCTGCAACTGGCCCAGGAATAATCACTTCTCTATTGAATCTGTTCTTGGTGCAAATTGTATAATTATATAATATTTTAATAAATTGTATTGTGTTGTGTTTATTATTTTACTTTATGTTAACTGTTTTGTAAAGCGCTTTGTTACAGCTGCCGCTGTTGTGAAAGCGCTATATAAATCAGCATGTATTGTATTGTATTGTATTGTACTTACAGTGCTGCCGAAATTACAAAGCGACAATCAAATTTTTACGCTTTTTCTCTATAAGCGAGGAATGTATGCCCGGTTGCATTCCCAACTTAGGCAGGAAACAGTAGAAATGAACAACAAATAAGCTGCTCCGCAGGGCTACAGGGAAAGTAGATGTGTTACTGTACAGTAGCTTATTCTACAGCTTTGGCTCTTATCACTGTACAACATGTATCTACAAATTTGCCTCGAATAAGACATGAGTGGATGTGAAAATACACCAAATATACACGGAGTGACTCCTCTACCAATATGTAACACGTGATTCATATTCCAAGATGTACAGTTAGGGAAGGAAGTGCAATCAAGGTAACAAGAACAACAGCGGTGTCCTGCTCCGAGCCAAGACACGGTATGGAGGTATTACGGTGATAAATAACGCTAAGAGCATGCACAGCAAGTCACACGGTTCCCATGACGATCGTAGATGTGACCAAAAAAAAAAAACTAGTAGGGCGAGTGATCAACGGACAGAACATTAAGAGGACGGAGAATGATACAATCATCTCAGTCTGAGGCGGATTATAGCACGTGGCGTATATCACAACATATCGTAACAGTCTCTCAGCTTATATTTAAGAGGTTTGGAACCAGAGAAGCGGGTTGTGCAAAGGGAAGAAGAAGAAGAAACAAGTGCTAGTGAGTTTTTGTGTGTTTTGTTTTGTTTTTCTGTGAAGCGCTTCGTTGTGGGCAGCTCACAATTTTCTCTACAGTGTGCTTGCTACGCGCTCACCCAGTCGCAAAGCGGCTCCACTCAAAGCACCGTGCCGTCGAGAAACCGGAGCGATTTGTGCTCAAGTGTGCACTCGAAACTCTCCTGTTATTTAAAGCACATGGCAACAGTTGTACTGGGCCAGTGGGAGGATCTTGGCTTTGTTGTTTGTGGGGATGTTGAAGGCCAGCGCTTTCTCACACAGGGGCAACTGGAAGAGGCGCTCGCGGAGCTTGAGGCTGTGGCGTTTCCCCGCCGGCTCCACCCTGGCGGCGGAGGCGGCGGCGGTATTGGCGGCTTCGTCCCAGGGCCCGGTTGTATTGCGCGATTGGGATCTGTCCGTTACAAAGTCGTCCCCGGCGCCCGTGTCCGTCCATTGCTCCGTCTTCTCTCCGCGGTGTGTTTTTTGTTTTTTCGGCATTGCGGAGGCGGCGGCTTTGTTGAAGTTGTTGTTTGGTTCCGTCTCTTGCTGGGGGGTTTTCTCACTCCACCCCTGGCAACACGGCACCCTCAAAGCGGCCTTAGACTCGCACGAGGCGGGGCGCTCCGGCGCGTGACTCACGAGATTGTTGAGGTGAGCGACGGGTTGGTATGAAATCACGCTCGCGCTTTGCGTGCGCTCTCTTTCCGTGTCCGCTCCATCCTCCTCCGGTTCAAACTTCTCCCCCGGAGTCAATTGCTCTTCCGCCCTTTCCTCTTGATCGTCCGCAGCGTCCAGCACGACCTCAAACTTCTTCTGTGGCTCAGTCGCAGACAACGACAACAAACCTTCAGACTCTTTGGCCAGGTTGCTCTCCTCTAGCTCCTCCTCCTCCTCCTCCTCCTCACAAATCTGCAGTAGAGCTGGGAGGTTCTTGGCGACGCGAGGTTCCTCGGCCGGCGGCGGGTGAAGCGAGTAGCTGAGGTTGACCTGCCGCGGCGCCGGTAAGGACTGCGGCTTGGCGGCGAGCAAGTCACCAGACTCGACCATTCGGGAGAGCGGCGAGGTCGAGGACAGGGCCCCCGAGAGCCAATGGGGAGGGGCCTCTGGGCTGAGCAGCACATTGTCCAGCCCCTGCAACCAGCGGTGAGCCTCAATCTCCTCCAGTGACGCTCGGACCGATGGATCCTTCTGGAGCATCCTGGAGATCAGACTGTCAAAGAAAACACAATCAGATAATACAGTGAACAAAAATGTTGTCACCTCTGTCATTCACAGCGGTCTTCGGGCAGTAGGCGGTGGGGGGGGGGGACACCCTGAACCTGTTGCCAGCCAATCGCAGGGCACACAGAGATGAACAACCATCCGCACTCACACTCACACCCCGGAACAATTTGGAGTGTTCAATCAGCCTGCCACGCATGTTTTTGGAATGTGGGAGGAAACCGGAGCACCCGGAGAAAACCCACGCAGGCCCGGGGAGAACATGCAAACTCCACACAGGGACGCCGGAGCCTCTCACATCTGCACTGTGAGGTCGACGCGCTAACCACTGGACCCACCGGGCCGCCCGTGAAATGTTTTCATTCATTCATTCATCTTCCAAGCCGCTTGGTCATCACTAGGGTCGCGGGGGGTGCTGGAGCCTACCCCAACTGTCTCCGGGCAGTAGGCGGGGGACACCCTGAACCGGTTGCCAGCCAATCGCAGGGCACACAGAAACGAACAACCATTCGCACTCACACTCACACCTAGGGACAATTTAGAGCGTTCAATCAGCCTGCCACGCATGTTTTTGGAATGTGGGAGGAAACCGGAGCACCCGGAGAAAACCCACGCAGACCCGGGGAGAACATGCAAACTCCACACAGGGAGGCCGGAGCTGGAATCGAACCCGGTACCTCTGCACCGTGAAGCTGACGTGCTAACCACTGGACTACAGGGCCTCCGTGAAATGTTTTGACATCTGAAATATGCGTCTACAATTTTTATTTGAACCCCTTCACAGTGGACAGCTTATCATGTTCTCAGGTTACTGTGAATGTTTTTGTTTAGTTTACATTTGGTTTCGTTTCCTCGTGTGCCCTTTTTTGTCGCCTCATGTTCTCGTCTTCAGTGTCCCTTGCGTTTGACCAATCGGCTCCCTCAACCTTTTGCGTCTTGTCTAGGTGTTGTATTCAGTTCCCTGGGCTCTGTCAGTCTTGGTTGGATTATTGCGAGTGTCTGTGTGCTCCTGCCACGTTTTGTTTCTGTCATAGGTTTTTGTTACTTTGTTTCCTTGTGGTTTTCAGGACTTTGTTGGAATACTTCAGTTAGTTTTTTTCCAGAGTACTCCTGTTTATATTTTTGTGAAATATATCTTGGTCAGTTCCACCCTACTCCTAGAAAATGCATGGACGGGTCCATCCATCCATCCATCCATCCATCCATCATCTACCGCTTATCCGGGGCCGGGTCGCGGGGGCAACAGCTTTAGCAGGGAAGCCCAGGCTTCCCTCTCCCTAGCTACTTCTTCACAGCTCTCCACGGGGGATCCCGAGACCAGGCCAGCTGGGTGACATAGTCTCTCCAGCGTGTCCTGGGTCTTCCTCGGGGTCTCCTCCCTGTGGGACATGCCCGGAACACCTCGCCGGGGAGGCGCTCAGGAGGCATCCGAATCAGATGCCCAAGCCACCTCATCTGGCTCCTCTCGATGTGGAGGAGAAGCGGCTCGACTCTGAGCCCCTCCCGGATGACCGAGCTTCTCACCTTATCTCGAAGGGAGAGCCCGGACACCCTGCAGAGAAAACTCATTTCGGCTGCTTGTAACAGGGATCTCGTTCTTTCGGTCACGACCCATAGCTCGTGACCATAGATGGACGGGTGTCTTGCTGAAATCGGATGATAAATTCATCTGTTCATGCTTTTTGCAGGATTTTGTTCTTGAAAAGTCCTCTTTGGTGTAAAGTTACATCAATAACGAAAGCACGCTGTAAAATAGTCAAATGTTTTGACTGTAATTTGGATCTGTGTTGCTGTGAATATTAAAGGAATTGAAAAATCATGGAGATTTTTTTTTAATTCAAAAAATCAAGATGATTAATCCATTCTCAGATTTTTCTTCTGTCAAACATCACCCCTTCCATTTCACTGAAAATTGTGGTTTACATGAAAACCGGTTCTGCTCCCTATCTCCGTGTTTCCCAACCAGCATTACGTGTACCATTAGTGGTAAACTGGCACTGTGGAGACATTTAATAATTTCTTTCCAAGATGCTAAGTAAATATTTTCAGTCAGTTCATAAGCCCGTCAATGAAATGGTACCGGCGCACTGCAACTTGTTTTCCTTGTAGAAACAATAATGAGTGTCACATTAAGGCTCAGAGGACTGCTAAAAAAGGAGCGTATAACTGTTATAGTGACTGTTTCTTGGGCGCCCGACACAAGCTCATGAGGTCTGTAACGAATATCCCCAAGGTTGTTCTGTTCTACTCAGACGCCCCATTATGGGACCATGTGAGCGCCGATTGTGTTGGATCAGCTCTATCCTGCAGTGTTTGTGGTCAAACATGCAGTCACTGGGTGGGAAACATTTATGCTTACTGAACTGGAAAACAAAATGAAAAGAAACACACATCAGTGGCGTGCAATGACAACAATATGTGACATGTTCACCTCGGACATTTGTTAAAACACCACAAACCCATTTTAGCACCTTATATTTTCTCCCAGCCATCACTCTGTTGAACAAATGTCTTTTAGTTTTCAAAATGTTGAAGCAGACTTCCAGGAGAAGAATGTCCACGTCCAAAGGAGAACATAAGGTCCATTCCGTAACATTGGCATACCGAGTAAGTGATTCATTTAATTTCGATTCTTTTGTCTTTCTCGTGATTTTAAAATCTGAAATGAATGCAATTGTTTCTGATTCACAAATGCAATTAATTCAACCAACAGGTCTCATGACTACGCCAGGAAAAAGAGGATTCGGTAAACAAAACAAAACCAAAAAAAAAAGTGAATTTACCTTACTTTCAGAGCTTATCAACAAATACATTTGTGAAGCACAGCGATTAGATGCGCTTGGTTCAACTCTTTTCCAACACTACGTTGCAGGTCAAATGTAATATGCACTGCACTACCTACAACTTGAAACTACTGTGCTAACTGTAAGTTGCCTTTGAAAAACTCAAACTTGCCTTGCTGGCTATTCAAGGCAAATGCCCACTGAGTGTTTAATGAAGCAATCTCTGTGTGCAGTCCAACCAGAGCACGACATTATTCGCTGAAACTAATGAGATGCTTTTCCGGTCACTAGCTATTTAAGTCAACAAATCAAGTCAAGTCAAGAGTATTTCTCGAGCACTTTCAAACAGCCATCGCTGCATACAAAGTGCTGTACACGGAGCAATTTAACATGCAGAATAAACAGTAAGACAAATCGGTAATAAAGGCGGTAGAAAGCACCAAACAGTAAAACCAAGAACAAATCTAAGTCATGCTGAGTCGAATGTCAAAGAATACAAGTGAGTTTTGAGGAGGGTTTTGAAGATGGGCAGCGAGGAGGCTTGCCGAATGTTCAGTGGGAGCCTCAGGTCTGTGGACCAGTCTTTGTTAGATGTACCAAGAACTAAACTGAGGCTCAGAGGGGATCGAGCCTTTTCTGTTGCTGGTCCCTCTCTCTGGAATGACCTCTCACCGAACATTCGGCAAGCCTCCTCGCTGCCCATCTTCAAAGCCCTCCTCAAAACTCACTTGTATTCGTTGGCGTTCGACTCAGCATGACTTAGATTTGTTTTTGGTTTTACTGTTTGGTGCTTTCTACCGCCTTTATTACCGATTTGTCTTACTGTTTATTGTGCATGTTAAATTGCTCCGTGTACAGCACTTTGGATGCAGCGATGGCTGTTTGAAAGTGCTCCATAAATACTCTTGACCTGATTTGACTGTCCAGTTTAAGGCCCAAGTTTGAAACTGTTGACTTTAGATAAGGAGACACAGGGTGACTCACATGTATTCGGTTAAAATCTCGGAAGCCGTCTTTTGCGCAAGGTATTCAATATATGTGGTGCAAAGATGAGGATAAACTGGACGGCACATTTTTCATTGGTGGCGGCGAACGACAACAGTTGAGTGACGCGTGGGCTATGCAGACTTACTCTCTGCAGTGGCCTGAGACGTGGTCGGGGATGGAGTAGCGACAATCCAGAATCATGACCAGAGTCTCACTGTCATTGGCCTCCTGAAAGGGAGGGACCCCGCACACTAACATGTACAAGATCACCCCGAGGGACCAGATATCTGCAACACACACACAAAACAGAATCAATAGACATGCTGTCAGGTACAAGGCAAGGCAAGGCAGCTTTATTTATGTCGCACAAGGTCGACATCATTTCAGCCCCAAACTGAAAAGCGTTTACAAAACAAAAACGAGACAATTGAATACATTTTAAAGCCAAGTAAAGAAATGATTAGTTCACTACTATGAATGTACACTGAAAAATGAGGAAGGTAAATGGGACATCCGTTTTTCGGCTTTTTGGGATTCGCCTTCTGACATGAAGCTACAGACAAACATGGACACATACATGACTGCTGGCGCGGACAGGGGATGCATTTCCTCCTAAGGTCTCCCTCCCTTTCCTTCCCTTCCACCTCTTTGTCACGTACACACACACACACACACACACATGATCTTTCTTTTGCTCTGTTTCTGTCCTCCCTTCTGCAAATAAGAACTCATTGCACATGACAAGCCTGATATGCATGTGATTGAAAGAAAAAAAAAAAAAGGAAGCTGAATTTCTTCAAAAAGCAGTGACATAATGTGAGTTGCCATGACGTTGCCCTTTCAAAGTTGTTTTAGTTGAACCGTAAAATCCAGGAAGTAGTCAAGCGTGTCCTTTCCTATGCAGAAGCTCAGCTTATGAGAGGCTTATAAAATCCTGTGGTGAGATTTGATGGTACAGATCAGAAAAGTAACAGCGAATATTTCTGTAACCGGGGGCAGATAGAAAGGAATTTAAAAAAAAAGTTTCATTTGAGCATCTTCAAATACAGTATGCAAAAGCGAAGCAAATGACGGCGCTCCATGTGGCAGACTATCACAATACTCTATCTTTGAGTCGACACAATGAGACAGCAAAGAACATGCACGGGAACAACAACATGGTGCACGCAAGTCCACGTGAAAGAACAGGAATACATGCAACTGGGTCATGTCCATCACACTCTGTAGGTCGCAGAATTATTTCAGGCGCTAGCCAATGCATGATGGCTAATGAGCATGTCGCACAGTAGAATCGATAACAGGTACACCAAACTTAATTTTATGGTATTGGGTACTCATGGAGGCTGCCGATACTTCAGTGTTGGGGGTCTGACAGTATTCCTCTGCAGTAGTTGGCACTATACTGCTGCCAGGTCATGCCGGAGCCTCTCCCAGCTGTCATTGGGCAGTAGGCGGGGCACACGCTGAACTGGTTGCCAGCCAATCGCGAGGCACTCAGGGACAAACAGCCACTCACACGGACAATAATTAAAATTCTTGAATATTTTATTTGTTGGTGAAAAACATCTGCTCCACAATTCAGCCTTAGGTCCTTGTTAACATTTTTTTCTCATTGTGTTCAATGAAACTTTATAAATCAAAAGTACCCGGAGTCGGCAGCTTGTTTCAGTGATACTCATACGGGTATCGGTCTGAAAAAAAGAAGTGGGATGTACATCCCAAATAAATACCATGTGGCTGTATTTTATTTGTTTTAGCGACACATTCATTTGATTTTAATGTATTGATATAAAAATAGAAAACACCATGGTTCAGTCTGCTCTAGGCACCAGCACACACAGCACACATTGTCTGCCAGGACAGTCCTAACAAGCATGCCCTGTCGTCGGCGCACAATGTACACAGTCACGCTCGTCGTCTCTGTTGAGAGAACACTTAGGCAAGAGAAGCCACCGAGCACTGTACCAAGCTCAGAAGCAAATATCACACAGACAAAGTACATATTGTCGACGCCATTAGTGGCCCACTGACCACTCAGACTTGCAATAAACTGATAGGATGCTTATTTTCAATATTACTGATCGCTATCCACACTCACAACGGACTGGTTTTCAGTGCCCGTTGGCTTGATCATTAATCTTTAAACAAATCCTATGTTTGCCACACGATGCAATGCTTTTACAGTATTTATGCTATGGTTTTAGTATAGGATATGTAATTACCGTATTTTCCGCACTATAAGGCGCCTCGGATTATAAAACACTCTGTCAATGAATGGCCTATTTTAAAACTGTTTTCATATACAGTATAGGGTGCACTGCATTATAAGGCGCATAGAATAGAAGCTACAATAGTGGCTGCGATTGCGCTATGCATCCACTAGATGGAGAAACTGAAGGGAATACAATACAATACAGCTTTATTGATATTGACCCTTCACAATCGCTGCAGCTGAAACAAAGCCATGAAAACTGGCTTGTATACTATATCATATCATATCATATCATATCATATCATATTATATTATATTATATTATATTATATTATATTATATTATATTATATTATATTATATTATATTATATTATATTATAGCCACTTATCTTCATGAGGCTCGCGGGCGTACTGGAACCTATCCCAGCTGTTTTCTGGCAGTAGGCGGGGTACACCCTGAACTGGTTGCCAGCCAATTGCAGGGCACACAGAGACAAGCAAATATCCACACTTACACTCACACCAGTGAGTGCTCCACTAACCTGCGTTGCATGTTTTTATGGAATGTGGCAGGAAACCGGATTACCCGGAGAAAACCCCCGCAGGCACGTAGAGAACATGCAAACTCCACAGAGGAAGGCCGAAGCCGGAATTGAAGCCTTCAACTCGCAATTGTGAGGCTGTCGTACTAACCAGTGGGCCGCCGTGCCGCCCTAAGACAAAGAATAGTACTTGCCAAATAACTAAGTGGTGTATCATTGCAACAGTGGTCGTTGCCTAACACGAGCTACGGTGCAACTGGCTCTTAAAAGCCGCTGTCTTTCAACTTTCAAGGGGGCCTTCTACACGAAGTTGCAAAATTTGCCCCTCGAGATAATCTTGATGACGCTACAAGCCCTTGGAGCTAGATTTACAAAGCTATGAGAGAGGGAAATTTGTTGGGATTTCTTGAGGGCGACTGTTGTCCCAAAACAGACTAAATGGGAGTGTGTGTGTTGGGTCAGACCTTGTTGATACAAACAGTGGAGCAGTGTGATCTAAAAACAGATAAATTCCACCAAAATAGAGCATATCGCTTATGTCGGTTTCCCATGTGTGATTCCATTTTACACTATGCCCAAGAGCAGCAAAACGAGTTATGTCAGACTGGCGAGATGAAATTAAAGCAAACAATTGATGGGTACTGGTACCCTTGACCATTATGCAAGAGAAACCAAATAAGGACAACAACGTGGGGGGTTTTGGGTCAATTTTGTCAACTTTTAAATGTAAAGATACAGTGTGTAAAATGCACTCGCCATCTAGTGTTGAACACAAAAAGAATGCAACGGCCATTTGAAGCATGCGCACTACGGTGCCTCAGAGAGACCGCACTTTGCTCACCTTCCACCAATTCTTTCGCCGCGGCGTAAGCAAATAGTCATCACAAATGACATCTAGTGTTTCCTCAAGTTACAAAATAGACTTCCTATTGCATTTGTTAAACACGTTGTAATCACTGATGCAGGTTAAATTTGTCTGCTTCGAGAATCCGTAGTTCCAAGATGGCTGCGAAACACGTCAGCAAACGTGTAAGGTGGCCTAAAATTATATATATTTTTTAAAAACGTATATTGACTTGATAGATGGTCTTTTTGTGTTTGTTGTTTTTAATTTTGTATGATTGAAAATTAATAGGGCGGCCCGGTAGTCCAGTGGTTAGCACGTTGGCTTCACAGTGCAGAGGTACCAGGTTCGATTCCAGCTCCGGCCTCCCTGTGTGGAGTTTGCATGTTCTCCCCGGGTCTGCGTGGGTTTTCTCCGGGTGCTCCGGTTTCCTCCCACATTCCAAAAACATGCGTGGCAGACTGATTGAACACTCTAAATTGTCCCTAGGTGTGAATGTGAGTGTGAATGGTTGTTCGTCTCTGTGTGCCCTGCAATTGGCTGGCAACCGATTCAGGGTGTCCCCCGCCTACTGCCCGAAGACAGCTGGGATAGGCTCCAGCACCCCCTGCGGCCCTAGTGAGGATCAAGCGGCTCGGAAGATGAATGAATGAATGAATGAACGAATGAATGAAAATTAATAATGGATTTTGGGCAGCACGGTGCTTTACTGGTACTGTACTGGTACTGTACTGGTAAGCACGTCCCCCTCACAGTTCGATTCCAGCTCCAACCTCCGACATTTGTAACACTTTATATTTTGAACATGCTATTGCGCTACTAAGAGGAAGTCTTCAGACTATTTTTTGTAGAACTTTTTGATTTAATATTCATTGCAGTTTTCAAATTACGATGAGTTGATATTTTACAGTATCATTTTCCTTTTGCTGACAGATTTCATGCTCATATTCCTAACGCCATGGTCTCATCACAATGACAACACAAAAATGGAAATTCAAAGGCATCTACTACAACAAATCCTTATTAGGGCGACATTTCGGTGGACAGAACACACACACATACTGTCGGTATTATGCAACTGGAAGAAATGTTTATCTTTGTCAATGACACAAGGCCCCGTTGACTAACATGTGTCTTTTGTTCATCTTCATCACCTGCTTTCCATAATGCTAATATGAAAGGACAAAAATGGCTCGGTGCTGACAAAATCCAACCTTTTCTGCTGCCAGACAGTCACGCTAACTACTCGGCCCTCTGCTATTACAAGCGCAGGAGATGTTGAAACACAACACACAACAGGACTCTCTACGAGAGGTGGTGAAATATAAGCTCGGAAATAAACAGAAGACTTTCTAATATCCGCATAACAAACGTTCATTTCAGCGTTCATTAAGGGCTTCAAAGGACATTATGGCAAATAATACCAAGAATATCCATTACCTGTCCCCCAAAAAGTGTAATGATGACCACAAAATCTTCAGACAAAAATAATGAGAAATACAGGGAAGACTTACTGCAGTGTTTGGTCCACTGCAGAACGTGCCCATTTGGCTGGCTTGCTTAGACTGACCCAGATACACACACTAATCCTTTGCAGACACACACACACACACACACACATTCACAAAGTACATTCACAAAGTACATGTTACACAAAACCACACAAGCAGATGAATGTGAAGGGACAAATAGTACGGGCACACCCGATTTAGGACATGAGACGCAACACGCCGACGTAGGGTCAAGGGAGCTCTTGAAAACACTTGTCCAGGCACAGTGACAAAAAAGGGGGTGTGAGATGCTCATGTTAACAAGAAAAACAAAAAGAAACTGAAACCCATCCTGATTCTTTACCAGCGCATCCCCCAAATGGTCCACTGTGCTCTATCTATCTCCCTCGAGGAAATTTTACACCTTTCTGCTGTACAACATTCACAGAGTAGTGCCATAATTCTACTTTGTGCTCAGCAGGCAGTGTCAGTGATTTTTCAGTTCTTTGTAATAAAAATTAATCGATAAGAATAATAAAAGGTATCTAATATATTTCAGGGCGGCCCGGTAGTCCAGTGGTTAGCGCGTCGGCTTCACAGTGCAGAGGTACTGGGTTCGATTCCAGCTCCGGCCTCCCTGTGTGGAGTTTGCATGTTCTCCCCGGGCCTGCGTGGGTTTTCTCCGGGTGCTCCGGTTTCCTCCCACATTCCAAAAACATGCGTGGCAGGCTGATTGAACACTCTAAATTGTCCCTAGGTGTGAGTGTGAGTGTGAATGGTTGTTCGTCTCTGTGTGCCCTGCGATTGGCTGGCAACCGATTCAGGGTGTCCCCCGCCTACTGCCCGCAGACGGCTGGGATAGGCTCCAGCACCCCCCGCGACCCTAGTGAGGATCAAGCGGTTAGGAAGATGAATGAATGAATGAATGAATAATATATTTCAGTCAAAATACACTAGGATCCCAAATTACACTGTATAAACTGGTTCAAAGCGCACCATTATGTGGGCCGAAATCATTGAGTCAATTAAGACAATATTGTACATTGAGAAGTCTCAGCTCATCAGTGCAGCACTAACATTGGGCATTTTCTGCACAGGATAAAGAATATGACTAGTAGTGCTATTATATTGTCTGTCTACATCTATTGCTGCTCCATTTGTGTTCAAACCGTTGCAATTTAGATGCTATTCAGCATTTGTATGAAGCAAGCGGACGCAAAGGCTATGTGTTTATTTTAAATACACAACGTGTAACTTTCGGTTTTATGTTTAGTTTGACAGTAAACCTCAAATAGGAGTGGAAATAAACAGCTTGGCGGCCCGGTAGTCCAGTGGTTAGCACGTCGGCTTCACAGTGCAGAGGTACCGGGTTCGATTCCAGCTCCGGCCTCCCTGTGTGGAGTTTGCATGTTCTCCCCGGGCCTGCGTGGGTTTTCTCCGGGTGCTCCGGTTTCCTCCCACATTCCAAAAACATGCGTGGCAGGCTGATTGAACACTCTAAATTGTCCCTAGGTGTGAGTGTGAGTGTGAGTGCGAATGGTTGTTCGTTTCTGTGTGCCCTGCGATTGGCTGGCAACCGGTTCAGGGTGTCCCCCGCCTACTGCCCAAAGACAGCTGGGATAGGCTCCAGCACCCCCCGCGACCCTAGTGAGGATCAAGCGGCTCGAGGAATAAACAGTTTGAAAATGTTTTCTTGAATAATTCTTCACTCCTTGTAACCGTCAAGAGACTGCTGATTGAGAAGTGAGTTGAGTCCCTGCCACCATCCAGTGCTTGCGTCTCAAGTCACAATTTTGTGTAACACAATAAAACATAATAATGAGAGTCTTGTTAATAAAAGAGTCTTACCCACAGCCGGAGCATCATACTCTTCTCCCAAAAGAATCTCCGGTGCAGAATATGCCAGGGACCCACAGCTGGTGGCCAACATGGTCCCAGGTTTGAATAAGTTACTGAAACCAAAGTCTGTCAGTTTCACTGCCCCCTGCTGCGGAAAGAACACCACATTCTCTGGCTTCAGGTCTCGGTGCACCACGTGGAGCTTGTGGCAGTACGCCACGGCGCGCACGATCTGGGCAAAATGGCGTTTGGCAGTGCCCTCAGCAACGCCTGTCTCGTGGCGAAGGATGTAGTCGTACAGGTCGCCCCCCTCTGCCAGCTCCATGACCAGGTAAAGGGTGGTAGGTGTGTCGATGACCTCGTAGAGGCGGACCACGTTAGGATGTTGCACCCTCCTCATACATCTGAAAAGAATACATTGGGATCATCTCGTGTCTCTTAATTGCAAGGATCCTAGCTCCTCAAAACATTGAACACGAGCCGGAGGTTATTCTCATACTGCCATGCACATCGAGGTTCAAATGCGTTTTGCCACATAAAAGAAAATTACAAACGTTTTTTCAATTTTTTTTTCACATTCAACCTTAATGCATAAGCAGCATATCGACATGTTTTACGAGTCACCCCAAATGTGCACAGTTTGTGCACATTGGTTGAGGAGGGGATGGGGTAGACACACTTGGCGCAGACCAATTGTGCCAGTCTTTGCATTTGCAAAGTGGTGAAGTGTAACAGTGTGCGTAGTTGACTCTAATTTAATCTCACTGGAAACAAAGTTCGGGTACAAAGCGACATTTGTGTTGAAAGTAATAATTTGACATGCAGACGGTGAATTTGTGACACGCGTAAATGACGTGACCTCATCATCTATGAAATGACATCATCCAGGAGTGATCGTCTCATTACCGCCAAAACATTTCTACCTCTTCCCACCTCACTCCTTTGCCAATCTCCTCCCTTCTCAATGAAATTTCTGGTGGCAGGTGCTAGCATGTAAACAGAGGAGGAGCGAGGACCGAGGAAGCAGCAATTTGACAAATGAGAAGAGCCCATTGTTTGACATCCATGGTTAAGATGAAGATCGCAGAAGCCCTCCATACCTGACTTCCTGTAAGAGGTGGCTTGTCGCCATGACATCGAGTTTGGTCTTGTCAATCATCTTAATAGCAACCAGCTGCCCAGTGTTGACGTGCCGAGCAAGTTTCACCACTGCATAGTGACCCCTTCCCAAGGTCCGACCCACATGGTACAGTCCGCTGAGGTTCAAGCGGTCTGATTTGAGATGTTCATCTTGGGCTGGGATGTTCTCGCCACATTCCATGTTGACATCAAAGAGTGTTTCAATGGATAGAGAACCTTGGAGGTTGCAGGAAGAGGGGGCTTGGCTTGGTCACAATCCTCCTTACTGCAAGGGGGTTGCCTAGCAGGGAAAATCAAATAATACAATCAGATGAAAAACATTGTTTCCACATTTTATATATTTTGCATTAATAAGACATGGTACATTTAAGAGAGAGTACCAATGTCAGAAAATTTAAAAAAGTTATCTTTATGGTCAAAACACCATATTGTTGGTGTAAAAAGAAAAGCATTCATCTCTGGAGTATATCCCTGTCAACTCCTGGCACAACGTGGGGGTGGAGTTGGGGGGGGGGGCACCTGGGACTAGTCAATCACAGGACCCAAATTTTTTAAACCAAAAATTAAGCACATTAGATTAAAAAGTATTCAACAATTTGTCCCACAAATCTGGCCCACCCAGCAGCAATAGAAACTAACCCAAAATTGCGAGATTGCTTTTTTCCAACTCGCAAGATTATATATATATATATATATATATATATATATATATATATATATATATATATATATATATATATACACACACACACACACACATATCATGTATCATAGCAAGTATAGATAAGTGTACTGCTTACATGTATACATATCATTTCTTTTTCATTTGTTTGCATTATTGTTGTCATATGATTTTAGCCACAATTGTTTGATAGAATTTTGCAAAGTTGTCATAGTAAATGCTTAAAAGACTCCAAGAGTCAGTGTTTAAGGAAGTTAACAACTCTGACTGAGTTAGGTAAATACTATCATTCATATTAATTCAAGGTTCATTTGCCTTTAATTTAGCATAAAACTCACCTATAAGACCACAAACCATTTATATATTTGATCCACCTGGTATTGCTTATTATAATACAAGTTAATGTTTTGCTTGAGTTTGTTAAACAAACAAAAAATACACGGGAAGAGGCCTCTGAAAAAAAAACGATCACGTATTACAGTATATCGTAATTGCATAATTGATGATGATGTAGTTTTCAAAATCGTAGTAAACATCTCTGGCTATAGAGTCCAACCTTTTCCATTGTCTCATGTGGAATGAGGGAACAATGTTGGGCTATCTCAAATTACACTCACCCCGCACAAATGGCGCGTCTGATCAATATTGTAAGAGGAAACCTTAATGTATGCCAGCCCGAGCGTGTGAGTGCTCGCTCTCCATATTCGTTTGACGATCAATGTCCGAATGTGGCGTTTACGCGAATGATGTCACCATCCGATCTTCCCAAGGGGTTGCCGAGCGCATCTGACATCACCATCCGTCATGCTTCTCTGAAGCGCATCGTTCTTTCTCACGCAACCCTCCTCATCATCCCGCTCCGTCCTCATCACTCGAACATCACAACACGGCAACCTCTCGCTGTTGTTTACATGCGGACATCGCTGCCGACAGGCTCAACGAAGGCCTCGTAGTCTTAACAGGCGCGGTATTAATTCACGTCCGGTCGTGGTATCGCTGAGTGAGATGCCAACTGCGTTGTCGCGGACAGCTGTTGGTTCACTTGGCCGGCCCACAACCCGCAGTGGCGACTTGGAACATCGGCCATCCCCTGCTGGCTTGCTGCCTTTCCGCCAGACCGACGAACGCGGCGGCACGAGCAAAGGACGCGAACGGCAGAAATATTCCAACTGACGACGCCGTCGAACTTACCGTCGGCGCGAACATCTCGGGACGCGGCAACCCGGACTCGCTGTCAACCGCCGAACTTAAAAATAAACGACATTGTCGACGACGGCCCCTCCGCTTCCTTCCTTCGGATCCATGTTTTCCCCAGCGTTCACACTCCCCTCCTTCACTTGGAATGGCGAGCCAATGTGAGGGCGGCTGAGGGAGGAGGAGGGGGCGGGGGGATGGTGGGAGGGGGGGGGGGGGAGAAAGAGAGAGAGAGAGAATCTAAAACCTTTTGATATCCACAGACGAATCAAAAAAAATGGAAAATGATTACATTAAATGAGTTACATGACATGACATTAGTTCTATGACATTAGAACTGGTTGCCAGCCCATCGCATGGGGACATATCGACAAATAAACATTTGCGCTCACGATCGCACCTAGGGATAATTTCAGGTGTTCCATTAACCTACCATGCATGTTTTTGGAATGTGGGAGGAAACTGGATTACCCGGAGAAAACCCACGAAGGGACGAGGAGAGCATGCAAACTCCACACGGGAAGGCCGGAGCTGGAATTGAACCCTGCACTTCTGCACCGTGAGGCGGACGTGCTGACCGGTTATCCGACGTGCTGACCGGTTATCCATCGTGCTGCCCATGAATACCCTAATCATAGTCTGAAAATATTAGAATGAAATTCCCAATATGTTGCATTAAATGAGCATTGTAACACTTAGGTGAACTCATGAAAAATGTCCACTATGGCATCACGCAGGGTATGTTCTACTTTCTTCCTTTCATAACTTTGCTGTATGTTACACGTACAGTACATTTGACAATAAAGTTTATCCAATCCAATCCAATCCAATAACTTGCTGCTGTAAATTGGAATTTCTCCATTGCGAGGCAAATAAACGTTTTCTTATTCTTATTCTTGTGTTATTAATTGAATCAACCTACTACTAAGCATGTAAATCTAATAAACTACTGTTCTGCGCTCGCAACACTACTCGACCCAACTACTGTAGTCGGCATGTTTTGCACTCCAGTAGCCTCCTTGTCAAGGAAAATGAATAAACGCTCAAATGGCTAGAGACATTTTAGCCTTAGATATGCTTGATCTCCATCTCATAAAGATTCTTTGTCCTATCCGGTAGGACAATTTTGGCATTCCAGTGGAAGAAATTCATGATACTAGTGTGGCAGAAGTGCACTAAACGACAACTGTGTGCTACTAATACTTCTAATGACATTGTTAAATTCTACCAATTAGCTCTTCATTATAATCCGGAGTCAATTAAGATGTGCCATATGTCTACACCTTAGGCCTTGAAGTGTTACTAGTGCAACGCAGCATTTTGTTGCAAGTTTGTCTATAGGTCGAAAGTGGCACTAGTACTGGACAAAACGTTACTAATAAGATCTATTGTAGTTGTACTATTTTGTCTTCCTAGTAAGGGCAGAAGGTCATACTAGTTCATGGAAATTAAGCTGGACACCAAGGATCTTGAATAAACGCTAAAAAAAGGATTTCCATAATAGAGAGAGAGAGTAGGAAAGAGAGAGAGAGCCCTTGCTTGCTTGCTTCCTTCCTTCCTCGTGACGTCAATGCATTCCGTCTCGCTCCCACAGGCTCAATGGAGTGGTTATATAACGCGTCTCTGTGTTTTCTCTCCAAATAGCAAAACAGTACACAGTCCCAAGTTGAGCCACATTCCCGAGACGCTTCTCTCGTAAAGCCCGACACCGCAGGTAGATTAAAAGATTTAGGACAAGTGTTTCCACTTATGTCCTTAACTTGTTGGAAACTCGGAAACTTCGTAAAAAAAATAAAAAATAAAAAATAAAAAATAAAAAATCTAACCCTGTTGTCATTAAACTGACATGTCTTTTTATGTCAAATGACATAAACAATTGTCATTTGACTGAGTCATGAATGACTAATCAAAAACTAAGTCCTGGATGACACACGACTTTCAATGAATGCCACTGCAATACTTTGGAACGACGTTCTGCAAGCAGATGATCAGCCGGGCAACCCTCAGGAACTGGTGTGTCCTTTAACGTCTGCGTGATCTGTTGCTCGATCTTCCATCAGAGCATGCCCACGATGCACTGGCCCGGCGGGATGGCTTCAGATTTGGCTTCATCAACTGCAGTATGGTGGATCCAGGAGAGAGCATCAGGCTTTTGTATTTCGTGCCCCTTTGCAGCAAGTGAGCGTGAAATTGAAGCGGGTGAATAACAGAACCCATCGTGCCTGTCGGGAATGCAACCATTTTGCTGAGCAAATGTATGCCAGGTTCTTGTGGTCGGTGAATAATATGCGCGTAGCAATTTTATTTTATTGTATTTCACAACGATGCCAATGTCACCAATTCTGTTCAATGGCCCATCATTTTCCACATTTTCAGCTCTGATCTATTGAATAACTACTCAAGTGCTGCTAAAGACTGTGTTCACGGAACGCATGAAAAACTGTGTTATTATTTATCATCAACGTGGATGTTGTTTGCTTTTTATGAGCAAATCACATCAGGCTACACTAGACCAAAACCTCAGCAGGAGAAATAGTTGCAATGTCACCCCTGATTCTGACCATGTAATTATAAATACTGTTTTATTAATTATTTTTTTATTATTTTCAAATTGATAATATGCCCGAATTTACAAATTGATTTCATTCGGTATGATAAAGGCTCGGCATACAAATCACGACTGTGTGCAGTCCACAGGTTCTTTCTCCCAGTTATCCGGATTCTTCCTGAACAAATACACGTCTGAAAACTGCTCCTGGGTGAGATTGTGAACGTAAATGGTTGTTTGTCGACAGCGGATGGATGGATCCGAACCGAGTTATCTTCTCACTTTTATTTTGCCACGACAATAGCATACATCAACCACACGGTGGCGGTAGAGACTAAATGACTGGCCAGCTTTAAACGTCAGCCGTCTCCTCTTTATTGCCTGGAAAGTTTTTTTTATTCATCGGTAGTGTTTAGATTAACATTATAAAGCATTTGGGAGTTTTTATGTAACGTTTTCTCAACTCTTGAAAAGTATGTTTGTTCTTATACAGGATCAATCTATTGCACGCAGCACATCATCAGCAAGTTTGATCAACTCATCAATTTGACATTACAAAATTGTATTACCATGAAATAACGTGATAATTGTGGAAATGAAGATGATAGCTTTATTGGCAATTGTTTTGGAGTGTATTTCAATAGTATGACCATTTATTAAAAACTTGGATTAAAAAAAAATCGTGTTGCAAATATGACACTGTCACATTCAATTCTCCTTATTTTTTATTGCTTTGTTGTTGCATTCATTGATACTTTTATTATGCTTTATTAAAGAATAATATAATGTGACTCTCCGAAAAAATAAAAAAGTTAGTCTTCCAATTAGTCTTTGCATTGCATTGTCATTTGTCTACGTTATGCAGTAATAACACATAAGCATGACCAAATGACACCTGAAAGGAAAAAAAATCAGTTTATCAATATGCGGTCATTGTATCAATATTTTTTTTGTTCAGATCCTCATTTGTTTTTACTAAACGTTTTTGTGTGTTTTTGTCATGGTTGACTTGGTTTGTGTGTGTGTGTGTGTGTTGTGTTGACTTTTCTATTGATATTTATTTGATTAGTTTTCATCCATATGACTTTCCTCTCTATTTTGTTCATCATACTTTCCAGTGTCAAAATGTATGTATTAAGTCTACAAAGTGACAGGATGTATAGGGCCATAAAAAAAGAGTTTTTACCATCTCCATCAGAATGCCACTTGTGGTATTTTTATTTGTATTTTTTGAATGCAATTATTTCATGACGTACGACTATTTGGGGGAGGTGGGTATTCGAAGTAAATCAAAACAGGATTATAAATAAATAAATCAAATCGTGTTTTTGCCGTGACTGTCTTTTCATTCCGAAACAGTTGGGACTCGTAGCACTCCGCCTATCTACAGTGTACATCATCAATGAAAAAGCATCAGAATGATGTTGTGTATTCAATTCAGGATACAATGAATTTAGATCAGTCAAACCCTGCCAGCGTGAGTTTCCATGAGTGGATTGAATGTGCGGAGGCAGTGGAGCCCACACCCAAAGTGTTACAGCCTAAAACATGGCATATGATGGGACACTTTCACACTCGGATGTGCATCTGCGCAGCAATTGCAGTCACCAGTGAAGCAAACTTCCAAATGCAATTTTATTCGGCAGCAATGCTGTTTCAACCGTTTTTTTAAAAAAGTTGAATGAGGTCCAAATTTCAAGGTTGGAAAGTTGGCTTTCCCACAGTTCACATCAAAGAAATAGGAATTTGCAGAACCTTGTGTTGAACTCCAGCTTGAAATTATTATTCAAAATTATTTGTTTTGCGTTTTGGACTTTCTATTGTGTTTTGTTTTTATTTGTTTCATTCATTCATTCATTCATCTTCCGAGCCACTTGATCCTCACTAGGGTCGCGGGGGGTGGTGGAGCCCATCCCAGCGGTCTTCGGGCAGTAGGCGGGGGACACCCTGAATCGGTTGCCAGCCAATCGCAGGGCACACAGAAACGAACAACCATTCGCACTCACACTCACACCTAGGGACAAATTTAGAGTGTTCAATCAGCCTGCCACGCATGTTTTTGGAATGTGGGAGGAAACCGGAGCACCCGGAGAAAACCCACGCAGGCCCGGGGAGAACATGCAAACTCCACACAGGGAGGCCGGAGCTGGAATCGAACCCGGTATCTCTGCACTGTGAAGCCGACGGGCTAACCACTGGACTACCGGGCCGCTTATTTGTTTCAGTTATTTGTTTTTACATTTTGCACTTCACAGGCACCATCAGTATTTATTTATTTCGTTCGGTGGTGTGCTGTGAAATGAGATTTCTTGATTTGATGAGTTTTGGCTAAAAAAAAAAAAGGTCTTCAGGTCTTGGGTTCAAATCTTAAGCTTAACACACTGACTGCCCTTTTGCATGTGGTTTTTCTTTGGGTATGCCTACTCTGGATTCATTCAACACACAAATACAAGGTTAATTGTAACCTCTGGCCCAAGTGGAATAGAAAATGGATGGATGAAGAAAACATTTCCAGAATGTGTTTGAATGACAGTACATTACAAGTCTATGAACGCTGAGTCTACGTCTGCGTTCATAACCTCTTTCGAGACTTTATGATGAATATAGCTAAGAAATCCCTTGCTAGTGGGTCAATTTTTTTTTCATGTTAAAAAGGGTAAAATGTCTGAAATAAAAACGAGCTCTCCAGAACAATACTTCACATGCGTAAGGGACAGAGTCCATTCTCTCTGTAATCTTTTTTTTTTTTTTAAATAACTCCTCAATTGAGAAATTGGATGCGAAAGTGACCAAAGTCACAGTTAACACTGAGCAGCTACCTGGCTTCAAAGGGGCCCGAGCAATGAGACTGGCCCAAGATGAAACAGCGAAGCTCACGCATAAACACACACAAAGCAGCGAGAGATGGGAGATAGAGGCCTCGTCCGACAGCTGAGATATAGCACAAAGGCCCTGGGGAGTTTCAGGGGAATTCCACGGAGGGAATTGGACATGTCTGATTTACACTAACACTTTGGCTAAACTTGCGATAAAAGTTCACAAAAGAAACATTGCTGCATCTGTCTTGATCCATCTGACCCTCCGTCGGGTCTCTTTCCAGCTCTGTTACTTTCCCCGCAAACGTTACATTACTATTGTGAAACCGAGCGTCGTAAATTTATGATGCTGTAGGAAATGAAAAAAAAAAAAAAAAAAAAAGCAAGGACGGAGAGGGGAGAGGACGCTGAAAGAAAACATGTTCATTTTTTTATCAGGCCTTTTCACCCAATGGGGAGTCGAGGAATGCAACGAAGAATCTGGCCAGAGATAAAGACAGGAAAGTGGTTGGTACTGTACTGTACTATGTATGCGTGTGCGATAATGTATCTGACATTATTTTCAAGGGGCGTAGCGGGGGGTCGGGGGGGGGGGGAATCAGGAGAGCCACAAAGAGAATAATACACTCACTGGACATTTTATTAGGTACACCTAAACAGTTCATTGACATCCATTGAGAGCTGCATCAAATCAAAAATGAAAAATATACAGACAATACTGTTTTGATCGACGCCGTTAGTTTTTTAATGATTATTATTACGAAGCTTGCAATGGTGGATGTGCAACTGCGTCAGACTTCCATTTTTTTTTCATGATACATTAAAAGGGGCGGGGAAATATAACAAACAGCTCCAGTATGATCTATTGTACTTCTAAAGCACTGCAAATGTTAAATATAATGCTTGTCTGACTGTCTCCGTCAAAATGCGTGATGCTTGGAAAGATGGAATATTTGACACAGCGAGTCCACCTAATGAGGTGTAATGTCCGGTTAGCGTGAATTCGATCTCAGAAGGAAACTCAAGGTTTAAGGTTTGTTGTCCCAGAGGCCGTGTATGAAAAGTGTGACAGAGGAGCAGTTCAGCTTCGGTTTGCGTTTTGGCACATTAGTTTATGTGCGCAAAGACGAGTTGACGATTGCATGATCCGTAAATACAGAATGACTTAAACCTGAATAAATAAAGGACACCGGAGACAAAAGTGCCCTGGTGTTTACAAGCCAATAGAAAACATTTACACAGAGAGATCATCCTTAGGAGTATAATATTTCACCGGTATTGATTTTTTTTTTTTACAGCTTAATTGTTATTACATGTCAAGGAAGAAACAAAAATAGTTCCAGGATACATTCAAAGGCAGGACCCCCCCCCCCTCCTCCCCCTCTCCGCCCCCGCTAAGAGTCACATGTTTCCCCTCATGGAAAGCTCAGTTCCCATAGCAAAGCAGAATTATTTACATCTTGACCAAGTCCTGGTCACAGAGCCAGTGTGACCCAACAGACATTTGAGAACATGCAGTGTGTAAAACACAAGGCCAAGAGCATGAATATTTACACCCCGTACACACAAAAGATTCATGCAATGTATTGTTGCCCCAAGACAGTTGAATTAAAAAAAATATATATTTACATCACAAAAATGACGACACACCTCACCATCATTTTTGTTTACATTGTGCGACCCAGGAAAAACACTAAAAAAAGGTCGCCTGCAAATAATCCGTGACATTTCAGCTGTGAACCTTTCATACACATCTTCAATGACCCTTTTTTTTTTTTTACAGCATTGAAAAGAGAGAGGAGATATCTCTCTCCCCCTTCAAACCCGTTCCAGTGAATCTAAATAAATAAGTAGTTGAAGAGGAGCGATTTACAACAGCGCCCATGACACGAAAACTGAGGGGCATAGATTTCTTGGATCTGATCTTGACCTTTGACATCACTTGCGAGGTTGATGGAATAGCGGTGGTGTGACTAAATACTTTTGGGGAGACTCCAAGTTACCACAGAATATTTGGGATGTGACCATTTTGTCATGCTAAAATATACATCACATTGGATGATTTAGCCCATGGTGTCAAACTCAAGGCCCGGGGGCCAGATCTGGCCCGCCACACCATTCTATGTGGCCCGCGAAAGCAAATAAAACGTGTCAACTTCCATCATTGATGCTTGCTAAAATATTGCATAGTTTCAAATTCTCATACGGAATAAATAACATTTTGTAAGCATTTTCTTGTGACCTAGGTCCTCGCAAGGTTTTTCGGCGAAACTTGATTAATTGCTCAGAGTGAGTCATGGTCGGATCGGAATCATCGCTATCAAGCACCAGGATCACTTGAACTCCAAAAAAGAACGGGTACGTGTATTTCGTGAAATGAAACCTCCCCGTGGAACGCGTTGATTTGGAAGAATAAAAGCATCAACAATCAACAAGATGCGTGCAAAGCTCCCGTTTTGCGCCGGTGAGTGAACACAGACTCAGATGGCCAATTGGAGCTTGGAGAGGTTCCTCTGA
Organism: Hippocampus zosterae; assembly: GCF_025434085.1. Classification (NCBI taxonomy): domain Eukaryota; kingdom Metazoa; phylum Chordata; class Actinopteri; order Syngnathiformes; family Syngnathidae; genus Hippocampus; species Hippocampus zosterae. Next base: position 28,495,160 of record NC_067453.1, on the reverse strand, counting down.
TGCATGTTGTGGTGCCGCACCAACTCATCACTGCGGGCGAACTTCTTCTGACAGTTTGGCCAACGGCAGTTGAACGGCTTCTCACCTGAAGTGGGAGTGGAAGACGTTCAAATAAAGGGTAGGGTTAGAAAAATCCGAGAACTTTTGCTATGTGGCCATGATTTTCGGCATGCACTATTAAATCCGTTATGCTCAAATAATATCGTATTACATACTGATACATGTAATGAAGAGAGTGGAAGTATAAAAGAAAAAATAAAAGTTTACGCACTTGTTTTACCTGTATGAGTCCGGGTGTGTGTCTTAAGGTGGTCAGACCGAGAGAACTTTCTCTGACACGTCTCGCATTGGAAGGGTTTAACACCTAAACACATGTACAATTTGCATGCGCGCAGTTGGGAGGTTCGCACAAGGAAAAGCAATAGTCATCACACACACAAACACAAACTTCACAGGCACATTCAGGGCAGCCCTCTGATGCTTTTTATACGTTATTCTTATGGGGACCTGCTTTTTTGTCCCCATACGGAAAATGGTCCCCAAGACGTGACTGTGTTTCCAATTTTATGTCCCCTCAAAACATGGAAACGAGTGCACACACACACACACACACACACACATACTCACATGCACATCATCGAACAAATAAAAACAAAAGGAAAAACATTCTTAAAAATTTGGTTTTTAAATGTTGTTTCAAAATATTTCATCCACACGTTGCCAATTCTGAGACTGTTCGAGTCTCTCTTGCATCCTGCTGTTGACTCTCAAAAGCACAACGGCCATTTTCCCTCTGACGACGATCTGTTTGAAGCCGATGACGTGGTGAACCGTTGGTGACGAGTTGTTCGGTGTAGTCTTGGTCTCACAATGTCAAAATGTTGGACGACATGAAGAAGTGCACTGACTGGTTGAATAACTATTCTTATTGAACATTGCTCCTCTATTATTGTTATTCATCTGTGCTTTATGAATGTAAGTTTCCTTACTCAGTGCTTGACTCTTTTTTTTCCCCTCATCTTTTCTTCAAACATTTTATCTGGACTTTAATTACGGCAGAAGAGGATGTAGATAAGAAGGCGAGTAAGAAATAGACTGATGACATCAGAGCCACTACAGTGGAACATATGTCATCAACCGTTGGGTGAACCAGACCACAGGTGTCTTACTCAAGGCATCCGGAGGCCAGATTCGAGCCCAAACGGCATTTTAAGTGGCCCGCGAAGGCAAATCATGTGAGTCGCTTTCTATTTCTTGCAAATTATCTTCACTTTAAACAACATCATAGAAGATATTGCATGTACTTTTTTTGCTGCCAATCCCCCCTGTAAAATACATTGAGAAATAGTTCACCAAATAATGACTTACTGCCTTCTGATTTCAAAACTAGTTATGCGTGAATTTGTTGTGTGCATGTGATAATATAATGCAAATTGTTGACGGAGATTTCTCTCTCTCTCGCTTTCTCAATGTGAAATTACTGAGAGTTTTTGGTGTGCTGTGAGTTTTAACACGGAATTAAAAAAAAAAGGACTGTTTGGTGTTTGTTTTGATGCGAACAGTAAAGACAGTACAGTAAACCCCTTGAACAAAAATCAGTGCAATTTGGCATCCCTTGTGTATTTACTTCAACTTGACATGTAGCTGACTTTGTGTATCAAGAACACAAAAAGCCAGATGTGATTTCATTCTTCCCATCAGTGGCGCATTGTGGCTTACGAATACGATGGCGTGTGTTCATTTTTTATTATTTTTTTAGAATATACTGTAGTTATATTACTGGATTTAAAAAAAACAGCTCTGGGGACAGATTTGGCTTCTGGGTGGGACTTTGGACATGCCAAGAGACCACTTGGAGAAAACAATGCTTTTTATACATCATGGCAGTCATGCAAACAAGGCAGGTTGGAGCAAAGAGAAGGAAAAAGTCAACTATTGAAGTCAGGTGATCATCAAACCTGTGTGCCTTCTCTGGTGTCTTTTGAGCTGGTCAGAGCGAGAGAAGCCCCGACCACATTCTGCAACGTCACAGTGGTAAGGTTTCTCCCCTGGACACACACAAAGAGAGGGTGTTGAATGAGGGCATCACATAACACACAGTTAGTTCCCCTGTACCTGTCTCTCTGTTTATCTAGAATTAACCAGTACACAGACTTGTAAAATAGGTATGCAGCTTTTGCTATTTATTCCGTGTGAATTAACAACACATGTCACCAACAGGATATGAACATCACCCCAAATTGAGCATCCGATGATCGGGGTGAAGTCTGACATTCATGCTGGCGTAATTTACTTAATTTCAACCCTTAAAATTAAGTAAGCCAATTTTTTTTTGTACTTATAACCTAATTAAAAACTGCTATTTAAAACATTGCAAGTAAACTTTGGCATTATGGTGACTTTTTAAAAAATATATTTATATTTTTTTAATGACTTTATGAATATTTCCTTTTGACATTTGAATATAAATATAAAGAAATCAGAGGTTGTCCAGCATCCTAGTCAGAAGGAGATAAGAGAGCAAGTTTTGCCTTACAAAAGTGATAATTAACGGAGAAGCTATTATTTCAAGGCAATTCTGATTCGGGAATGTAAAACAAACCCATAAAATAACGTAAAACCACATAGTATTTACATTGTTTTCAGGTTCATCATCCTTAGCATGAGTATCTTTTTACTATGATGGAAAAAAAAACAAAAGCAATGAACGTTAAACACATGAAATGGCTTGAAAAAAAACATCATGCCTGCATTTCAATATTTAGCTCTAATAAAAAGTTTGTGTGGGCCGCTTGCCAAATCGAACTGAAAAAAAAAGGCATTTAAAAAAAAGTTCCTACATACGATAACTTTCAATATACTCTTGAATTTACCTGTGTGTTTGCGACCGTGCATCTGCAGATGAGACAGCTTAAAGTAACGCTTGTTGCACCCTGGGTGTGGACACATGAATGGACGCTTCTCGCTGTTCTCCGATCGAACTATTGCTGGAGCAATGCTGGGCACCCGCCTTACATCCTGCGCACGCACACACACACACACACACACACACACACACACACACACACACACACATAAAACAAATTAAATGCCTCATACCTGTAAAATGAAGCACATTGACAATATGATTGATCTAATTGAATCCATTCAGATCACCAGACTAATCATGTACCGGTAATTTAATCAGCCCTGCTCTCTTGGGATTATTAAAATAAAATGGTCATATCATTTCCTTCTTTTCATTAGATAATAATTAGCTGTAAGGTGACCGCGATTTGACTGCAGCCCATCGGGAGCTGTTAGTCACGCCTTTTAGACAGACGCCTTTCCCAGCGCGCCTCATTAAAACCCCGCTGCTCACTGCTAATGCCCTGTGGAGGAGAGCCACGGGAAATGACTTCAAAAACACAATAATGATTGAACAAAAACCTGATTTTTTTGCTGATTTGAAGAATAAAGCAAGACCTAGCTTTTGTACTGTTCTGCATGTTGTTTCGAGGAGTGGCATTTTCTCTTTCCGTTGTGAAACCTGCGAATGTTACATTTGTAACATATCCTTTCTCGTTTCCTTTTCCTAGCCTCCTCGCTGCCCATCTTTAAAGCCCTCCTCAAAACTCACTTGTATTCTTTGGCGTTCGACTCAGCATGACTTAGATTTGTTCTTGATTTTACCGTTTGGTGCTTTCTACCGCCTTTATTACCGATTTGTCTTACTGTTTATTGTGCATGCTAAATCGCTCCATATACAGCACTTTGTATGCAGCGATGGCTGTTTGAAAGTGCTCAAGAAATACTGTTGACTTGACTTGACTTGACTTTTCGGCCTCTGTGATCCAGTCGCAAGAACATTAGTTAAAGTGACAAAATCATGTAGTTTTTTATAAATTTTGACATAATCATCATAAAACCCATATTTTTTAAAAAATCCTGAGCCACTATGGGAACAAGGCCAGCTTTGCATGCACTACCTCAGTGAATTTTATTGTATTTTATTTTCACTGAATTACAAACAGAAAGAAAAAAAATAGGCAGCGAGTTCAGCTTAGCGCATTATCGTGGAAGGCCATGCCAGTTCCAGTTTCTAAACTGTGGTGGTAAAGTTCTTCTAATTTCGATGATGGCCGATAACCAATCAATACTGTAACATGGCCGTAACACGATGGAACAAAGTTCCTGCCAAAATCTGGAGATGAAATGTGGACCTGAGTACAAGAACATCCAGAGGTTTGGACAGTCCAATACTCTGAACAGCAGAACCTCAGCCATCTTTTTGGTAGAAGGACATTTTAGTTATTTAGGAAATCAAACAACTTTAGAGAACCTTGTGCAATAGAAAGTCCCGTCTCAGTGCTCCAACCAGTTTGGTTGTCAGAAAACCAACTTTGTGAAAAATCAAAACATACGTACACAAAGCAAAAATGCTGGGCTGATCAAGTTACAAGGAACACCGTTTACCATAGCCTGAATTACCTACCGCTGGCACTTGGGAGCCGAAAATACACAATTATGCATCACGGCCGGTGTGTATGTGACCCTGAAGCCAAAGATAAAACCCCACTGACAAAGATCCTGACTTTTTGTTGTTGTCACTAGACAGACACAGTTCTATTCTGTGAGTGTGATGGATATTTCCTAAAAGTCATCGACCATTCAAGTGGTGACTATGCAGGGAACAGTTAGCACCAGCGTCAATCAGGACAGAAACCTGATCTTGGCATGGCTCAGAGTCTGTCTTGCAACAGAAAACACTCCTACTCTGCTCAGGAGCCTTCAGTTTTATCAAATGCCCATGCGCCCCGAAGTCAAAACAGCATCCCTCCTTCACTCAGCCTTTTCAGTCCTTGGGGGAGTGCAGCCCACCTGCATGAACTCGTTATAATGTTGGTATAAGGGAAATCTGATGATAGTTGAAGGAATTCAGTTGAATTCAGTCTTTGGATGAGCCTCTAAAGATTGGAAAAGAGTATTACTGATATACCCGTTGATTAAAAAAAAAAAAATCTAATTGGAAAGGGTAATGATCTGCCAGAGGGGACAGTAGAGCGAGCTGTGCCATTTGTATCGGGGATGGGGGTGGGGCACCATGTTCCCGCAATACTTCTTTGGCTGTCCTGCGCAAACTGTAAATTGCATGATAAGGACTGTGTCCTATTTGGCCACGGTTAATTCACAAATTCCACCATTTAGGTTGCTGTTGCGACTTTCAGAAACTCCAGAAAGGAAGTCCCCAAGTTAGGTCAAGGAACAAAAAATGAGAATCAAGAAAGAATGGGGTGAAAAGGTGACAGAATTCAATGCTATTTTTCGTTTGTGAGTCCAAAAGATCAAGAAGCCTGTTAGCGACTTACGGTTAACCTCGCTTCTAGAGGACTCTTCGGGTGATGATCATTCATAGACTTAACATTCATATTCACCTTCATTGAGGAACAAAGTTTTCCTTGATCCTCGAACTGAATACATAGATGACCAATCTAACCCCGTTGCTAGCGTTGTGCTCATTGCACATTGAGCACCATACAAAACTGACCCGGATCAGTTGGATCGTTCATATTGAGACCGTATGTCACCAATCGTTATACAACACAGTCTCCCAACATTCTGACACAGTCCACTACTCTACTGCACAAAGGCAACAATGACAGTCAAGAGTCTAAACTGTTCAGAATTCTTGAGAGGGAAGTGACAAATATTGCTCATCACAAAGTATAAAATCAGAAACATCATAAGGCATAGTTAGGCACACTTCATCACAAGCATCGCGAGGTCAACACTTAAAGTGGGAGCACACAATCAGTGCAAGTGGAATGACATTCGTGTTGCACGTCGGCTGCCCCGTTTTAAATGTGATATACGCACGAGATATTGTATATTCTCTTGCGAGCGCGTACGCTCGACTCCACGTTGACGGTTACAGTTTTCATGTTCTTATAGAGTATGTTCTTACTGAGCATAAAAAAAGTCAAAGACAAGCATACCTGTATTCCCCTGAAGACGCCATGCGTGTGTATGCGATACTGTGTGCTGCAGCTGTACACCATGGGGGCGCTGGGGTCACTGTCGTAGCCTCCTGTGTGACTGACAATACACAAATAGGCAAGCCTTGAATTAGGATGCATAATTTTGGCGTTTGACTCAGCATGACTTAGATTTGTTCTTGATTTTACTGCTTGGTGCTTTCTACCGCCTTTATTACCGATTCGTCTTACTGTTTATTGTGTATGTTAAATCGCTGCATGTACAGCACTTTGTATGCAGCGATGGCTGTTTGAAAGTGCTCGAGAAATACTCTTGACTTGATAACTTTTGGAAGAAAATGATTTGGACCAATGGAGGTAAAATGTCAATTATAGACACAGCACACAAAACGTGAGTGCACAACTATAAGGTCTGTGATGTCTGCTTCTGTGGAACCTCCAAGAGGACAAGGAAGAAAAAAAACAAGGTTGAAAAAGAACTGTTTGATTCATGATACCCTCCTTGGACCCCGAATTCTTGCATGACTGTACTGTCCACGTACATTCAGCGAATGAGTTAAAATTGTGAACTGTCACTTCACCGTGCTTCCCTAAATTAGAACCTCAATTAAATTGTCATATTATTTGACAAAGAAAACAGAGAATTTTTTTACTTGATGAAACGTCCTTATATGTGGACGCCAGGCCCTTATAGTCCAAAATTTAACCTTATAGTCTTCAAAGCCAAAGACGTCATGTCCACACACCTGGACACACAGGCCCTGTACTTCCAGGTCCAACCATTTGTATGATTTTCGCGTACACTAATCAGGGAATGAAGGATAGAGTACAGAGACAGACAACAACCCCCCACTCACATTCAGAATCTTCAGTGAATCTAATCTTTGTTCTTGATTTTACTCCTTGGTGCTTTCTACCGCCTTTATTACCGATTCGTCTTACTGTTTATTGTGTATGTTAAATCGCTGCATGTACAGCACTTTGTATGCAGCGATGGCTGTTTGAAAGTGCTCGAGAAATACTCTTGACTTGACTTTGTACAGTGGGACGAAGACCGTGTGTGAAGAGACCCACACGCGCACAGGAATTACATATACCACACAGAAACGACTCATTATGTAGATACCGTCTATCAAACCCATCATCCTTCAGCCATCACCTTACCACGGTGGATGAATTTGTGTGTCTCAGTGAGCTGAGGAGCTCAGTTGTCGTGGACTTTATGTCCCTGTTAAGGTCACCCCGGGGCAAGCAAGTTTTAGGTGAGGGACCAGACAAAGCACCGCTCAGAGACACAGAATGAACGAATGAAGCAGAACATATTTTCGTTCTATTTCCCCCCACGACCCGACCCCCGGACAAGCGGGGAGAGGATGGGAGGATGGATGGATGGAGTACAAAAAAGTATTCCTGTAATAATTAATGTAAGACTTGTAATGAGTACTTCACACGTTTGAGGTCTTAGGAATGCAGAGATTTTCTGTTCTTTTCTGTGTTTTATTCTATTGGCCACCCAGCAGTTGAATGGCTTATCATCACAGCACATCGCACGTGGAAGATCGGAACAACGCTTTCGTTGTGAGACACATCTGCAAGAGTAACCTTCAACATCTTCTGATAACATCCACTGCGAGAGCTCTCGCTTTTGAAAGGTGTGTATTTCCATCTACTTGCAAGCAAGCAGAATCTTGTATATGCATCTGCTGAATTGTCAATGTCACCATCGGAACTATTAGCTATCCACCGTGATTAAATCGTTTTTGAAAACGTCTTTACACCCGTGATTGTTGAAATACAACCACAGCACAGTTTTGCAGGTCCAATGATGTCAGAACAAGGCTTCCTTTTATCAGCCAAATTAAGGATGCCGGTAATTATAATATTAAAAACAACTCCAAGTATAATATGTATTGCAGTTCGACACTGCTGCAAACCGCTAGCACCATATTACAAATGCGATATCTCGCTCACAGTGGCATTCAAAAGTGATTCGCTTTGTTAAGTTGGAACTTTGGGTACATCTCTTGCATTCAAACTAATTGCATTGCGCCAGTGTCTACTGAGAACCACCTGAGATAACGCCATCCTAAATCAACAATTCTATTCTATTATATACATATCATAGAAATATAATACAGCAGCTCGAGCCTTATGTTTAATGCACTCACACATTCACAAACTTACATGCAGTCTGCATGCGTTTGTGTGACCTCAACTCAAGCTGCGCTCAACTCCCAAATGCTTCCTCTTCCTCCATAGCCCTTCCTCCAGTTTCTTTTTATCTCATTCTCTACCATCGACTCCCACCTCTTCCTCCCTCTCATCTCTTCCTCCTCAACCTTACTCCCTCATGCTTCTGCCGTATCCCCGATTGATAGAGCAGTAGAAATGAAAAGCTCGATACAAGACATTTTCATAAAACTTTTCATCATGACAATACACTGGAAAGTAGACCGCTGGGGAGGGGTGGGGGGGGGACACAATGACTTCTTTCTTCTACTCTTTCATGCATGCACACAACTTGATAAGGGACATACACTTGTCCACATGCACCCCTGCCCTCCCACACACACACACACACGCATGCGTTCGTTTGCTATGATGGATGCCTTCTGAGTCGAAGGCATTTGCAGGTCATGATGACACTACAGTAGCACAGTGTGGGTGGACCTTTTGAACTGCATTTGTTATCCTTTTTTTTTTTTTTTTAACTAATTTTGTTTCTACTTGCATATTTGGGCTTCAATGTGACCATGAAAAGGGGTGATGGATGGATGCAGCAGCATTTCAAAAACTGGACATCAGGATTCTGATGTAGGACATTCCAAGTACTGTAATTAGTTTGTCAGAGTTTACTTGATGAAGCAGGAAGGCAAAGACACAAGTAAACCAGATTACAAAACTGGAAGCGCAAGGAGCAACAAATAGGCCAAAGCCTGTTCGCATTGGAGAAAGTGACTGGACAGCTGTGAGCTGGAGATCAATTTGCATTTATATTAGTTGTATTTTAGCGCTGAAATAAAACACATTTTAAAACGCAGAAGGAGAGCAGTGGAAAAATGATGACTCATGGAGATGGCAAACTACTTTCATGCGTGATCTCAACTATCCCGTTCATCTCGTATGATACAAATGGACTTTGTATGGCGACTTGGCTTTTATCACTCCGTTCCAAGTATAGCGGAACGTCCCAAGGTAAAATGACCCCAAAATGGTTGACAGTTGGGTTGACAGTATTTTTCTCAGCGTTTGTCTTCTGATCACATTTTTAGGAAGGCGCCTCCCTTCCTTTGTGGCTCCATCCACCTCAGCATTATTAGTATATTAACCGGTCCGTTGCTTTGCGACGGCTTTTTGGTTCTGCCTTCTCATATTCTCGTCTTTCATGCTTGCGCGCATCCACGGTTGCAAGAAAATCTATTAAACCGCACATGGTGATTGTGCTTCCTATGGTTTCCGCATCACGACTGAAGCCAACCATGACGTTCATAGCTACCGTCTTAAGTTGATTTTTCAAATGTTACAGCCCTCACACACATAACAGATTATGGGGATGGAATTTGCTGGTGTGGTCTTACTACACTTATAGTGTGTCATGTAGTCAAGATGACCCATCACCCATTGATTGGCTTTTTTTTTTTTTTTTGCTTTCTTGATGTGGACATACTGTATTTGAAGATGCACATTTCATCATCAGTACAAAACCATTTTCAGTCAATTTTTCTGATCCGCTTTATCCTCAAAACGGTTTGCGGGGGGTATTCGAGCCTGTTCCAGCTGTCTCCAGGCACCCGAACTGGTTTCCAGCTAATCGCAGGGAAACGCATAGACAAACAACTATCCGCGCTCACACTCATATCTAGGGATAATTTAGAGTGTTCCATTAACCTGCCATGCATGTTTTGGGAATGAGGGAGGAAACCTGAGTGTCCGCAGGAACGGGGAGAACATGAAAACTCCACACAGGGAGGCCGGAGATAGAATCGATCCCTGCACCTCTGGACTGTCAGGTCCACACGCTAACCAGTCATCCACCGGGCCGCCCAGTACAATATCTTATTTAATAAATGATCCATCCATCCATCCATCCATCCATCCATTTTCCAATCCGCTTTATCCTCACAAGGGCCATAGAGGGTGCCGGAGCCTATCACAGCCATCTTCAGGCAGTAGGCGGGGGGCACCCTGAATCATTTGCCAGCAAATCGCAGGACACACAGAGACAAACAACCATCCTTGCTCACACTCACACCCAGGGACAGTTTACAGTGTTCAATGAGTCTGCCAGCCATGTTTTTGGAATGTGGGAGGAAACTGGAGTACCCGGAAAAAACCCCACTCAGGCACGGGGAGAACCTGCAAACTCCACATATGGAAGCCAGAGAATCGAACCCGGTACCTCTGCACTGTGAGGTTGACGCACTAATCACTGGACCCACCGGGCCGCCCATGAAATGTTTTGACATGCCATGCATGTTTTTTGGAATGTGGGAGGAAACCGGAGCACCCGGAGAAAACCCACGCCGGCCCGGGGAGGAGAACATGCAAACTCCACACAGGGAGGCCGGAGGTGGAATTGACACAATAAATATTGCGTATAATAAAACACAATAAATGATCTGTCCATCCATTTCGCATATTCCTTATCCTCACTATATTAGGAGTGACTTGGAGTCGATCCCAGCTGACTCTGGTTGAGACGTGGGGTACAGCGTGCACTGCTTGTCAGCCAATCGCAAGCCGATATCAACTATGCAGGAGCCCTGATTCAAATCCTGATAGTCAGAACAGTGAGCCAGATGTGCCAAGCACTCATGCACCCTGCCACAGAACAAATATGCAAAAAACACATTGCCATGTACACTTCAGTAATTTCACGGCCTAAAATCAGGAACTACTGCCCCCCCCCTCGTTTCCTCACGATATTTTCCATTTTCCCTGCTGGCGTCTGCTTCGTAAAGAGAGCGATGGATGAGTTCCTACCTCTTCACGGTGGATGCCAGTGTATTGACAGGTTTCCAAGCCACACACTCCAACTGAGAGGTCATTTGATATAAATTTTCACCACTGTGGAGGACAGACAAGATGTAGAAAAAAAAAAATCATGAACTGGGCATAGGACTGTTAATTTCCAGGACTGGAGGACGGTGAGTGGCCTCTTGTGATAGCTTCAAGTTGTCCCCAAAGGAAGCACATTGGTGACAAATGACAACACACACACACACACATACACACATTCGCAAGCACACCGCGACGCAATTTGAAGTGAAAGCAGATAATAATACACTCCTCAAGGCAGCTGAACTCACCGGCAACATGAATGGAACAAAGCCAAGAGGCATTGAGTGACCTTCCATGCTCTCATTTATGCACACAAACCCATTTTGGATTTACAGCCTCCCATATACACCACCTGTAGCCTGTAAACAATCCGGAGCCGACGCGATATCCTGCTCAACGCGCAGCTACTTTTGACTGAGCCCACACAGGCAGCACAGATGGAGTTGACATTGATGCTGGACACAAGATTCAACATTGCGACTGGAAAGTAATAAAACAGCATGTCCTTTTGATAGCACAAAGCTTTGGGGGGGGCGTAAACCGAAATCTTGTTTGCATTTAATCTGATATCTTCGTTCTTGCCGTTAAATGGTAGGATCCAAAAGCATGCGCATGTCGTTCGTACTCGTGACCCAACCTTGACTGGGCTCATTTTACATTAAAAATCACACAGCACACCATCAACAAACAAATTTAGTGCAGAAAAGTCTGCACCTTGAAACAGTAATGATCTTCTTGCCTTGATTTACAAATTTCACAAATATACTCTGTTCGGTGTGAAACTAAGGTCTTTTTAGTTCAACAAAAATCTATTACGTTGTTATATGAATGGCGGCATGGGCAAAAAGACAACTGGCACATTCTGCCTTCTAGTGAAAGAGCATTTTACCGGTAATTGCTCTGCCTGTCACGATGCGTCACTGGCATAGATGTATAAACACAGCATTTGTGGTCAGTAGAATCTAAATGTTCAAACCGTCCAAAAGGAATAATTTCCCACAGCATATCTGATGTTCTAGGGCGGCCCGGTAGTCCAGTGGTTAGCGCGTCGGCTTCACAGTGCAGAGGTACCGGGTTCGATTCCAGCTCCGGCCTCCCTGTGTGGAGTTTGCATGTTCTCCCCGGGCCTGCGTGGGTTTTCTCCGGGTGCTCCGGTTTCCTCCCACATTCCAAAAACATGCGTGGCAGGCTGATTGGACGCTCTAAATTGTCCATCGGTGTGAGTGTGAGTGCGAATGGTTGTTCGTCTCTGTGTGCCCTGCGATTGGCTGGCAACCGATTCAGGGTGTACCCCGCCTACTGCCCGGAGACGGCTGGGATAGGCTCCGGCACCCCCCGCGACCCTAGTGAGGATCAAGCGGCTCGGAAGATGAATGAATGAATGAATATCTGATGTTCTGTCAGAGAAATGTAACACAACGCCCAAGCTGGAAATGACAGCATTATATAATAAGGGGATAACATCTGGACGCTGTACCACTGAGAGGTAAGAATTTGGTCAAATTAACCACAATTAGTCCTTTTATTTAGTCCTGGGTGTCCTTGCTGCTCATGAGAAAAAAAAATCCCTGATCAAAATGAAAATATTCCTCAAAGATGATTTTTAATTTTTTTTTTTTTTTAGGCACTTGATAGCTGAATGGAAACCATTGAAAAAGTGGAGTGGATAAAGTGCACCAGTGCACAAGGCCGTGGCTCAGAGTAGATGATATGAACAACACTCAGTATTTACAGGCTCATGTTAAATTACACTAATACAGCATCAGCATGTTTTATTTCACATGGACTGCGTGGGCCAAGTTGACAAGATGCCGATAAAATACAGTCCAACGAGTACCAGGCTGTGAGGTTAGACAGCCACTTCAACTAATATGTGTGTGTGTGTGTGTGTGTGCGTGTGTGTGTGTGTCAGTGAAAGAGAAACGGGGGTGAACGTGAACTTAGAGGTCTGCTGGTCGTCTTTGTCATAAACATAAGCCATATCTTCTCAGCAAACACACACACACACACACACACACACACACACACACATCAAACTGTGGTAGTCACAGAGACTCTGCTGCTGTGAGACTGAACGAAAACACTGTCATGGTATGTGAAAGATGTTTCAATGAAAACATGTAAAACATATATACATATATATATATATATATATATATATATATATATATAGGCGGCCCGGTAGTCCAGTGGTTAGCACGTTGGCTGCACAGTGCAGAGGTACCGGGTTCGATTCCAGCTCCGGCCTCCCTGTGTGGAGTTTGCATGTTCTCCCCGGGCCTGCGTGGGTTTTCTCCGGGTGCTCGGGTTTCCTCCCACATTCCAAAAATATGCATGGCAGGCTGATTGAACACTCTAAATTGTCCCTAGGTGTGAGTGTGAGTGCGAATGGTTGTTCGTCTCTGTGTGCCCTGCGATTGGCTGGCAACCAATTCAGGGTGTCCCCCGCCTACTGCCCGGAGACGGCTGGGATAGGCTCCAGCACCCCCCGCGACCCTAGTGAGGATCAAGCGGCTCGGAAGATGAATGAATATATATATATATATATATATAAAACTGTATAGCGAACTCCAAATTTCAGAACCTCTGTATGAATCTTGAAACGTTGCATGTAATCCTCACATCAGAAAGACTCATCCTTCACATGTCTGGGCATGCTTGCAAAGGAAATTGAACAACACTGAGAGGAAAGCCGCAATGGCAACGAGACCTGTGCTGAAGGTGAACATCCTGTTCAAAGCGCATCCTGCTATCGTTCGCTGAATTACAGCCTCCTTGCGTGAAACAATAGTTGCAAAACATTCCCACCTTTAATTTGCTCTTGCCTCATAAAAATAGATGTTGCGCCTTGGCGCAGCCTCATGACGTTGTATGTGATCGCGGTGTACATAGCGTATCCAAGGAGGCTGTATGCGTGCGTTTCTGAGTGCATTACCTGTTGTAAGGGTTCCTCAGCAGCAGAGCCTGACTGCCTGTACAGCTGTCTGAAGGCGTGTGGCATCCATACATAGAAGGTGGCACAGGATACTGCTGCTCTGCTACACATGGACACACACATACGTAAAGAGACGCACGCAGAAATGTGCGTACATACTGCATACCGCATCAAGTTTGGTTTTGTCATTATCCATTGAACTTTGTGTCAGTGTTAAATTCTGTATCGTTTAACCGTGTACGTTCAATGAGACCGTAGCATGCAAAAATGGCTCAAAACTTCACTTTGAACTTTTCGCGCATGACATCATGCTAAATCCTAGCCCACGGTGCTAGCTTGACTTTCGAGTTTCTTTTAAGCCATGACCAAGTAACTCAATTTACCCGTATTTCGTGGTTCGATAATGCGGAGCGCAACGGTGACCGTGCAGCTGGTCATTTTCGGCCCCGTCGCGGTTATTTTTGTATGCAAGTATTGATGATAGTATCATGAACGCGTGTTCAGAATTGAAAGGTTTCAGAATTGGAACACTTGGATTCGTTTCATGTCTGTTGGAGAATTTGATTCAAACTGCGGCAAATGTTTGGTTGAAAAGTTGTGCCAACGGACTGCATACAAGCCTGGATCTCACGGGGTCTATGGAACGCAATGTTAGGTTTCAAGTTTCATTATTTCACACCTTTTTTAAGGACTTCTCTATCCAACCCCCCCCCCCCCACCCGTTTTTTTTCTTCCAATTTTGATCCGTTTTTTTCAATGACACAACACACACACACACACACACACACACACACACACACGGCACTATTTTCACTTATCACCAATAACATATGGTGAGTATTTTTAATGGGATGGTTGGGTGGGTGAAAGAGTGGAAGAGAGGAGAAGCCGAGGGAGTTTGTGAGTCAGGATGTGGCTGATTTATTCGTCCGACAGGCCGGGTCACCGCGGAGACGTCAGAAGACGTCCCCACGGTGAGGTCAGCGGTCTTACACTCGCTAGACATAAATACATATTCATCTAAATCTGCTTTCCTCTCCTGAGATCTGTGAACCATTGATTCTGGGCGACGTGACATCCGATCAAACATACCAAGGGCATTCTGATGACTTAAAGTGTCTTCGTGTTTGAAGGAGTGGTTGGAGAACTGCGAGCCGGGGTGAGACGGAGTGTGACCGTAATTGTGTCCAGCACCATCAAACGCAACTGTGCCGTAACCTGCAACACACACACACAAAAAAAACCCACCAAATTCAAATCGTCCGTTTGAGTTCCATGACCAAATAGATAATTTCCAGATCCGTTTGTCAATATGTCCTCTGAAAGAAATTCCCTTTTATTTCGTCACGTGGTTGCAAAGAATAAAATCATCCGCCGGACTTGAAAAATGATTCTATTGTGTACTTGAGATAAGAGAGCTGAGCAAATTCAACACACCGTTTTTGTTTTTTTTCAGTGTAGTAATGAATGAGCAATATTATTTTGGGTATTCAAACGCAATATTAAATCACCATTGAGCATGTTAAACCTCGTGTTTAAACAGCAATAAGTTGCATCTCAAAATGTTATGATTGCAATCCTCATTATTCAGTTCTCAGTATCTTTAAATTTTGCGTAATAAAATAAACACACACACACACACACACGGAACGAGTCTCTGACGCTCACATGTGATTCATGTCATGACTGACTAAATGGCAGAACTCATTCCCATAAATCACACACATGCACACACACAAACACACACACACACACACACTAAAAAACTAAAATAGTGGCTAAAATCCTTTCATTTTTGACTCACTTCTGTGTTCCCGCATCGATTTGTTTATTAAGTTTTTTTTTTTTTCCATGGGGAATGCCTGACCTGAATTTGAAAATCCTCGTGAGATGCTAACGAAATGCCTCGCACACATTTTTCAAGCCAGACCTCGGCACAACCGCGGGTGCCTGTTCACAAGCTTGCCGCTAGGAAGCTTTTGCGGTGATGCGCCGGTCCCTGAATGACCCCCGCGCCATTATCAGCTCGACTGTGTGACCTGAGTTGTGCTGTTGGTTTGTTTGCGTGCGCTCGTCCAGCCGTGGCAGGGACCAGATAAAAGAGTTCAGAGGTCAGCTCAATGCTTTGATTATGATGTTATTCCTAAATGATCTGCTTGATAGGCACGTTATTACGAATTAATCTACCGGGCACGAATAAACAGATCTATTGTCCTGCATGAGCGCAGCAGAATGGGATCGTTATTGTTGACTTTTTACTTGTCGTTTTTTTAAACACAATTTGTAGATCGAAAGTCATAATTTGGTCACCAAATGAAATCCGGTTGATTTAGTGTACAAAAAGGTGCTCATTTGAATCAATAAATACTTTGTTGTTATATTAAGACGCAAAAGTGTCTCAAATTCCCAAAACATGCTCGCTCGTTTTCATTCAGGGATTTAATTGATTGCACTTGATCATAATAATATATTTCATCATTGCAGTCGATTGAAAAATCTCAAGTTTGTTAATTGTTGCATTGAAGTTTATGCTTCAATCATAAGCGACATTATTTTTAGTGCGTGATACAATGCTCGACAAAATGCGGGTGTATTTTTAAAGCCTAAAAGGGAGGAAGAAATATGAGTAGGACGCCATAGGAAAATGTCCTGTCCACTCCCACAGAGTAAAAGATGTTTGGGGGTCAAAATGAAGTCCAAAACATCTTCAGTTGTGGTTGTTCAACGTTTTTTTTTTTTTTTTTTTAATTCTTAGTGCTGACCGCCAATAACTCATCAATTATCAACGAGATCATTTGCACAAAAAAAATGCTGCATGACATATTTTACCTAGTAACAAAATAATGCTCAGTGTTGTATGTATTAAGTAAATCGTTTCCATTGCGGTTGTCATTTCCATAACATGCTCTTCTCATATACTGTAGCTTAATAATAAAAATGCAAGTAACTCATTTCAGCAGTGTGCAGTTCTCCACCGATGTAATTTACTCTAAGTATGCTATTCAATCAATAACTCTGTGACAAATGGCAACTAACTATTTGTTGAGAACTTTTTACTGATTTTGTGCATGTAGGTGGCCACCGAATTCAGGGAGTGCACATCAGTTCCAGATGAAGAAAGAAACAGAAGCCTTGGCGTCACTTCTATCATGTCAATTGTGGTGCTCAACGTATACAAATCCAAGTCATCTTTAAGTACCGTTTGCTCCTTTTTTTTTGTAATTTTCTTTTTCTTTTAACTTGTGCTGCTTTATTTCGATTCATGCACGGCTTTTATCGTAAGACGTGAAGTCCGACCTGTAAAAAATAATAAGTGGAACTTCCTAAATGTGTTTGTTTTCTCGTTTTTCTTCTGAATGTTGCTTATCGCACAGTCTATAAAGTCAGTCACCCATTGGGAATTTTTTTTTTTAATTCTGAATTTTGATTATCACACAGTCTATTAAGTCAGTGACACATTAGGAGAATGAAGTCTGCAAGGGATAGCAGGCCCTGAAGGCAACATCTCGACATTGGTCGTAGGTCACACGGATGTGATGTTCAGAGAATGAGCTATACGTGTCGACAATTTGTATGGATAGGGTAACACACACACACACACACACACACACTATAGTGCCTCTACCTGTTTGGTTGCGGGCGGGTGGCTGTGCGTCCATGCAGTTGGTCAGGTATGGCGGGTTGCTAAACATCCTGCCCGGGGGTTGATGATGATGCGCGGCACCGACTGAAGGCGGCTGGGCGGCGGGTGCCGGCGCAGGAGGGGGCGCCCCGAAGGCCGCCCCGTACCGACAGGCCCCCGTGCCCGTGAACTGCCCCGAGAAGTGGACGGTGAAGGCGCTGAGCCCGCAGTGAGGATCCGAGTCCAGGTGGTGGGGGTCACCCGTGCTCCCCCAGCTGGGCTCCTGCTTGATGAAGGAGTGCGGCCCGAGGGATGTGTGAGGGGCTCCCAGAGATGAGTAAGGGGAGGTGGCGGTGTGGAAGTCCAGGACGGGAGCCCACTGAGGGGCCGTGCTGACTGGTAGGGCCGTGCAACTTGGGCTGGGCCCGGGTGGGACTGGAGCTAGCAGGGAGTTCAGGTCACGTACATCTGAACCCATGGTGGTCCAGGACCAAAAGCAACACACACACACACACACACACACACACACAAACACAAGATGGAAGTTGCCTCCTTATCAATTAAACCGCCTCACTGACCTCTTGCCCCCAAAGATCCACTTTGTTACTAAGACGTCTTGCCAAAGTCTGGGTCAGTTGATGCCCATCGGTTTTGGGGAAATACCACACACTCTGCAGAAACTCCTCAAGTTCATGATGATGCGGCGGTCAACTTGACTACGTTGAAAAGAAAAGCGGAAAGAGGACAAGCGGCTTTGGTCTTCGCTTTGGCGTGGAGGAGGGTTGGGTCCATTCAAGGAGCACAGAGGTTGTCTTCAGGAAAAGTGATCTCTGAATGGAGGAAGAGGAGTGGACCAGTGAGGAGGAGTAGCCCTCTTTACCCTCCATGCTCTCCATCTATGTGTAGGCGGAGTCAAGACGGGTCACCATATTTATACACCCGTGTATTTTCATTTTGAGTCATTATTTCATACGTACAATCACACACAGAAACAGGCAAAAAATGCAATAGAATGAGTTGGTTTTATTTACCTTCACATAATACATAAACTTTCCATTTTGAATCTGTGTTGTATATTTCATACGACAGTTTATAGGATGTTTATCTTAAATTATTTTTATGTTTTCTTTTTTTGCAAATTCTCCCGTTGTGGGACTCATAAATGTTACCTCATCTCATCTTATGATTACATTTCATTTATGTCAAATAAATTATGTTTGAATGTGCCCAATATGAGACCATGAAAAGCATGCACTTTCTACATTTGTTCTAAGTATGAGTTGAACATGAAATGATTTGGATTCAGCATGACGCATTCGGTTTCATTATTATTTGGATCACAGAAAGAGATGCCATCCGTCCGCTGCGTGTGAGTTTTGTGCAAAAATGATCATGGAAATAAACACATTAATAACTGCACTCGGTAAACAGCATGCTATTGTTATCCGTGTCAGTGTTTTTATTTAACTCTTTTGATACAGCTTTGAAAATCTGACACTGAAATAGAATTGCAGATGATCTCCGGTGTTTGCACATACGAAATAAAATTCTAAATGAAGAGGTGCGCAGTGCTTCAGTGGGTCATATCGGACAGGAAAAAAAGAATGTATCAAGTTGACTGTGACATGCATGTTCAGAAGCGTCAAAGCTTCGCATTAGCGTGTAAAGCGGGGGTTGTGCAACCCAAAATGTTGAAAGAGTCATATCGGACAAAAAAAGCAAAAAACAAAAAACAAATATGTCTGTGGCCGCAAAAAAATAAAAGCCTTCTATAAAACTTACAATGAAAGACTGTCTCAGAATTGTTTGTTATTCATTCCTTTGTGTTCACAAACGCCCCAAAGAATTTATTTTGTGATTTCCTGGCTTGATTTTTTGTTTTGGTGCATTATTTTCGCTTTTCTTAGTGTCAGTGAAGTGATCATGAATTTCCGTTTTTCGGAGGCTGTCTTTGAACGCCTCTCGAGTTGAACAAGAAGAGAGAAGGCACGGAGTCGGACGCAGACGCGTCTGTGTTTGTCGAGACTGTTAAAAGCATAAATAAAGTGTACGTTTTGAAAAACCAATACCACAGCTCTCCTTTTTTGGAGGTGCAACATGTATCGATACATTTGAGCTAGATTAGCCTACAGTCAAAATCTTTTTCCATTTTCCCAAACATTTTTTATAAAGCGCCAGGGAGCCACTAGATTTCGCTAAAGAGCCGCATGTTGCCGACCCCCGGTGTAAACTCTAATAAACTCACCTGATTGGCTGAAATATATGTGCAACCTGGCAAATGTTCAAAATTAAAAGTAAGAGTCAAGTCAAGTCAAGTCAACAGTATTTATAGAGCACTTTCAAACAGCCATCGCTGCATACAAAGTGCTGTACATGGAGCGATTTAACATATACAATAAACAGTAAGACGAATCAGTAATAAGTAATAAGTAATAAGGCGGTAGAAAGCACCAAGCAGTAAAAGCAATAGCAAATCTAAGTCATGCTGAGTCAAACGCCAAAGAATACAAGTGAGTTTTGAGGAGGGATTTAAAGATGGGCAGCGAGGAGGCTTGCCGAATGTTCAGTGGGAGGTCATTCCAGAGAGATGGACCAGCAACAGAAAAGGCTCGATCCCCTCTGAGCCTCAGTTTAGTTCTTGGTACGTCTAGCAAAGACTGGTCCACAGACCTGAGGCGCCGGGCAGGGGTGTAGGGGTGCAGAGATTAAAAACAACAACGGAAGTGCCTCATGGGTAGCAGACACTTGATAATGAGTGAAGAAAAAAAGCTGTGTGTGTGAGTGTGTGTGTGTACTTCCGCGCATGACGTCCTTCAGTCGAGTCGCCGACCACTGTTCCCAATGTGGACCTTTGGAAGGCCCGTTCAAGGCGTCTCTTCTTCCTTGTTGTACTAAAGAAAACAAGAACAAAAAGACGTGAATAGAAGGCTGGTGACTTCTCGTTCGAGGATAACGTGTTGTGTGGAGAGAAGGAATCTGTTCCACTGTCTGCAGTATTGCCATCAATCTTCAGCATTATTGCTTGACCAGTCAGATGCATGAGCGCTCGTCTGGGATGGCCAGCTACAGTATGTTAATATTGAGAATGGAGGCTTTTGTGTGCGCGCGCAGGAAAACGGCCTCAGTAGAAGAGTGTGCGAGCATGGTTTATTTCTTGGGTTGAAACCTATCACAGATCACACGGCTTATCATGATGGATCAGTGGATCATTTATCAGCAAAACACAGAGCAAAAAGACACCGTGTTCTTGCTTCCAAGTGTCACCTGGCAAATGGAAAACAAATGATGTGTTCCAACTGTGAACTAATGACCGACATTCGCCGGAGCGCTGTGTGTGGGAAAATGTTTGTTTTGTTTTTTTAAATTGCTTTGTTGCATTATTAGCATAACACACATTACTAGCCAAAATATTATGCTCCAGTACAAGAGCTTTATTCCCCTTAAAGGTAACAATGCTTAGTTTTGCTTGACACTGTCTAAGAGGTATTAGTTCATTAATATGATGATTATTGTTGTGGTTTACCGTGGTTGACTACTATCCTGCATCATATGGAAAGATGCGTCAAATATTTCAGTTCATCTCGCTTTCTTAAATCAGCGACTTTGATACTTCTGACAGCGTCAATCACAACAAACCTTGATTATCTTGATAAAGGCAGAGTATTTGAGGCAGTTTTGATGCACCATTGCAGCGATAATTTTACAGTTTCACCCCAGCGAGTCCCAGGGTCCGGCTGATCAGAAAAGTATGAGTCCCATTATGCATTTAGAGAGTCCCACATTTCGAATTCTGAAATGGTCTGCTTATCTTATTCAATTGAATATGATAATAACACCAACAACAACAATATACATTGATAATAAGGTTTATTTCTTATAAACAAATGCTAAACAAATTTAATGAATTCAGGTAACTAAGATTTGCTTTAGAAATAAGTGCTTATGTCATCCCATGGTTCAGTTTTTGAGTTCATAAATTCTCCTCTCTTTACTCTGCTTCCAATGATGCAAGGCTTTCTTAAAGTCAACTTACTATTGCAAAAAACTATCCGACATTAGCTGCTTAACTCTATGATATCTCCGCAATAAACTTTCGCAACACTTGTTTTAACGTTACACAACTTGGCAATCGTCTGCTTTCCGCGAGGTTGAAGGCCGATCTCGCCAATCTCGTCTCGCGAGAACGAGAAACTCGCCACGTGAGATAACTTAATGCGAGATCACTTAACGCGAGATCAAAACAACAACAACTGTGACACTGCGTTGCTGGAAAAAAAGATGTCCTGTAGTTTTTTTTTTTTTGGTTTTTTTTTTTGACTGAGAAATTTCCTTGTGTCCCCAAAACACACACACATTATTTGAACTGTGTGTCAATTCAACAATTACGCATTTAGGACGTGAGACGCAGAGGTAACGAGATGGCTGCCATTGTGCTAGGATGGGCTCACGACGATACCTCCACCCTTTAGAATGGGACCAATTATCATCCTCCATGAATGAGTCAAATATTTGTCATGAATAGACAACAATCTATTAACAGGTCCGGTTGGACGAGTGTGCTCTTTGTTTTAAAAATTGCTAAAATAAACAAAACCCCCCAAAATCCAACTATGGTATAGAACTGTGATTCACCAACGTTTTACACCAAGGTCCCCATAAGGTATTACTTATCTCTCCAAGTGTGATGAACAAATAAACAAAACAAACAACCAAAGGGGGGAAAAACTGTAGCATAGTTAGTAAGTGGCCATCAAAAGTGACACAGAGGATTTATATTTGCACACGTGGACAAAATCTTTGATTCTCCTCTGGGAATGAAAGAAAACCCCACAATGGCCACAACTATAACTTGAACCTGACAGAAGTAAGACAGTAGTAAATAAATAAGTAAAATTAAAAATTGTGGTTCAGCAGAATTGTTTTGAATACAAAAATGATGGTACCCCTGGGAAATACTGAAAATAATTTGACCATAACCATATTCATCAACCAAGGTGGGTCCTCTAATTAGTTGCAACGCTCTGAATGAACTGCAGCTATTTGATGCTCTTTTGAGGGAGTCCAACAAGAAGACCGTTAAAAAATATCAATCTACTCGAGATACAAGCATGGATATGTTTCTCCTGTTTGCTTGGAGCAGAAAACGTCAGAAAATATTGATTCTGGAGAGCCAGGCTATTGTTTGTCATTTTGGTCCTTTCCACCGCAGTTCTATCCAGCAGTGTGTCCTTAGTTTATGATTGTTTGTACACTTCATGGTTTACCATTTTGTCATTGTTGTTTTTGGTTACATTTGCACTTGGTACCGACGGACCCCAATGCTATTTTGGTTTATTAAACACTATTGATTGTACATGCTTTTGTGATCTGCTCTGGGATGGAAATAGCCATTTGGACCATCTCACCAGGAGCCACAAAATATTTCGTAAATGACAAAAAACACGGTGTAGGTCGTGGTGTCAAACGTACGGCCCGCGGGCCGGCTCTGGCCCGCAAGGAGGTTCAATCAGCCATGCAGGATAATTTAAAAGTGAAAAAATATGCATAAAAGACACAGAATTAATATTTTTAATAAGGTGCAATTCATTGAGTATCCGCTAGGCCTGTTTTGATCAAAGAAGAAAACAACAGCAGCCTCATTCCGTCACTGAGACAGACCCATGACAGCAGACGCTATCAATAGCACTCTCACATTTACACATTTAATAGCACTCTCCTTAGTTTGTAAGGTGTAGGCGGGGATTACATTTAGATTTTAAATGCATGCGTAAATGGTTTAAAACTTCCTTTCTTTTCTATTGCAATGCATATATGTCAATGATAAAAGTTATTTGCACATTTGTCGGAGGAAATGGAAGGTGCTTCATGAAATCTTTTGTAAAAGATATGTTCATTAAATTTCAACATTTTTCCTAATGTTCTTGTGCATATTTATACCAAAACAAAGGAAAGACATATTGTTTTGGTTATTAATAGCAAAGTATGGTATCGTTTTACCGAGGCCGTATGTGGCCCACCATGTGAAATGAGTTTGACACCCCTGGTGAAGATTGTCTTTTTTGTTGTTGTTGTTTTTGTTAACCTGTCCATATAAAAGAAACACTGTTGCATTCATGAAATCAATGTATGAAATCAATGAGCTGCAACATAGAATGCATCCTTTTCATGCAAGTCTGAAAATAGACACTTGAACAAACTAGTCGATGTCTATTTAAGCCCTACTTGTAATCATGAAGTGAAGTCAAGCCACCTGTAGCCAACCAAAAATGCCATCTGTGTCTGTGTTCCGTCGTCATTACATTACATGCACTGTCAATGGCCTGCGAAGGTGTGTTGATGCAAAGGTGCAATTGCAGACCAGGGGGAGAGAAGCTGCTGGAGAATGAACTCCCACCTGCTTCGTTTGAATGCCCCCTCAGTCAATTTTACAAGGGGAGGCCTTCAGTAAATTTTACTCGCATAATATGAATTTCTGAAAATAAAGGCACTCAAGGGTTGACGAACAAACCTGCAACCTTCAGATTGGAAGACGGCCACTTTACCACTTGAGCCGTGCAGTATATCGCTGTTGTCAGGTGAAATACTTGTCCCTCCAAATTGAGAGCGTTTCTGAGGCCACACCAGCAAAAGACTATATCAGGGGTGTCCAAGTCCAGGTCCTGGAGAACTGCGATCCAGCTCATTTTAGATGTTTCCCTACTCCAGCTCACCTGATTGAATTAATCAGCTGGTCAGCAAGCTTTGCAGAAGCGTGATGAAGATCCTCATCATGTACTAACACACAGTAGGAACGGCGTGATGGAAGCTGAAAAGAGTCCAAATTAAATAAATAAAGACAACATCTTGATATAAAGACCATTTTGATAAATGAAGCATGTAATATGGCCATTAAATTGTAAAATAAGGTAATGGAATTATGAAATACTAGCTGGTTCGCCGCCGTCCGGGCGGCTCATCAACTAGTTCCTGCGGAAGGCTGGTAAGGTGGGCCTTCGGCCCACAAAAGTGTTGTTGCTTGGTTCAACTTTTTGTTCATCTTCATTGTTTATCGCGAAAATAAAGAGATGTTTAGCTCTACTAAATAACTAACAATTTCATTGCAATGCTTGTGGGTAGACAACATTTTTTCGCTAAGATGCCCGCGCGATCGTAGTGAGCCACTGCCTGAGCGGCGCGCAGCGGCGCGGTGAAGTAGGTACGTTTTGAAAAGGGACAGACGTAAGGACAGACCGCGTGCGGGACGACGCGCAATATATATATATATATAGATGTTCTTCATATTCTTTAATATTTGATTATTCTAATTGTATTATAGCTAAGTATTTCATCATTCTTTTAATAATACATTACAATATAGTCATACTTTTAAAAATATTGTTTAATTTGTCATTTATACAGTATATTATATATACCGTATATATATATATATATATATATATATATATATATATATATATATATTTGTTGTGTGAGTACAAAGTGAAAACAGTCACAATGTCATCCAACACAAATGATCTCTGTCACTCATGATATTAATATTGTATTTAATCAGATTTACACATTGTCAGCCATTTAGCTGACATCATAACATCAACCTCAATCAAATTTTACGTACGGATGCATGTGTACTGGCTATCTTCTATTTGGATTGACAGGTCAACAATGTCATTTAACACACAGCTTTTTCTCTTCATGACAAGCACTTTTCGTACCATGTGGCTCCCCTTTTAGGCTCTCTCTCTCTCTCTCTCTCTCTCTCTCTCTCACTGTTCCTCCATGAGTTGAATCATGGGTCAGTAGTTCTTTGCAAAACGAGAGAGGGAGCGAGACTGGATTTCCAGATGGTGAAGTCATCATTTATCTCAACTCATCTAGGTAACAAAGTACTTATGTGCGCTCACACACTATTGGGATTACTTTCAAGCAAATGAAACATAGACCCACGGTCCACATCCACTCATCATCACCACAATCGGCTCCTTCTCCTACCAGACATGTTTCTTCAGAAGAGCTCAAAGCAAATTGAGACATGACAGGGCTGTAATTAGTTCCAGAGAAAGGAGAAGTGTGTTGAGTGGACATTTCCATGAAGAGACAACACACTTTCACCTGGATAATAAAATGGGATGGTTAAAATGTGATATTTATGATATACATGATTAACATTGGGTTATCCAAAAAAAAAACTTAACTTAACTTAAACTTTTTTTTTAAATTACACATTTGTGTCTACTGAATGGAGAGAAAGTGCGTGCCAACAGGTGCATTGAAAGAATGTACGGCTTATTTCAAAATATACAATAAGTAGGGGTTTGTGGTTCCTAGAGGTGGATTTTTCTTTCTTTCAGAATGTTTTTCATCCTTTCAGTGTGAAAACCAAAGGCCGAAGGAAATGCGGGGAATTGTTTTCTATTGTGACTGACCGATGTACAAAATTAGTCATGGGAACGTAACTCTATTATTAACCGAGGTATTATATTGTTAAAATGTGAATAAAACCATACATTTGAAACTGGCATCTACCAACAGCTCATCCCGTACGCAGTTGCACAGTTCATCAAGTGAAGCGTTTTACAAGAGTGGAGGGAGAAATGCGCAGAGAAAACTTGGCTTGCTATCGACATTGTGAGCACTGAGTTATGTTCTGGCTGTTAAACAGAATTCTTCAGCGATATTATCTCTGACTGTGAGTTGACAGCCGAAGGCAAAGTATTCATCTGTTCAGTACACAAAAGTACATTTTCAGATAGACGCCGGAGGAACAAATCACGCTTCTTTCCTCTATACAGCGGCAAATCTTCTCATTCAGACAATCTAAAGCCCCAGACAGGAGTTGAACATTCTATATCGCTACATATCCAAACCTCTGACCTATTCAGATGCCTGATGTCAAATCCATCAAATAAAATCAGACCCGAAAGTCGTAATAAGCCGATGTAACAAAGTAACAGTTGACGTGGAAGATTGCACGGATGGAAAAAGCTTCGTCAAAGTCAAAAATCATCACGTCCGATAAGGAAATTCTAAACTAATTGTATAAACAGGCTAAGATTGCCATGCCTTCACTCCCCGGTGGAGGTTCATCAAGTGATACAGGAGTTATACATGTTAAAACCCTTAACGTCTCATGTATCGCTGTCGTGTCCATTGACACGCTCCCGGCGCATCTGACGATTTGATGGCAGAAAGTCATCTGAAGTATATGCGCCTGCTACGATCGCGTCAAAGTCCAACGCGGTAGGCAGACCTGAGGTCGTAACTTGATTTGGGTAGATTAGATCGCAGCACTTCCAGACAGAGCACCCGGCCTAACGTGCCGAGATCACCTAGACAGAGCCCTAAGAGGGCAAGAAAATATGTAGACAGTGAAGAGTAACACAATCAAAGCTATGGCACAGACACAAACACTCCGATAAACACGAATCATGCTTTACTCTAGACAGAGGTAATATCCGGGGTGGAATACCCTACAATAGTCCATCATTTTCAGAAAAAAGGAATACTCCTCTTCTGTAAGAAAACCTCCTTACAGATAACCGCTCTCCTGATAAATCATAATTGTTATTGTGATAAAGTCCCACCTAACTAAACAATCTTTAGTGAAGGGCCTCTCAAGGCTCGGTGATCTAACGCCGACTTCAATCTTCATCTCGTCCTTGTCACCTACACATAATGAGCAAGTCAGTCATCCAAAACGGCAACGGTAACTAACAGTGAGTTTGATGAGCATGCCGGCAAGAAAACTAAGACGCCGTATCAAACAAATGAAGGACAGCGTGTGTGCAAGTGTGAGGATCAACAGCTCGTCCATTGAAAGTGTGTCAGGATATATAGGAAACATTCTTCACTTGTCCTGACATAACAAAAGAGTTTTACAGGGTGAAAGAGTCCATCACAAACCCTAACCCTAATCCTAACCCTAACCCTAAAACCCTAACCCAAGGGTTAGGGTTAGGGATGACTTTGACAAAGACTTTGACTAACCCTAATGTTAGGGTTAGTCAAATCCCTAACCCTAGGGTTAGGGTTAGTCAAAGTCTTTTTCAAAGTCAAAGGTTTTTTTTAAAATCTTATTTTCTATTAAAAAAAATAATACAGACATTGCAGTCTCAACGGGCTTAGGCAGTATGGCTTCTATACACAATGTAACATCATGGTTGAAAGTTGACCTCGTTCTTTTGGGTTTTGGTCACTCTGTTCCACCAGGAGGCTTTGTGGCCACTGGAAAAACAACCCCCCGCCACCCCCCTAATTGGATTTAATTTATTTGAACATGGCCTTCGTAGGCCTTGGTCAAAAGGACCAGGATTGGATTTGGTATTTTCACTGTAGGGGAATACTCCGCTGTAATGTAGGGGATAATTATAGCCTTTTTTTGGGGGGGGGGGGGGGGGTTGTGCATGACAACCTTAAAATGTGAACGTTTTTGACCAGGCCCGATAAGTGTGTAAAATTTGGTGAGTTTTTGTGTTTTAGGTCCCAAATATATCATTCACACAAGAAAATAAAAAAAAACTATAGATACTAATTAAAGACTTGAGGAATAGCAGATACTCTGAAAACATTCGACACTGAGGACGTGTGAATGTCAGCCATCATCACTCTTGTGTGTGTGTTTTCTTACGGTTACACGGGTGCGTGTATGTAGCGGTGTTTTTTGCCGACGGGACGTGTGTCGGAACGAATGAAAATGAGTGCCCTGCTGCTGACTGACCACACTCCATGATAAAGTACCAGACACATTCCAGCACTTTAATAACAAATGGGCTGACAGGGAAATGATGATGGCAAGGTGCGAGTTCAGTCGTCAAAGGCTGATTGTTTGGATGATGTGCTGCATAGTTCCAAAAAAAGTATCTCAATTGGTTTTGTCTAAAATCGGGTGAAATATTTATTGAGCTCTGCGAACAAATTTTGGTACAGGACATTTAATGTACGCGGACAGTTCAGCAAAGCGTGAGATTTTCTTCTGTTTTGTTTGAATCAGAACTCGCTTGCTCGTCCAAATCATCGATTTTTGATGTCCGTTTGGAGGGCGGCTTGATTCACTTCCAACATGGAAAAAAACACACACACAAAAACCCAAAACAAACAAACATTGTTTGGCTGAGACAACAGAAATCGAGAGATGACCGCAGTGGCAGTGGGCAGCGGTGGGGTAAAACCTCTGCTGGTCAGAATCAGATGACCTGTGACCTCATTTTTCCTGCCGCCTGACAGGTCATTAAAGGCTGGACTGAACACCATCAATCAGCAGCAAACAGATTACCATTAACTCACTTCACTGCCTCTCTATAAATAGTTATTTGAAAGTAAAAGCACTTAATCCATCATTTTATCACAACCGGGTGTTGTTATCCAAATTATTAATTGTAGGTGAACACAATTAGCAATGGAATTAGCATTGTTGATATTAAGCCTAGTAATAGGATTACGAATGTTATTATTATTATTATTATTATTATTATTGAAAGAAAGTTCTGAGGATGAATTAAGAACTGTTATGACATAATATAGCAGTGCACAAGAAAAAAAAAGATTAAACAAACAAAACAATTGAAATATAATGTACATACAAGGGGTGTCGCTCGGCATAAAGCTCTACTGGGCCAGAGACTTCCTGTGATGATAAATATTCACGTTATAGTGTATATGGGAGTAAACGTGTACTGTAATCATCGGATTTAAAAGCTACATATGTTGTAGTAGACAAGGACAAACTGGTAGAATGACTTTTCGTCTGACACTTAACCACAATCGGGTGCCTTTGCCATTAAGTTTGCTTCATTTTGTTGTACTCTAGACGCATTTCCAACAAGCCGGCTGGTGAGGGACCCCATTAGCGAGGTCACAGATGTCAAATCGTCGTCGTTGCAATGTCTCATTTGAGTTCTCTTGTTGATACAGACTAATATTAGCCGACTGCGGGAGGTGGAGTCTGCCAGCCATCCGCGCTAGCAAGGCGCCTCTTCGCCACACGTCGTGACGTCACTAAAGCAGTTCTGATTTTTTGCTCCCCACGCCAGATCGTTCGTCCTCGTTTTACCTTACAGTGAGTGTGTGGGCTAACTAAAGTGTATTTGTTTGGCTGTATTTATTGAGTAATACGTAGAGATATTACAGATATTGTCATATCATTTTGAATAAACATCATTTTAATATCCTGCACGACCGCACACTTGCATTTCGGGCGCCATTGTCCATGTGTGTTTTTTGTAGTTTAGCCGCTCATTTGGACATGACAATGATCTTCGAGTAAGGAAGAGTGATATCTGTGTGGCGGGATCGAAGTTCTGACATCTGTGTATCGGTACACCAGGTATTTTTTCAAAAATAAAAACAACATGCTGTGTGGTCAACTCATCCAAAGTGTTTATCCTCAAATATTTGAGTTAAGCTATTGAAAAAAACATTTTGTTTTCAAATGCTACACTTGACACAAGAAAAAAAATGGTCGGACCACAGTATCGGTTTGTTTCGGCAACATTATGGAGATTCAGAATTTAAAGACCGTGCAAAATGCTTTTTAGTGTTTTGTGTTTTCTAAACACAAGGGATGTTTATGAAGATAATTACTGAAACCACGTGCAAAGAACCATTTTAGCACTGGACTGCTGCGATAGAGCAATAGACTCTTTTTGACCATCTCAGTTTTTCCAATGTTTGGGGTTTGGGTTTTGTTCATTCAAATTTGGCAGGAACAACATTGTCTGCAATGGGTCAAATATAAAACGCATTTTATTTTCACTCTACGAAGACTTAAAATGAAGAGACACATTCATCCAACCTGTGTGTGAAGTATAGTTTGGGCCTGTGGAGATACCCCGCCAAGGATATAAAAATGCACTGCTGTGTTGGGTGACATGCAACCATAACAAGTCACAGTATAGGTAACAAAAAACAGATTAAATGATGAAAAATGAATTTTGGCACCATAATACCTTATCCTCTATACTTTAGTCGAGCCTGGCAGGAAAAATCTTGATTAATTAATGGTCATCGATTCAATTTTGTGAGATAGTATAGTGGTTTGCTACAAATGTGTATCTTCAGACAAAATAAAATCCGCTCACCCGTCCTTCTAATGAATGATTAAAAAAAAAAAATTGTTTTACAATATGTACGTCATATTTAAGACAGAGTACTAATTGTCTGTATACTGTATTGGCCATTACACTAATTGTTGCCTTGCTTCTCTCAAACAGACAGCGCCTGTGGAAATGTAAAATATCTTAATTAGTCTTTGTTTATTGTTTCCACACTCATTTTTTAAGAATGTAATGCTCTGTACAATGTATAGGTAAACCGGTGACCCTAACTTGACCCGAAGTCTGTGTTTGTTATCTACTCTTTCGCTCCCATTTAAAACAAAATGGAAGAAATAAGACCAATCACTGCAGCCGTTATCTGTGAGTTCAAAGCCATGATTCAACTTTAGAAACGGATCATAAATGTGTTGCTACAGAGTAAAGGTCTCAAGTCTTTGACATCTCAAAGGCAATAACTAATTCCATTTTATAGCAGAAATAGAACTTGACGTGTTGTTTTGGGTCAGCGACGAAGAGGGTAGTGAACGTCTGCACGTGTGAGGGCCTGCCTGATCCTAGCAATTTTCCAAGAGATTGAAATATTAACATTTCGGAATGCAGACAGGAAGACACTACAGCGGGATCAACAGGTTCATAAAGCGTCCCTTGACTGAAAGGATTCTTCTTCATGTTGACGACGACAAGGCAGACTTGTATATTGACACCTCCAGTGAGAGTGCGTGCGCATGCGTGTGTAGGTGACCTTGGCCCAAGAGCTTAGGCCTCTTTGCCATCAATAACCAAACCATTTCATTTCCAGGAGTAACCACACACGCATGCTGCACTGCACACACATTCCCTGTAGATGTGTAGGTATCAGTGTCCATCTGTGGGAGGACCATGTACCCGTAAGAAGCAAAAGCCTTCCCAGGAAATCAGAAACGTATGTTTGCCATCACGGTGGTCCTCCTGGGAAGATAATTTAATGGCAACGGCACGCTACTGACTGGTACAACGTCTTTTTCTACCTGAGTGACTTACAATGGAATAGTAAGATAAGATAAGATATCACAAAACACAAAATGGATAAATTGCAGTGCTAATGCTATTTATTTAATTATTATTATTATTATTGTTATTTTTATTCAGCAGCCTGACAGAAATACACATAGATTAATATGTAATCATAGTAATATCTATGTAATTACATAGTAATCACACATATGAAAATTACATTTCAATACATTTTCAATAGTAAGCATGCATACTATTTGCTATGTTTATGAAATGTTTTCTAACAAGGCCTTAGCTGACTCGTGAATCATGAATCAAATTAAAAATAGCATTTAATTTCATGCCTGCGCAACGCACAATTTATCCGTGTTCTGAAATCATGTCTGAACAACAAATCTTCTTGTAGTGTGACATCATGTGAGATCAGCGATTTGCCATCGGGGAAGCCCCGTGATGCTAAAATGATAAGCAGGTTTGATTTTTGGGGGTGGGGGGTGGATAGATAGCGGGCAGCACGGAGGGTGGACGACTGGTTAGCGTGTCTGCCTCACAGTGCAGAGGTGCAGGGCTCGATTCCGGCTTCGGTCTTCCTTTGTGGAGTTTGCGTCTTCCCAAGGCGCCTTTGTGGATTTTGGATTTCTCTTAAAAATTGTGGTTGGTGTGAGCATGGATGGTTATTTGTCTCTGTGTACCCTGCGATTGGCTGGCAACCAGTTCAGGGTGTTCAATTTGCTCAAGTAAAAAAACAAAAAAAAAAAACAAGAAAAGCTCTTTTCTTTTGATTCGTATTCGTGACGGGGATGCTGAAGCCTATCCCAGCTGACTTTAGGCAGAAAGCAGAATAAACCAACTAAGCATTCACACCCACATTCACACCCACATTCACACCGTCACTGGGTGGAAACCGGTCTCACGCTGCTCACTCACAAGTTCATTCATTCATTCATCCTCCTAACCGCTTTATCCTCACTAGGGTCACGGGGGGTGCTGGAGCCTATCCCAGCTGTCTCCGGGCAGTAGGCGGGGGACACCTTGAATCGGTTGCCAGCCAATCGCAGGGCACACAGAGACGAACAACCATCCACGCCCACACTCACACCTAGGGACAATTTAGAGTGTTCAATCAGCCTGCCATGCATATTTTTGGAATGTGGGAGGAAACCGGAGCACCCGGAGAAAACCCACGCAGGCCCGGGGAGAACATGCAAACTCCACACAGGGAGGCCGGAGCTGGAATCGAACCCGGTACCTCTGCACTGTGAAGCCGACGTGCTAACCACTGGACTACCGGGCCGCTCACTCACAAGTTATGTACTCAAAATGAAGTAAACGTTGTTTATTTGAAATTTTATGGTTTTGTTATGAACCAAGTGCATGATTTACGTTTGCTATTTTTCCCATTATGCCACAGGATACGCGCATGAGTCTGAATGGTTCAAATATGCATTGCAGACATAATAATAAAACCATACGTATCATGCCCGTTTGTTTTAATTTTGTTTTTAGCCCCAGCTGGAGTGAAGGGCGTTTCCCTCCAGCACCTGTTCCTTGTTTCCAAACAAGCCTTATTGAAGGACTGCCAAGCTGCCTCGTCATTGATTATGGACTTTGTTTGCCGCTCATGCTCAAGTGTTGTTTTGTAGCCCTTAGTCGCTATTGCGCTCCAGTCCCCTCGTTTTATAAGTATAGGTATTATTTTGGCTTCTGATGTTTTTTTTTCACGTAAATTGGACTCTTGTCATTCAGTTTGAATTCAAAGTGTTACTTTACCACGCCCTTGTGCAAGCACTCTTTTTTTTATGCCTTGTTTTTCCTGGCTTGTAGTGACCAACGATTTCTGTTTTTTTTTTGGTCTTGCGTTTTTGATAATAAACATGCTTGCTTTTTATCTGTCTGCATTTTTGGCGATCCAAAACATTATTCGGTTCATTCTTGAACCTAATATGAATTATAAACAATAATTACCAACATAATGTTTTGAAATTCACAATTTTGTTTTTCCTTTTGGCATTGTTTCCGAGTAAGCCTCCAAGTACGTTAAAAAATTGACTCAATGTTTCAACATATTACCAGTCAAAAAAAAAATTCTCCACATCAGTTTGCCCGGATTAGCTCAGATTCTAAAGTAATTAAAAATCCCTCGAGTTTCAATTTGACGGTGTCAGCAATTCTGCCTCAAAAGGTGACACCGATAAAGCAACACACAGAAGATGAAATCTGATTGGACAAAAAAAAATAATACCAAATGAAAACAAAACATTGGAAATAAACGTACCGGTACCCGGTATTTTATGAATGTATTTAAAGTTTTAAACGGGAAATGCAGAGAAGGCTTAAAAGGCCATGTTGATTCGAAGATGTTGCATAAGGTTATGGAAGTGAATGTTACGTACGCAAAGTATCTAAGGACTGCCAAGCTACTTAGTATCTTGTCAGATTATTGACCTTGCTGGCTGTCGTGCTTCAAGTGTTGTTTTGTAGACCTCTCGATACTCTCATAGTCGCTCTCATTTATTCATAGATTCTAGTTTGTAAGTATCTTTGTTTATCTTATTGCTCTTGATCTTTGGCTTTCACATTATTGGCTCCTTGACATTTGTTTTGTTTATTCTTGGTGTTCCCTCGTACTTTGCCTTTTGCAAGCACTTTTGTTTATGCATTGTTTTCTTCTGGCTCCTTGTGACCAGCGATTTCTGCCTGTATTTTGTCGGTGCGCTTTTCTGTAAATTTATCGCACTTAGTCTGAGCCTGCATTTCTGGAATCCATAAACATCATTCATTCGCTTCGGTCCAGAACCTGACACAAAGGAACAAATTACTTAATGTTTGAATAATTAACAGTGCCAGACGGTTATTAAGAAACTAGATGGGACAAAGGATATAACAGCATTCGACACCCCCTCAACTATAATCCTCTAATTCAAGTATTTTACAAGGCCAAGGAGCAGCTGCACTTTTTCAATTTAAGGCTCTTGAGTACACTCTGAGTGCCAGGATTGCACTCCGTCGGCTGCACTGTTTAATACGACTTCCCCATTTGATTTACTGAGATGTATTTTGCGGCAAGAGGTATAATGTGACAAAACACGGCCATATAACCCCAGGATATTCAACAATGTTTAGTGCTGAGACCCATTTAACTAGAGGATTGACAAATATACTGCTTCACTCCCTTCTTATGTACAGAATTTCAATAAAGTGGAGCAGTAAATCACAACTAAAGTTTAACTGCTTTATTTCTGTGAGGGCATCTGTATGAAAGGGATATGTTTATGTGTCTGGCACAAACTCGCTGTATATTTATTTCTGAGGAACAAAGATTTGACGTGGCAATGACCATGAAGTGTGGTTTAAACTGGGTTTAGGGATGCTTAAGGTTACGGTATGTTAGAGAGCTAGAAAACGACGTTTTTGCCAAGCCAATAACCAGGGAAAAGGTCAACCAAATTGCCGATTTACAGTGTACCGTATGAAACCAGACTACCAGGTACCGCATTGTGACCACTTGCACAATGTGAGATTAAGTAAAGATTTTGACCTTAAAAAAGTGATAAAGCTATTTAGATTTTGACATAATTTGAGGCTTTAACACAGAGACTATCAGGGTCTGGCAAAAAAAAAAATAAAAAAAATAATGACACTCAGGACATTGTGCGGACGTTGTATCGGTCTTGCGGACGTTGTATCGGTCTTGCGGACGTTGTATCGGTCTGTCGTGGTAAAGAAGGAGCTGAGCCAAAGGGCGAAGCTCTCAATTTACCGTTCGATCTACGTCCCAACCCTCATCTATGGTCACGAGCTATGGGTCGTGACCGAAAGAACGAGATCCCGGATACAAGCGGCCGAAATGAGTTTTCTCCGCAGGGTGTCCGGGCTCTCCCTTAGAGATAAGGTGAGAAGCTCGGTCATCCGGGAGGGGCTCAGAGTCGAGCCGCTTCTCCTCCACATCGAGAGGAGCCAGATGAGGTGGCTTGGGCATCTGATTCGGATGCCTCCTGAGCTCCCTGGTGAGGTGTTCCGGGCATGTCCCACCGGGAGGAGACCCCGGGGAAGACCCAGGACACGCTGGAGAGACTATGTCACCCAGCTGGCCTGGGAACGTCTCGGGATCCCCCGGGGAGAGCTGGACGAAGTAGCTAGGGAGAGGGAAGTCTGGGCTTCCCTGCTAAAGCTGTTGCCCCCGCGACCCGGCCCCGGATAAGCGGTAGATGATGGATGGATGGATGGACTCAGGACATTGATATTTTTGTAAAGTCATACTTTCTGATATAACTGTCGCAGTGGTGCAATACACGTGCTACATCTATTCCTATGGTGCGCCTCTGCGCGATGCAATACACAATATGGCCAAGCGTCACCACTTACTAGAAGCGCGCCAAGCCAAGTGTGTGCTTTGGGGGCACATTGATGGAATGTGAATGTCAGTGGCCTCCTTATTTACTCTTCATATAAAACTCTGAGCAGTAATTAACTGCAGGTATCCTCCCCAGCTAGAAGGGTAATTGACTGTTTCAAAGCACCGCAACTTCATAATCCGTGGCGCATGTGTGTGTGTGTGCGGGTGTGCGCATGGCTGCACGCGCATGTGTGTGTATGACAAAAGTATATAAGGAAATTAAATGCGAGAGCAAACTGTTTGTGAAAATATTAACTCCTTAACATTCCGCACCGCCCCCGCCTTATACCCGCCCACCCCCTCGCACCCAATAAGGATAAGGGTCAGCAGTGGTAGACAAAGCCACTCAAATGCACCAGATGTCTTTATGAGAGCATTAACATTCAGATGTATTCATTAGCAGTAAGTGCAGGAAGATGGACCATGCGGAGACGTTGTGCTAAGCATCAAAATATGCATCATTAATTTTAATGGGAATTGGTCTCGCATGGGCGGGGGCAACGTTGGATCTGGTCGCCGATACACTGGCAGCCAGAAACTTCCCAAATTATACTTCTGGCAGTTTGCTAATTTACTATACATACGCATGATAAGCATAGCCTCCTGGGCAATCTCAATCGTTGAACTTTATTTGACTATAATGAGGTCATTGAACTTCTGTCATTCGCTAGCGACAGACCCGCAAGTCCATCATCATCGGTCATTATTTCAGTCTGGCCCAGTCCGGCCTGCATTGCTACAAGGGTAAGAATACACAATTTTATTGATTTTGAGACAGTTTGGACCACTTTACACCCCCCAAAATAGAAAGGCTTATACAATTACCGCTCCTCCTCCTCTTCCTCCTGCTTCTCGTCCCACAGATTCCCCCTCATTCCGGGGGACGCCAGAAAATCACAACTGTCAGCACTTGTTCCATCAGTTTTTCAAAGTTCCCGTCAGTCGTCAATCTGCCAGCGAAAACGGGAATCCATCAGTGACGGACCTTCCGTGGGTACTGATAGGCACGTGTAAATGCCCGCCACTGGAAACGATAAGGGAAAATTGTTTGTCATAAATGGAATCAAATGGCTTTGTGACATGCCAAGATAAATATTTTTTTTGGGGGGGGGGGGGTTAGGTTTTATCTCTGATCATCTCACTGGACCACTGAATACTCTACTTTATGATTACTATATTTGGTTTGGTTTCGGTTTCGGTTTGTTTTGTTTATTGAACATAAAACATATACAGTAATAATTTGACAGAAAATAAGGTAGATAAAAAAGTAAAAGAAAGAAATCAGTCTTCATTCAACACAGTTATTATGTTCAAGGGAGTAGGATGAAG
This sequence comes from Hippocampus zosterae, assembly GCF_025434085.1. Lineage (NCBI taxonomy): Eukaryota > Metazoa > Chordata > Actinopteri > Syngnathiformes > Syngnathidae > Hippocampus > Hippocampus zosterae. The sequence goes on along the minus strand of NC_067453.1, from coordinate 28,457,800 downwards.
TAAAAAAACTTATCTAGTCCTACCCCGTTATGTGTTTATATCTACTAAATCATTTTTATATCAATCAGAAAAGAAAAAGTAAGAAGTCTCCATTAAGGCTCATACTTTACCCTTAACCGTGATATTTTCACAACTTTTGGTTTGTATCGGGATTATATACATCCTCACCCTGGCACTCTTGTGTCAATTTTCTCTTGTATTCATAATGGATATTGCAATACCTTTCTCTATTTATCAACTTAGTTCTGATTTATCATTATATTTAATGTTTAGAATTTATCATTTTAACTCTATCAATACTCTATCAATTAACTCTATTATAATATTCTATTATCATTTGAATATTAGTTACTGGCTTAATCTAAATATTTGCAATACGGGAATGAGCAATTCCTCGCTATTGTGTTTAGAGAGCCATTTGCCTGCAATTAGCGGCCAACTATCTGTGGTGAGATGGCTCATGCTAACATGGGGCCATATGTTACCCTCTCACTGGGAACATTAAGTTAACAAGAGGCTAATTAAGCCGTTTAAATTTGACTTGATGTGTGCTAATTGATGTTTGTTAATCACAACGAGCTAGGCTGAGTTAATTGCCACCTCTAAATCCATGTTAACAAGGTTTTTTTTTTTAATCTCCTGCTCTCCGGCTATGTCCCATGTTGTAATTGCAGCAACAGAAACAGCAAGGTGTTGACCGAAGGTGTGACTGCAAGTGCCTCTGAGACATGCAACCCCAATTTGCCCTTCAAGACCGAATGCTAATTAGTTAATTACACTGTTACAACAGACCGCAAACCTTGGCATTTGCTGTTTATTAATCTGAGCAGTTTGTGTAAATCGAACGGCAATCTTCGAAAGAAACTGTGAATAATACTTGAAACATACACATACAAACACTGGAGAAAAACATTACAGCTATAGACTGTAAAACAAACTAATAAAAAAAAAACCAAGAGTCCTTACAATATGTTATTTCGTTCACTAAAACAAACAAACAACAAAAAAATTGCCAGCTGTGAAACAACACTATAAACGTTGACCAGAAAAAAATAGATAAATAAATCGAAAGCACTCAATTAATTAATCAATTAACACTGAACTTGAAATACTATCAGTGAGAATATTATGAGTTACTATTAATTTATAATTCACAAAATATTTTATTCAGAAGTGAGAGGACTACATTCAAAATATTGAACTCTGCAGTACTAACATTTGATGTTGGTTTAGCTGTCTGTACGTCGTCGCTTGGACAGGTGGAGCCTCTCGGATTTTAAGAACTGCTCAATTTTGGATATCTGGTTTCTGAATGACGACTGTTGCTCTTCCTGAGAGCACAGAGTTTCCGATTCGGCATCGGATCTTGGAGCTGCAGTGGACACTGAAGTTCTGCTTTACATGAAGAGAGAAAACAAAACAAGCTATGACGGAAATGATTTTCTGCAGTTAACAATAGCCTTTAAACGAGGGGTGTCAAATTCATTTCATATTGTGGGCCACAGACGGCCTCAGTAGATGTAAAGTGGGCCAGACCATTAAAATTATATCATACTGTGCTATAAATGACCGGAATAATGTCTTTCCTTTGTTTGGGTCTCGAGAAGCACAAGAACATTCGGAAAATGTTGACATTTAATAAACAGATCTTTTACAAAAGATTTCACGAAGCACCTTCGATTTCCTTAGACAAATGTGCAATTTACTTTTATCATTCACATGTATGCATTGCAACTGATCCTACCGATTGTACAAAGGCACAAAACTTTAACAAGTTATTGCTATTGCAAAATATAGTAATGCACTTTAATATTAAACGAGATTTATCTCCTTTCAGAAAGGTATTTTTAAACCATTTACACTTGTGCATATAAAATCTAAATTTAATCCCTGCCTACACCTTACAAACTAGGGAGAGTGCTATTAATGTGTAAAGAATAAAGTATTCACATATCCTTGATAGCGTCTGCTGTGTTAGGTCTGTCTCAGTGACATATTGAGGCTGCTGTTGTCTTTCCCTTTGATCAAAACAGTGTGTCACCCTAGCGGATACTCCATGAATTGCACCTTATGAAAACTATTCATTCCGTGTCTTTTATGCATTTTTAAATTATCCTGCAGACTTGGTCGAACCTCCTTGCAGGCCGGTTGTGACCCGCGGGCCATATGTTTGACACGCCAGCTTTAAACCATGTTGTTAATAAGAGCAATTTCAGTCAGATTACATTTGACAGTACAATTGACATAACAGGGCTTTTACCATTAATGTTTAGCATTTCTGTTCACACCACCACTATTATATAATTGTAAAATCCATGTAGTGCTGCAAAATAACACACAATGAAAAAAATAACACACAAACTAGCTAATCAATACATAATCAATGAAATGTAGGGCACACACACACACACACATTGATTCGGCAGACCTGCTGGTTGAGTAGAAGCAGCCGTGGCTAAAGTCACAATGTGGCAGGGTTTTTTTGTTTACGTCAATTGCGTTTCCGGCACACACAAATGCAGTTTAGAACCGATGTCATTCGCCACATGTTGATTTGAATGTAAAGTGAGTTGTTGACATCAATAGCTCTACAAGATGAAAACATGTTGTCTTTTGCTGGATCAGATGTCAACTTGCTTATTGCGTCAATGTACTGTAAATGACATACCCAGAAGGACTCGGCCATGTGCTGGACGAGTATGAGAACGGACAAGAAGGGGCAGACAGTGGAACTCTGCTTTCCTAGACACACTCACACACACACACACACCAGAAAGAGAATCACAAATTCCAATGTGGTTAAAAAAAAAAGAGACAATTAATTTAGGCGTCTTGAGGAACTGAAACTGATGGACAAAGACTGGGCAGGTAATCATTATTGTTACAATATCCATCTCAAAGAGAAAATTCAGGCCCAGACTAACCTTGTGTGAAGTTCCCACTATTCTGAGTGCACACGGAATGAAGATGACTTTTATTTTACATCACTAGACCAGTTGGTTCCTAACACTTCCAGTGTGTTGCACTTTATCTTCCGTAACAGCCTGCATCTGGATCTTATAAAACCACAGTGATGGTTTGCAGTGGTGAAAACAAAAGGGTAACCGGGAGTGTGTGTAACTGTGGAAAAAAAAAATACTGACATAGGAGGATAAAGAAAATTGACAACTGATGGGCAGGCGATGAAGAGTGGAGAAGAAAGTGAGGAGTGAAGTGAAAACGTGAGTAATTTTTGAGTCGGAAGTTGTAGCCTTGTATAGACAACTAAAATATAAAATCTAACTTCGGTAACGAACATCTGTTGCTACCGTTTCTCTCACGCTCTCTCCAAGAACATTCCGCTCTCCCAACTTATGTTTCCTCCCGAATTCTGCAGATGCAGAGACGCTGGAGGCCTTCAACAGATCGGAGGCGCTGATAATCACCAATGGTTCTAAGAGGAATGAAGTGACACGCAGCAAGATCAAAACGGTGAGATGTTCTACGACAGACGGATGTACACAACCAAAGTGAAATAATCTCTTAATCGCACAACAGCCAAATGCTTTTCACAGTCATCACCTTTACTGTGCTGGCTCTTACGAAACGTGCAGGGAGACTGTGTGAGGAGCCCACAAGAAGCACTTTGCTCGGAGACAGGGGAGCTCTGGAAACACACAAAAGCTGATTGGTTAACGCGAACAAAATCAAACCTCTATATCGCACGGAAAAATTCACGTATGCCCAATCGTTATCTAGTCACGTATTTTATTGTTGACTTCGGCCTTCGAGTACAGTGGTCACAGACGGAGATGACACGAGAATGAAAAACACTTGACTAAAAGAATTCATCATTTTATTGTACATTTAACTTTGCTTGTATTCATCCATCCATCTTCCTAACCGCTTGATCCTCACTAGGGTCGCGGGGGGTGCTGGAGCCTATCCCAGCTGTCTCCGGGCAGTAGGCGGGGGACACCCTGAATCGGTTGCCAGCCAATCGCAGGGCACACAGAGACGAACAACCATTCGCACTCACACTCACACCTAGGGACAATTTAGAGTGTTCAATCAGCCTGCCATGCATATTTTTGGAATGTGGGAGGAAACCGGAGCACCCGGAGAAAACCCACGCTTTTGCTTTTATTTTATTTTATTTTTTTACTTACACTGTGTATAGTGGGGATGGCAATGGTGCTGATTTCAATTCTGGACATTGTGAATCGGTGGGGAGAACACTTCAAAAGACTTCCTCAATTTAGCCAATACACCTTCCCGTTGGGAAGCAATGTCTGGGATCCCTGCGGCGGCCTCCCCTTTATCTGGGGGTCACCAAGGTGGATGAGATCCACCCATAGTTCCTAACCTGCTCCTGCGTGTACATCAGGAACAAAACCTCTGGATTGTTACACCGGGTTGGTAGTCCCCCTTTTTTAAGAAGGGGGACCACAGCAGGGTTCTACTTGAACGGTGTCCTGATACCACTTCTGACTGTGTCGGGCCACCCAAAATTCACTGACAGAACAAATAAACGTGTGCCTTTTTTTTAAATACTCTAGAGTTTTATCTTCTTAAATTGATGGCATTGTGACAAACTGGTGACCACATTCGCCTCAGAGCTCTGAGGTCTTGTGTCAAAACAGGGCTCTGAGCATTCCTGTGCAGTTTGCATGTTCCGCCCCCATGCCTGCGTGGGCTTTCTTCGGGTACTCCGGTTTCCTCCCACATTCCAGAAGCATGCATGGTAAGGTTGACTGAACGCTCTAAATCAGGGGTGTCAAACTAATTTTTGTCGCGGGCCACATTGTATTTCTAGTTTCCCTTGGAGGGCCATTATAACTGTGAAACCATATACCGGTAAATGTTTAATCACCTCCACATATTATTACATGTACAGTACAAAACAAATTGCTATCTTTTGAAATCAGAAGTCAAGAATAATACAGTAGTTTGCTGAACTATTGTTGAGTGCTATTATTTGTCGCATATGACAATTTGAAATTTTGGTTCAGATTTTCACAAGCATCATAGAAGTTGACATGCTTTGATTTGCTTTCGTGGGCCACATAAAATGACTTGGCGGGCCTCATTTGGCCCCAGGGCCTTGAGTTTTACACCTATCCATTGGTCTGAATGTGGTTGTGGATTTTTTTTTTTAAGTCTATTTTGTGCCCTGCAGTTGGCTGGCCAGCAGTTCAGGGTGTACCCTAATCTCGCCATAAGGACAGTTGGGAGATGCATCAGTATCTAATAAATGAATGTGCCTGATAATCCGGTATGCCTAATATATGAAAATGTATTAAAGTAGACCTGTTCATTTAGGTTAATCTCCCTTAAAACTTTATTAAGTAACACAAATCAATATCTTTTTAACTATTCGATGAAGAGTACCTGAACATTTGGCCGCAGGTTGGAGTTAGAGGTAGTTGCCGATAGAACCGTCTCTTTCATTGCACCACCCCAGTCAAATGATGGCCTATAAGCCTTCGAAATGGGCAAAGAAGACTGCTTCATAACAGGAAACGTTTCTTTTACAACAGGCTGCTTTTGGCATTTCAATGTGTCAAAGTCAGGTGATTCAACGTTAACACTTTTTGGTTGATCAGAGACTAACAAGACACTTTTAGAGCTCTTTGAATCCTCTGCAATGTCGGGGTTGGAAATGGAATTATTCAAATTCCCAAAACAAATGACAGGTTCTGCCTGAGAGGTCATCCGACAGACTTCCTTGGATGCATCACTTTCCAAAACCTCCATTGGTCCATTCGCAGGCTCAGACGTATTCATATGAAGACATCCAACCTTGGTGTCAACAATGGTTTTCTTGACCTCCTCATTTGTATCTTCACCCTTCATTTCATCCGTGGGAGTCACATTGCTGATGATGTTAACAGATTGTGTCACTGTCTGATTTTTCACTGACTGACTCAGAAGGTCAGAAAAGTTAGTTTGAACATTATCTGTTGATTTATTTAATTTCATCACTTCTTCAACCACGGGATAAGTTGCTGTTGGTGAGGACTTGACTGTCTCTGAATTGGTTTGGACCTCAACCTGATATGAGGATGGAGCCACTTGCGCAATTAAAATAGCGCTGTAATTGAGACTTTGGTCTGGAGGACCGCTGATGTTGTGAAGTAGCTGCCCTTCTCTCATGTTAACAGGACTGCGGTCTGCAACCTTCTTTGTGTCCTTTTGATAGCGGCCTGTCACACAGACGGTGCCTATTTTCTCACTGAGGTCCACTAAGTCAGTGTCCGGTGGGATATTACTCTTTGTATGACAAGTCATCCTGGCCTCCTGCTCTGTTTCGTTTTTTCCTTCGTCTTTCCCACCATCCTTGAACTCCGCTGTTGTTTCTGTTTTGGACTTGTGTGCACCCACTTCACCGTATTCTTGAATGTGTCCACAATCTGCTTTTTGGGAAATAAGAATCTCTTTCTCCTCCTCAGAACATTTCTCTTCCAGGACATCGTGAGCACTCCCCAGATGACTTTCATTCGTGTGCCCTCCATCACTATTGTTCCTTGCCTCTTTCACTTTGTCCACCCCACCACAGTCTTGTCGACTTGGGCTTGTGTTGCCATGATCTCTCTTTCTGTCGTTGGTCAGGATGTAATTGCTTGATTTGTTGTCTGTGTTTGATATGTTTATTCCATTCACTAAGCTTTCACTGATAGCCAACTCATTTGCAGAGTTATGAGAAGCCTGATCTGACCGTTCATTAGAGAGCTTTTTATTTGTGTTAGAGCCGCGCGTGGGTTTATTCAAAAGGGTATCATCACTATCCATTGTCTGTGAGAGCACCAGAAGCCTTTTGGGTGAACTAATTGAAAAGGGCTCCTCAAGTTCAACTTGTAGCTGAGTTTCAGACTGCCCGGGGAGCATTGGTGTTCCTTGTCCTAGAAGAACACAGTGGTTAAGTACCAAAAAAACCCCCAAAAAACATGGTTTCAAGTTGTACTGAAACTGCACATATAAAAATATGGCCTGTAAGAATAAAAAAAAAAAAAAAGACAAAATGCTTCTGTATTTTATGTTTATTTCTAGCATGTCCCGATCCTACCTAAAATGCTACGCAGTACTAAATTTTTGAAAAAGAACAAATAATAAAGCATGCTCAACTCCCTGTTTATATTATGTTGGCTGACCTCCCATTTCACCATCCAGTTTAGTCTTAGCACTCGTATCTTCCAGACAGTCCAGGATTTTGCTCTGAGAAACGGCTGTGTTCTGAAGGCTGCCAAAGACAGACAGTGTGAAGCTGGATTTGGGTTCATCAGAAGGTCTCCCTACGGGTCCATCTGCTAGACTGGGGAACATCTGAGTAGAAAGACAGACATGTTAAAAGAGAAAAAAAAAACAATTATCCACAAACTTCAAATCCGACAATGCTTCTTGATCAATCTTGATTAACCCAGCAGCAGTTGTGCACTTTGACGCTGCTACTTAGTTTCAATGTGTTAAGGTTTCATGCCATCACAATATTTTTTTCCCTCCACTATTTTATGCAAAACATATGAAAAATGGCTTAAAGTGACAACATAGCTCCTAAAACAGAAACCAAAAGGTTTCCATCAGCTGCCAATCAAAGAGGAGTTGAGGAATAAACTTTCAGTTTCTTCTGAGAGAAATTCCGAAGGATTTCAGAACCAAAATTGTGCTGTGTTCAGGCACATTACGTGGAGAATGCAGATATGCCAAACCCAATCATGACCCCTCAAGAACATCCTAGATATTCGTTGTGAGGCAAAACAGCAGGCCAGGTGAAAAAGAATAAAAAGGCAATTCAGCCAGGATTCAGGAAGAGGAAGAGGATTTTCTAGTTTTCTTTATTTTCAGGAGTGACATTCGACCAGTTTTGAGCAGCCCACATGTAGCACTGCTCTCCAAGTTGTCCGGCCCCCAATGACTTCCTCATTCATCTTTTAAAGGGAGTTCACTTGAGCTTCAGGCCAATCAGGTCCAAGCAACAATTGGCCCTTCCCAGGTGGTGGCAATTACCTGGACCTCATCTGAAACAATTAGTGTTCTAAAAAGTACAACAGTTTTGAATGGCAAGAAATGTGCACCTTTCTTCCATCCAAAATCCACAAAGAAACTGAATTTTTAATATTTGTCTTTTGACATCATGACAATATTTTTGTCAGGAACATTTAATGACAGGAACATTTGCCTATTTGCCAAAACAACAAAAATGCTATGTTAAGATATTTATGATATTTTCCCTCTTTGACTAGTTTCAGGTGACAAAATACTGACATTTGCCTTTTTTTTCTTCCAGATTTTGACTTGCAATTATATTCAATACAATGATGTGGCACTATAATGATAAATATGCAATAATGTTGAAATTACAAGAAATATCAGAAAATATTACAAACATTAATATTTTCTATATGGTAGTTTTGATTTTCCATCCCAATTTCCGAAATCAAATTCCATACTTCTCCATACTTGTGTAGGAAACCTGTTATTAGTGTGTGGGAGGGTTAGCTGCTTTTGATAATTTACTTTATTGCATTACCCCCCGCCCACCCAAAAAATGCATTCAGATCAGGATCTCTGTTGGGTGTCACTCATGCCAACACAAAATTCAAGATGCCGGTAAATCTCATGCATACCTCCAAATTCCGTGTTTTCTGGTCCTGCACTTTGACCTGTGCAGACAGTTGATTGTATTTCTGTTGGAGGTCATCATGCACCTCTTTCAGTGCTTGAAAATTTTGCTGTTCACTCTACATGTGAAAGAGAAACATTTTCTTTTGATTACCAAACTATTATCACCCATATATTTTCCTTTTAAATGACATAAAATGTGATTCTTTGACTTTAACTAACAATAAATTGATCTCTTTCCCTTTTGTCCAAATTGGTCTGGTCTTGTATCTCACCATCAATTGAGCAAGTTTTTCTTCCATTATCTTGCTTCTCTCTTGCATCTCTGCATGATCCAGTCTGAGGGCCTGTAGTAAAATCACTCACCTCAATACCAATACAATAAATAATGTTTATATAACAGGAACACACATATACCGGTATATATATACCTGTGTGTGTGGAACAGGTATATATATTCTAGGAGCGTGAGTTTATATAACAGGAACAGGAAGGTCTTACACTGAAATACATTTTTCTTACAAATTAATTTTAACAGAGGTGGGCAATAAAAAAAAATTGCCATCCCGTCCATGCATCATTTCTTTCAAACCGAAACAAACTGTAATCATCAGTCGGTCATGTTATTTTAACTGCGCTTCAGTCAGTAAATTTCAGCAGTCCACCTATAATCAGTCGGTCATATGGTGGCTGCCCAAAGAGTTTTACACGCGCGCGCACACACACCTGATACATGTCACATTTGGTAGAAAAAATCTGAATTGATCTGCAGTGTAAAGATAGCCTAACTGTGAGAATTGGCGGGCTACACCAAGCGTTGGAATTTTCGGAGATGTACGCAACTTGGCACAGTTGGAAAAGAGAGTTTTTGCTCCATTGTGGCCATAAAAACAGCCGACTTGCTCAGATGCAATCAAAGCGGCTCCTCTCATTCCCAATAAAATTGGTGCGTGAGAGGCACACAGTTCTTGAGATAGTGGAAGCAGAAATTGATTTAATAGAGTCCATGTAGAAGTTTGAGACGTGCAAAATACTGTATATTTATGAGGTGTAACAGTGACACTCCTGATACACTCTGCATGTTGCAGAGACCTCTGCCAAACGTGCTAAATGTGGCTTTCCCAACTTTTTACGCTAGAGAGCACCTGCACTGTTTACGTACGTAGCCCTCGTGACAATGACTCGGTCATATTCACACTTTGGGGCAATTTTGAGTCTTCAATTAGTCTAAAACAGGTGCGTATAAGACTTTGGGAAGCCGAGGAACTCTGAGAAAAGCCATGCAAGCACATGTAGAAACATGATGTTTTGTAACATCACAGATTTGAAATTCAAGCTCAAACCTTCTTGCTGGGAGGTAGCTGTGCTTTCTGTGCCGTCTCAAATTCAATGATTAGGTCATTTATAAGAGAATCCACATGGGGAATACGTACTATTATTAGCCATCATCAATATGAATGAATGATTTTCATTTCAAGTCATAAATGAGAGCAACAATGCAATGTAAAAGTAATTAAAGTGATGTAAGCAATGTAAAAGTACAATTGTTGTCATGTACAGTAAATACTCCTCCACAAATTTTGACCTTGTACTGCTCCTCTTGTGTGTGCAGCTGCAGCTCTAGTCTGTTCACAGCCAATGTCTGGTTCAAAAAGAGTTGCTGAGTGTGCTGCAGGGACATCATCACCTCCTTGACAGTCACACATACAAAATCAACACACTGTATATATAGTAAAGCTTTGGAGCAGATATACATCATTTTTTGCTCAGCAAAATTGTTAAAAACAAACGGACCAAGTGTTTGTTCATGGAAATTATGACAGTTTGACATACTGCACAGTAAGTGTTTTCACAGTTAGTCAAATCACTCACTTGTTTCTCTGAACGCACAGCTGCATACTCTTCCCGTAGCCTCTTGTTTATTTCCTTTTCCTAAACATAGGAACATAAATTAATAACCAGTTGAAGACCTTGTCTTTTTCCATTTACTTTGTGTCACACGTACTGAATGACAAACGTGTGTATGAAGTTTCAATTCAATTAGTAGCTTATTGAGAGTTACCATGCCCAGCTTGTAACTCAGCTGGTTTAGATGCTGTTCTTTGTGTGTCACTATTTTGTCGCTTTCATGTCGGACCGACGACAACTTTGTTTTGATCAGTTTGGTGTTGACCTCCTCCAACTCCTGAAAAACACGATTGGTTGAAATGATCTTCCAGCCAACTTAAGAAGATGATGATTTTGCAATGGCTCAGATGCCATCTAAGTTGGAAGCACTTGACCAGTTGGAGGAATACCTTCGTTAGTGTCTGAATGGTTGCTTCATGTTTTTCATTTGAAGTCGCTAGTTTCTTATTTCTTCTTATGGCTTCTTCAACTGTCAGAAATGCACGTGCGCACACAGACACACAGACACACACACACACACACACACACACGATTGGTGTGAGCGGGACAGAAAATGAGGTGTCAATGCACTGAATGTTTTGTCCTGATTCATAAGATTTTACACAAATGCTCACTTTCAAGCATGATGGTGTACTGAGAGATCTCATCTCCAAAGTATTTTTGTCAGCATTTCTTCAATGACTAACAAGCTACTCACTAATACTACTACTTAAAAAAAACATAATTGGAGAAGGTGAGGATCTTTTGTTTTGCTGTTTAAATTGGTTATTATTCAATAAAAAGCCTGGACATTGTTTCCAGGATCTTGTTAATCTCACAAATAAAGCAAAGATTTTACATGGCCGATATGACAGACAGTAAAATGAGCTGATAACTTTGCCTCAACATTCGGTAGCTAGCATTGTTGTTTTAGTTGTACATGATGTTGTTGGTGCTGTTTTAAGGTCAGTTTGACCACAACATAACTGTTTTGCAGTAACCCAAGCAAACTCTAAAGCAGTGGTTCTTAACCTTGTTAAGAGGTACTGAACCCAACCAGTTCATATGCACATTCACCGAACCCTTCTTGAATGAAAAATAAAAATATGCTTTTTAAAAAATAAATTCAAGACATTCAAAACACATGGTGTGAGTGTGAGCACGAATGGTTGTGTGTCCCCTGCGATTGGCTGGCAACCGGTTCAGGGTGTCCCCCGCCTACTGCCCAAAGACAGCTGGTATAGGCTTCAGCACCGCCCACGACCCTAGTGAGGATCAAGCGGTGAATGAATAAATAAAAACACATTTATTCAAAACAGAAAAAAAAATAAAATTACATGGCATAAGTATAGGTTTTTAAACATTGTATGACGTCAACCTCCATGGCTCTGTCGAACCCCTGAGACTGATTCACGGAACCCCTAGGCTTCGATTGAATTCAGGTGAAGAACCACTGCTCTAAAGCTACATTTCCATTTATGAAAATCCTTCAGTTACCATTCTGCTCCAGTTGCTCATGTGCCTTCTTGAGTGTGGCACACTGCCTCGATAGAACGCCAAACCGTTTCTCAATCTCTCCCATTTGAATCAGGTGACTGTCTTTTGACCGAACCTGCAAAGCTTGCTTTTGTTCCTGTCAAAGAAATAGCACAGATAAAATAATGATCGTTTATTTATTTGCTTTTTGTTTTTTCACATCCCATTGAAATCAGTGAAAATACAGCCATGGCCCGATAACTTAAACCCATGTACAACTTGAAAACTCGATGTTCTCAGGCGGAGGACCAGTCACGGGCCTTTAAAATCGTTATCACCAACCCTTCTGAATCAAGCTGCCGGAATGGTGTGAGATGCTTACTCAATATAGTCTTGACAACAAGAAACACAAAAAGAAGTAGAAAGTACCAATCGACTCTGCGATACAATAATTCAGCCAAAACAATTGATGCTCATGGTTTAACACTTGCAGTGTTATTATGGAATGAAGGCATCAGCAAAGTCCATGCTTCACAGAGCTTTAGCGCTCTTCACATTGCCATTACAATTTGATTGTCTGTATCACTCGTTCTTCAATAATTCACTCCCTTGGCTCTCATTTCACTCCCTTCTATCTTAATACACCACCCTTCTTTTAACTCCCTTATCGTGCCACTGGCATAGGAAGAGGGCTCGACCAAGCAAGGCCTGGTGATAAAATATTTTAAGATTGTCATGGCAGTTCAAGTGTCACACTCTCCCTATCCGTTAGTGATGATGAGCTCCTCCATCTAAAATCTGGTCCTCCTATTCCCCCAGTGATTTTTTTTTTACTCACTCCCACCTTCTTCTGTCAACAATATGAACAGATTAAAAACCCTCCTTACCAACTCATTGGATTTCTTTTCAAAGTTGTACTTCAGCAGCTGAAAGACAAGGACAAACTCACACCAAAATCACAACATGATTGTTTTCAAACATAATGATTCTTAAAAAAATATATAAAGTGCATGTGCCTCACAAGTTTAATACAAAGTTGCAAAATGGTTGTGAAGTAGTAAAATGGCTTGTAAAAAAATACAACTCATAACAAAAGATTATTGTAAAATCATGAATGATCAAAATGTTTTTCTCTAAATATATTTCCTTTTTCATTCATTAGATCGTAAGTAATTTGGTTAGAATTCAACTTCAAATCTAAAAACCCACAATTTTATTTTGGATTAATTACACAGCTGTTCCATCTGAGCAAACTTGTAATTTAGCATATATTGTCAAGAAGCTTGTGAGTGAAGTGCTTTAATCACAAGAGTGCATGTGAAAATTAAAAAAAGGGAACCACCAGACCATGTCCTAAGAATTAAGACGGTTGGGCCTCAACTTAGCCAAACAGAACAGTTAATGTCTCCAGGATAGAATATCCAAAAAAAAAAAAACCCAAACAAATACAGCCTCAAATTGTCTCCGTACAAGACGGCTGGTCGTTAAAGTGCAGCGGTCCTTGGGGATGGCTGTTTGTCACCTCTGTGGCGTCAAGCCCGAGGACAAACGCTCTGGAAGCCAAATTGGCTCGGACCTTCTGCCCTTGACTTAGCAGAGGACGTCTGTTTTATAACAGATCTACGGTAAATCATTATTTGTCTGAAGCATGAATGAGAAAAATGAAGTCATAAATGTGCGAAGAGGATAAATGAACAGAGAGTACAAGTTCAGTACCTGGAGCGACTTCAGTTCTTCTTTCAAGGTGCTAATCTCCTTCTCTTTTAACTCAGAAATGACCTGGTATTTCCCCTACAATGTTACATTAGTCGTCTGAGTGTCAAAAAAGTCATAAAACACAAAACTCAGTGCAAAAGAATGCATTCCAATGGCCAAGAGGGTGGGTGCAAGTGAGATGAGGAAATTTATTGCTAAAACAGTAATTGAAGAAGAGTCACTTGGACTGGTTGTTCATACCTTCTCCTCTTCTGTGTTTCTTATTTTGGCCTGTAACTTGAGAAAAATATCAAGATGTAAGATGTGGTGTGCTCATAGATCAAACTATTTTTTTTTTTGTTTGAAGAAAATCTGTATTGTTTCATGCCTCGGGGGCAGCCTTAGCTCATTGTGTGATGACATGACTGAGGGACTGAAGTTTGCAAACTGCTGTGAATAGAGATGGGCATATTTGGATGTTGTGCACATCACGTGAAACCACAAAAGTGTAAATTGAATTTCCCCTCAGGGAGACGATGAATGGTTCTTTAAGAGGTGAAGCAAGAGGAGAAACGGCTTTACTGCATATTACACTGGCTGTCCAAACTCCTCACAAGCCACGGCCCCGCGGTAGCCAATTGAACTGCTGAAATGTAAATCAACGGGTAAACTGAAAGGTTCACTTTTACACCATTCCATTTATCCCAGACCTTTGCAGTTCTCCGCTTTAGTGTGAATGCTGCACTTGTTTCTGAAGCCTTGGACATTGGAATGATAGGAAAAGGCAAGTCTCCTTGGTACTTCAGGTACAAGCCTTATCAAATTATAACTTAAATTTTTGCCGACATGCTATGCAGACCAAACAAGATGCAAAAATGTGCTCTTCCTGCTTAGGATCTTGTCACACTTCTCTGGTTTTCAGTTAATCCAATGTTATGCCATCATTGTACTTTCCAGCAGCGCTATCTTGTTTTCATCGTAAAAGTAGCACACATGATAATGTGATGATGACATATCCCTGTACCTGCTTTTTAACATTGATGAGAGAGTCCGCATGTTGTTTTGTAGCTGTTTCGATTTGGTGTTGTAATGAGTCCTGTCATGGTTGGAGGAAATATCTCAATCAAGTGATGAAAAGAGTCATTTGTAATGACACAAACCTGGAATACTGATAGAGCCACTGTCATCCAACCATACCTTCTCCCACTCCATCTCCTGTTTCTCCATCACCACTTTACCCATCTGATTCTCAAACCGAGCTTCTGACTCCTAAGCCGTAAAGAGATTTTTGAAAAGAAGCAGAAAGTCAACAACCAAAATTAAATTGCATATACCGGTGATTAAAACAATTACCGGTACAATAAGTTGACAAGAAATTTTCAAAACATAGTGACAGTGCAGCTACACTCACAAAAACACTGGAATTACAGTACATAAATACATCACATACAGGCAAAGATTTTTTCTGGGAAGGATCAAAAGTTTCACTTCTTTATTCTTCATTTTCATCATAAACAAACCATTGAGAGAGATTCACATTAAAGGGGAGGAGATATTTGTTGTAAGGTGTCCTTATCCTCCTCCTAACCCCCCAGAAACCAGTCAATTTCGTCCGATGGCCATGAGACTATTTATGTGCATGTGAGAGCAGTTTAACTGTGAGATGATTTTATAAGGTCCCATTAAACTATGGTCGCAGCTCAGTGCTGCAAAAGGAGGGCACAAGATAAAGCTGTTATTCTCCCTTTGACAAATAATCATGACGCGTTGAACTGATGTCAGAAATACACGACAGCTTTACGGAATGCGTTCTTCCATCCTAATCCAAACACACCATACAACAGATTTACTATATTAAGAGCTGTTTGTAAAACAACAACAATAATATTCATTCATTCATTCATCTTCCAAGCCGCTTGATCCTCACTAGGGTCGCGGGGGGTGCTGGAGCCTATCCCAGCTGTCTTCGGGCAGTAGGCGGGGGACACCCTGAATCGGTTGCCAGCCAATCGCAGGGCACACAGAAACGAACAACCATCCGCACTCACACTCACACCTAGGGACAATTTAGAGGGTTCAATCAGCCTGCCACGCATGTTTTTGGAATGTGGGAGGAAACCGGAGCACCCGGAGAAAACCCACGCAGGCCCGGGGAGAACATGCAAACTCCACACAGGGAGGCCGGAGCTGGAATTGAACCCGGTACCTCTGCACTGTGAAGCCGACGTGCTAACCACTGGACTACCGGGCCGCCCCACAACATTAATAATAACATCTAATATTTCGAAAATGTTGTCGGGCTCTTGTCTCATTTGTTTTGTTGCAGTTTTCAATAAAAGACTGAGCCGCCTTGCCTTTAGATTTGAAGATACTGTACTGTACAACTCTTTGCTGGTGATGAAGTTATTTTCCCCTCCAGATGTTTTTTTTTTTTAAATTGGCACATTGTGTTTTTATTCAAATCCAAATCAATAGAAGCCACATTAGATATCACGTATCTGCATTTTTGCTGGATGTTTTTTTTTTTCCATGTAAAATTTACAAGGAAACCCCAAATTGTTGTCTCTGTCTTGTCCAATCCATTGGCAATTGAGTATCACCACCATGACAACATGGTACTCCTTTAACCTCTGCCTTGAGAGAAGCAGCCTGGGGATGATCAGAGGATTTCTTCCCGTTGATGTGACAATAACAATAAAACAGAAATTGCAAAATATAGTTCCACTCCACATTTTTGCTCCTCCAACTTTTATATACACTGACAATGTGCTGTCAGGTTCAATGTGTTTGCTTGAGGGTGAGATGATGGTATTTATTCCCCCCATTGCTATTTAGAAACACATTAACTTTTTACTTATTGGTCAGGGGCCAAATAGCATGTCTGACCTCCAGTCTCATGTACAATAATGTGGCTGACACTCAGATAGCCAAAAGAGAGGGTTACAGCGCTTTCGGGTCAAGATAATCACAGCAGTCAGAACCTATTCTTTACAATAGCTTTTCAAGTAGGCTGTGCAAGCAAAAGATTTAATTAAATCAGACGGGTTATCCCATTTGATGCAAATATCAAGCAAGTAAAATCTGATTTGTTCTAAAAAAAAAAGAGGGCGAGGGGATTTATCCATTAATCCATTTTCTATTTTGCTTACTTTCAAGACAGTCCTGACCTGGAGCTGAGTTCGGGCAATAGGCAGAGGACACCCTCAACCGATTGCCAGACAATCGCGTGGCACATAGAGACGAACAACCAGCCACGCTCACACTCGCACCAAGGGACAATTCAGAGTGTTCAATCAGCCTGCCATGCATGTTTTTGGAATGTGGGAGGACACCGACGAAAACCGGAGAAAATCCAACGCATGCCCAGGGAGAATGTGCAAACTCCACACAAGGAGGCCGGTGCTGGAATCGAAGCCGGTACCTCTGCACTGTGAGGCTGACGCGCTAACCACTGGACCACCGGGCAGCTCAGAGTTCAACATATTTTTATTTATTTTCTAATAAAGCCACGGTTAACTACATCACTGTCACCAATGTTATGCTGTTCTGAGTGCAGAAGAAAAAGCATGTGAATCGCTTCCAAATGATTTAATAAAGTGTAATTGCTATTACTGCATGTATGCATCTGTGACTTTTGTTTTTTTCTGGTTCATTTTTGTTTACATTTCTTGAAGTATTATTGTAATAATTTGACAATACTAGAGATACAAAATGTCCAGTCCATTTCATTATGATGTGTGGTTGAAAACAAGGTTGCCAAAGTTGGCTTAAGCGAGTTTATCAATCAATTCCAGGCAAGCTGAAAGGAGAGCTCAATTTCCAGGTCCTGTTAAATAAAATAGGTAATCAATATCAATAAATATTTACATTGTAACTATTCCTATTCTTATGAATGCACCAAGTTAGAGCAACAAGTTTGTATTATTCGCAGCACTGGTTCTTCTGGGAATATCTTCCATGTGAAAGTACAATTGCGACTGCATGGAATCCTGAAATGAATTAAAAATCAATCAAAGAATCGAATTGCGAATCGAATCAATTTTGGAAATCTGAATTGATACCAAGCCCTAATTTCTACCTCCTCTCGCATTGCTCCTCTGTTGTCATGAGATAATAAAAAGATGCGCCCGACACGCTGGACCATATTTACTTTGCATTTCCGTGTGCCGGATGTCGCCATTCCACATGTCGAGAGCAGGAATAACAACGGTCATAGCGGACAATAAGCAGTGGAAGATAAGCAAGGTTTTAGCTTGAATTCATATTTTGATTGTCACAGAACAATGCTATTTGCCGCATCCATATTTACTTCCATGAGCTCGACGTTTCGAGTGACGCAGTGCCGTCTTTTCCATTTGTGGATCACTTTTAAGTTCTGGACTTGGTTGACCATGAATCTATCGACTGTATATTGGGTCAAAATTTTGTATCAATATCAGAAGGTATCACAAAACTAGTATTCACTTCTTTCAAGGCAAATGTGATAGTATATTCATTCATCTGATGCAACAAAAACACTATTAAAAAACAAAACAAATATATATCACAACTTTCAAAAGAATGTAATAAGGGAGGTTTAAAAACAAAATGGGAGACAAGGAGGTCGACTGGTTGGCACCTCTGCCAGGGTTCGGACTCTGACCTTCCTATGCGGAGATGGCAGATTCTCCCCTGGCCTGCGTGGGTTTTCTCCGGGTACTCTGGTTTCCTCCCACATTCCAAAAACATGCAGAGTAAGTAGGTGCGATTGTGAATGTGAATGGCTGTTTGTCTGCGTGTGGCCCTGCGGCAATCAGTTTTGTTTTTATTTTGTTCATGAAAATGTTTGTTCAATTTTTGTTGAAATTATTTTGTTATTTTCGTTGACTAAAATAACTTTGATGCGAACGTCTTGTGTGACGATTTGACTTCCAAGTTTTTTTTTTTGCTTGTTTGTTTGTTTGTTTGTTTGTTTGTTTGTTTTTTTCATGGAACTTTTGAGACACACAGTCATTTTGGAATAATCTGACAAAGTCACACTTTAGAATAGTTTGAATTTGGAATACATTATCATACCATTATTGTTCTAACTCTTGTTTCCATGAGAAAAATATATTGAACATGCACAGAAATGTGTCATCTTCTACTGTACCCTTCGAATGTGCAGCTCTTCGACAGCCTCAAGCAGATGTGTTTTAAATTCCAGCACCTGCAGTAAGATAGTTCCCCCACTTTCTGACTGGCAGGGGGTCTTCAGGAGAGGCCTCCTTGGTGATACTCCCACCTAATTGAGTGAAATTAATTAATGATCAAGCAATTAGTTAGAAACACAGCTTGTCAGGTGAATGTAAAAGAAACACAGGGAGTACAATTCTTAGGGCTTGATTTACTCAGGTTTGCACAGGCAAAAATGAGCACAAATGTGATTGTTCATAGGAAGATGTGGAAATTGATCTAGTCACTAGGCGAACACAAGATTGTGTCCGTTGTGCAGTTTTTTTTGCATTTTGATGGGGTAATATGCAAATTGTTAAATTTAGCATGCATGTTTGATTGACCCGGAAATTGTGGTGATTTTTGTTATTAAATAGCACATCCGAAAGGGAGGTGCAAACCGGCAGCAAAGCGATGGTGAGGAAAAGTGTCGTAGGGTCAGTGAGAACATTTGTGTGTTAAACAACTTTTTTGAAGTGGAGGCAACATATACAGTACTGTACTCCATGTATATGTAAAAAAAAATTAATATCACTGTAGTGCATTTCTGACCTTGTTAAATCATCATTGATAATTATTGGAAAAAAATAATTAACATTATCAGTGTCTTCAAATAGATCAATCTCATTAAGTATTCAAAATAACATAATACTAATTAAAAGTTATTTGAGCATAATGTATGTTTTAATTTAGAAGAGGGCATCGAACTGGTACCGCTTCATATTAATTGATACCCAAGAATTAGCGCTCGGGTTTCAAGGTTGGTGACCCCCATACTACACTTGGTGTGGTCCAAGAAGTCCAAGAAGTGGCAACTTACAATTGTGCTGGGTGAGAGAACTCCAGAATCTGTACTGTGGTCCATTATGTTGCTTTAATGTAGACCAGTGTTTCACAACCTGAGCCAAGGCAAGGCAAAAATATTTACATTAAAAGTCTCTCAAGGCACGGTAGACTACCAAACAAAACATGGATACACGAGTCAGAGATCATTTAATTGTTGTATCTCATATTATTATACCATATCATTATTTGCAAAGAAATAATACGGTAATTTTCTGACTGATTAAGTAGGATTGGATAATTTCTTGTGGCACACCTAATGATCTCCCAAAGGGTGGGGAGTCACATAGGTCAATGTCCCTCTGGATTGCCTGTAACTGTTAATAAGTTTTTTTTTCCATCTAAAAAAAAATCATACACGATTTATTCAAAAGTTGAATAAGATTGACGTTTGATTAAATATCAACATCCAGATTTTGCTGATATATATGTACCGGTAGTCATTTAGTATCAGTGTCATCAAATTCTCACATTACAATTACTCGGTCTGAATATCAAGGCCTCATAATGTTTGCGAATTATTCTAATCGAACTGAATGGCTACGGAAATACCCAAATTATTTTTTTCTTTCTTTCTTTGTGTCATACTAATAATAGTGTAGTGCAAGAAAACTTTTATAACAAATGTAAAATGAACCAGCCCAGTGACAATCAATCATAGGGGTCAAAGCAATAACACTGGATAGACAAATGCTTCTGTCATTGCTTTTTAAATTATCAAAACTATTTAATTCACCCTATTGATGGTCCGATACAACATATAAGTCAACTGGCACACACACACACACACACAGTGAAAATGTCACAAGAAGTGGGAGGTCACGCTAAGCCAGTGATCTGTTAATAGAACAGATTTTTTCTCTCATTTACCTTGCACAGGTATCAATCATGTCAGGGATTAAATGATCCCAGTTAGAACTGGCTAGCCTGGGGTAATAAAATGACACTTTGACCCCACGATGAGCAAGCGGAAGTGTAAGTGTACCGTTGTATACAAGTGTTGTGTATGTGTGTGCCATGTAGACAGCATCTTCATGTGTGCATTGATGTTTTTTGTGTGTGTGTGTGTGTGTGAGAGAGAGAGAGAGTGACTGAGTGTAAGGCAGGGGGTAAACCTCTGTATCTCTACACTCGTCCCCTATACAGTTGAGTGAGTATTAATCCTCACCTCTAAGACACAAAAAGAGAGTCTATCATAAAATAAGTCACACCCATTAAAATGGAGCATTTCTGTACCTATTCTGCTAAAGTGTGTCAGTCACAATTCCTGAAATTTATAAGCAAGTACCCCAACTACAGCCATAAACAATAAATGACAAATGCTGCATTTTCCCCCCCATATTCTTAAAATCCTCTGGCTTTCTACCGGAAATCCTGCAGCATGGCTTTTATGGAAGTAGACTGATATAGACTACCGGGACATTTTTAATAGAATGATGCAACTACGGTTTTAATTCAGACCTTTTTTTCTAGCACCAATCACATAACCTTCAAAAAAGAACCAAAAGCGGACCAACTTCAGGACTGAACTATTTAATTAATTTAACGTTTCAATAAAATAATGTTGACCTGAATTAATTGAATTTGAAGAACAATAAGCAAAGTAATTTACACACCAAAACCACTATTAGCCAACCTTTGCTAACACATTTCTACTAAATACCGTAGTGCTTGCTCGTATGATTCATGCTAGTTTTGAATTGAAGATTTTCATGCTAGTCTTAAATTGAAGATACCGAATCCAGCTCATTTGCGATTATTGAAGGAAACAATCTTTTTCTATTTATATAAAATTTGGATATTCATTACCTACCTTGAAAAATTAGCCAAAACCGAAGTTCATATTTTGGGGCGACGGTCAAAAGCTTTCACCCTGAATTAAAAATTAGCCGGACATGCATTCAGACAACGTTTTGGAAGTGAGGCTGTGATTCTTGTCACTGTCTTGGCTCTTAGCGTCATCTAGTGGTCCCGTCCAATATTTCAAGAAGGCTTTATTTGCAGGCTTGAACGGCGTTGATTGCTCCTTTTCGTCACCTGTTGTCAACTCGCTATTCGATGTTGCCTCGAGTCAGCCACAAAGTTTGCAAGCATGGCCTCAATCAAAGAAAGAGCTGCGGCGTTGAATCTTGCTGAGAAACTACGCAATCGTCCTCAAGGTATGTATTTTACAACATTATGAGATGGGGTCGTTTCGTTTCAAAAATCTGTTCTTTCATATTTTTACTACATCACTAGTGGCATGTCTTAACGTGCAAACACTGATTGCAAAGAGTTTATTTTGGTTTCTATGACCGGGATAATGTCATCGATGTATTGTCGTTTCTTCCCTAGTTCGAGGATTGGTCGTAAAGGCAGCACAGTGTCCTTCGTTAGAAAGCAACCTCATCTCACACCTCAGGTCTTCTTTGAAAGTCAAGCGTCGTCGAGTTTACTTTATGTCCCACAATGATTGCTTCCTGGGCTCTGAGGCTGTGGATGCTGTGGCAGACTACATTGGCAATGAGAAGGCCTTTGAGGGTGAGGCTGCAGATCAGTTGCGTTGTGTACGTCTTGCTGTCTTGGTTATCATTTATTTATCATTGTATGGGTTATTTTTGCACCGCGTGCAGCACTTTGTATCCAGCGGTGGGTATTTTTAAAGTGCTTTATCTATAGAGTTAAGTATTCTGAATCACTAACATTGTCCATGTATAGTACTTGGTTTACTTTTTGGCTTGTGGTTACTACAGCACCCACGACTGGCGATGGCCAGAATTTTTAATATCACTCTTAGTACTAATGTGTGCACAGTTTTACCCCCATTAGCAATGTGGTTCATCTACTACTCTAATCGCCCTGCTTGTGCAATGGATTGATTGTCTTACTGTTGAGGACAAATGGCATACTAATAGATGGACAATTCCGTGCCTAGTAAGGCAGAATAAAGGCTTCCAATGGTTGTGTCTGCATTCTGTATGAGGCATATCAATTACTGTACATCTTAACCACCTGCTGTACAAACACGTCTTTTTTTTCCCCCCCCAAAAAAACAAGGTGCCGCAGTATGTCGGGCTAAAGTGGTGAATGTGTGCCAAGCTCTGTTGGACTGCAATATTTTTGAGGTAGTAGGAACTAAGGTGTTTGGCAAAGACAAAAAGCAGGCTGAGTTTCAGGACAGCAAGAGTGCACTTTACAGGTTAGTCTGATTTAGTACTGACTACACTCAGTACACCAAAAATGTGTTTTTCAAGCTGTAAATATGTGGATGTCATAATTGTGTCACCCAGGTTTGTAAATGAGCATGCTTCATTAGTGGAAGACTTGAAGAAGGATGAGCTTGTGAGCAGTATCCAGAAACTTTTCTCTTGTTCTCCCTCAGACAGGTATGAGGTCAACCTAACCCATCCACAGAGCTCATTTCATGTTGGGCGGAAGCCTGAATCATAACCGAATCCATGCCAGTGCTGTTTTTGCTTTTGCAGGGAGGCTGAGCAAATGTATTCCCCTGGATCAAAATGTCCAATACCGAAGCTTGTCAAATTCTCCCAGATAACCTCTCCAGTGCCCCACTTGGGGAGCACTGTCAGTCCCAGTTTGCCACTGGAGACCAGAGTAGAGAACTTGAGTCTGAGTCCCAACAGATTGCAGACACATTCCGTTTTGCCGCAATCGGGTAAGAAAATGCATTTAAACGTTGTGATTATGATAAAAAGAACAAAAACATTGGGGGGGGGGGGCTTATTGTCTAGAGATCGATACAAGCATAAAGTTTTGACACAACATTGTAAAGTACGGGAGCTAAAGTGGGGCACACTAAATGCCAAATTTGGGCATTTTGTTCCCTTTCTGATCAAAGTTAGGGGGAAAAAATGGGCACATGTCAGAATCGGAAAACATGTTTTTTGGTGATGCAGATTTGGGCTTAACGGCCCAGAAGTGGGCCACACGAGTCATGAGTTGGACTTGAGACACTGGTTTTATGACTTGCTTCGTAAAAACTTTTGAAATACTCAACTTGACTGAGAATATGTTGACACTGTAGGTCAATTCCAGATTTGAATTCAACAAGACTGGAACCCCCCCACCCCAAGTAATAATACAACTCGCACAAAATTTGGTGGCTTGAAATTTGCTTGCTTTCCCCCACCCCAATAATTTGGGACTTGATTGTACTGTAACTTTGACTTGAAACTTGCTTATGACTTTGTCCCACCTTTGCTTAAGACACAAGTGCTTGTCGTATGTTTTCTTTTCCTTCACTTTAAGACAGAAATGATAGTAGTTATTTAAAAAAAAGATGCAGTTTGCCTCCAATACAATGTCATGCTACCACCATTTGCATCTGTTTTCAGTTTATTACCCCCCCCCACCCCCACCCCAAAAAACAAAAACAAGTACAATTTAAATTATGCTGACGGAAGATTGAAATGCATTTTTGTGACTGTGTATTCATTGTGTTCCCCCCCGACAGTGGTAGATGAGGTGTGGCGGGAGCAAACTCTCCTCAGGTTATTAAAACTTGTGGATCTCCCCTTATTGGAGGGGGTGCTTCAGATTAGCCAAATATCTGCCTGCTCTGCTCAATCACACCACATGACTCATAATAACCCTGACCTGATCTACAGCAGCAATCACCTTGACAGACAAATCCTGAAGGCCTTCAAGGACTCTCGGTATGTTTTGTCTTAAACGTATATATTCCAACTTAAAGTGGGTAGGATCACTGTATTTATTTTGGAGTAAAGGCGCGCTTTCAATGAATGGCCTATTTTAAAGCTGTTTTCGTATACAGTATAGGGCGCATAGAATAGAAGCTACAATAGTGGCTGTGGTTCCGTTGTGCATCCACTAGATGGAGCTAAAGGGGATACAATGCAATCCAGTTTTAGTTGGAGCAGGGGTGTCAAACTGATTATTGTCGCAGGCCATTTTTGAGTTGCGTCTTCCCTCAGTGGGCCGTTATGACGGTGAGATCACAAATGTTTCATCGCACCTATCCCATGATTACTTTTATGGGTATCAAAATTATTGCAAAATCTCAACGTCATTTATTACACATCACAATATGACATTTCAGTGCATTTTTTTCCGCAAGGATCATGCAAGTTGACACATGATTTTCTTTCAGGGGGCCGCATAAAATGATGTGGCAGGCCGGATCTGGCCCCCGGGCCTTGATTTAGATAGCCACACCTGTGATTTGAAGCTTTCACAAACGCAGCAGCTGTTTAAGCACTTTTCAGAATATTTAAAATACTAAATCCAAGAAATCAGAATATTCATTCATCCTTTTTCATTCATCTTCCTAACCGCTTGATCCTCACTAGGGTCGCGGGGGGTGCTGGAGCCTATCCCAGCTGTCTCCGGGCAGTAGGCGGGGGACACCCTGAATCGGTTGCCAGCCAATCACAGGGCACACAGAGACGAACAACCATCCACGCCCACACTCACACCTAGGGACAATTTAGAGCGTCCAATCAGCCTGCCATGCATGTTTTTGGAATGTGGGAGGAAACCGGAGCACCCGGAGAAAACCCACGCAGGCCCGGGGAGAACATGCAAACTCCACACAGGGAGGCCGGAGCTGGAATCGAACCCGGTACCTCTGCACTGTGAAGCCCACGTGCTAACCACTGGACTACCGGGCCGCTAGAAATCAGAATATTGATCCACATATAAGGCGCTTCCGCTTTTCAGAAAATTGTATGCTTTTCATAAAAGTACGCCCTGTCGTGGGGAAAATATGCCAAGTGTTGGATATGCATCTTATTGAAGCTGTGATGTTCATTTTACCGTTTCATCACCTAGAGATGATGGATGGCTTCGTGCAGCCCTTGACTGTCTGGACTTCCTCCCTGACCAACCAGTAGTGAAACTGAGTCGGGAGCTGCCTCTCTTGTTCCCACAGGATCAACAGAGGACTGAGCAAGCTGATGGCAATGTACCAGGAAAGTACCAGCATAAGCAAGCACCTGATGGCAGGAAAAAAAAAAAAAAATCTGTGGCAAACATCCTATGTATTAATTGTGCTATCATGTACAGTAATTATTTTCCTGTTTGACTTCAGGTAATCAATGTCTCTCCGACACTGGCATGGCTCAGTGTAAGATGCTGCTGTACGGTACATTGGTGAGATACTACAGCAACACAGACAGACTTCCACTACTTCCTGAGCAAATGACTGATGTGTATTCAGCAGTAACTGATCTGCTAGGTGGGGACTTAAGTAAACGCAAGAAATTAAACATAAATGTTTAATTTCTTCAATCGGTTATTTAACCGCCACTATTGCCACTCAATCCCCTTCCGGCCTTGCTTCATCTTTCTCTTATTTTGTCCATTTTCAGCAAACGCAAAATTGGGCACAGCACTTGAAGCTCTCCAGCTGTGCTTGAAGCTTCTGCCACCAAGCTGCAGAGAGGAGCTAAGTCGAATTCTTGCCTTTATGACCGTGGCAGCTGACTCACAGGAAATAAAATTGGACAAGGAGGTGACGATCATGCTTGCCGTGTAGTACAGAGAACCCCCAGCACATCAATTTCCTATTTTGAGAGTTCATCCGCATTTGTTTTCTTGTCCTAATCCATACGGAACTAAATTTGGGTGGAGGGGACGGGGGGGGGGGGGGGGGGGGTCATATTTTTTTGTGTTCTTTCTGAAAGGGCAGCTCCTTCGGCTGTGGCTGGGTTTGCTAATCACCGCCCCCTGGTGGTGAATGAGCTAGATTTCCGACAATCATTATCGCGAAAGGAGGACGATGACTCAAGACTGCTAGGCCAAGCTAAATAACAAGGCATCATTAAATGTGGTCTCAAAACACAGGAAGTGTTTGGTGCGACAACACACGTTTCACTTTTAGTCTTGCTATAATAGCACACTCACACGCATGCTTACAGAGTAACCAACTATGAATAGCAACGTAATGTCAAGGGAGAAGATACACAATGCATAGCCACACACAGGACAGGCTGAAAACCAATACGCCCGACCGTAATAATATCAGGAGTGATGTTTTGTTGATTGCACAATACAGTAATCAATGGTAATGGAATCATGGCACTCTTCTACCTTTGGAACTCAAAGTGCTTTACATTGGTTCCTCATTTACCGACTGATGATGCAGCATGAGGAGAAATTCGGGGGTTCAGTATCTTGCTTAAGGACATTTCGACAAGGTCTCAATGGCAGGGGATTGAACCCCCAACCGCTGGGTTGGGAGATGACCACTCTCATAACTGATGCGAGGAATTGACCCGGATTCCGCCGTTTTACAAACTGCATGAAGTCAATTTGTTTTAAAAAGGAATGCAAGCAATCAAAATGTTAAAAAATTGCGACATAAATGTCAACTGTGACACACATTCAACTACCAGTAACTTAAACACGCACAACAAGGATAAATGTCCTTATAACTTTATGAATTAAATCCGTTGCACCACACAAAGTATTCTGAAAATCGAAAAGGAAATCTAGTTTTTGAACAATTAAAGAATGGACAGTTTGAGCGGGAACAGCTCTGCATAGATTGCATAAAGCTGTTATGCAATTTTGTTTATGGAAAATGTTTTTTTTTCTCCAAATTTGAATGCTCAATTGGCAAATTGTACCAATATTTTGTTTGATCTTTACAAATGGAGTAAAATTATTGTCTAAATATGGAAAAGAATTTGTAATCGCAAGATGCTGAATTTTTCTTTGCGCTGCATGGGGGGGAGGTGGTGACTAAATGAAGGCAGTAAAGGCAACAATTAGAACTGCCATTAAATTGTGGGTCATCACTGGCAAAAAAACAAATATGATGTTTTTATTCAGTCACTTTCAGGCAAGATGGCTTATCTGGCCCCTGGAATGTGAATGTGTTATAGATGGAGAACAAACTTGCAGTGAAAAGGTCTTTTTCCAGGGCCATCCTTAATAGCAAGGCTCTGTCAAAAGAGAGGGAGGATCTGATGGTCGTCTTCATGCTCAGCAACGTAAAGGAGATCTTCAAGGTATGAAAGTCTGCCAGTTTTTTTTTCATTCTCGCGCTCCTTTTCAATGTGGACACAAACTCTCATTATGGCTCAGGTTTCAACAATCAACCCCAAGTGCCAGAAGCTGTTTTAGTTCATCAGTTTAACTCAATCTGTGAAACTGGAAGGCTGTTTCTTTTGTGGTTTGAAGTGGGTGTTTAAGTTTGGAATTTTCTAATGTTGTAGTTTTTTTAAATATATGAGAGGCTCTCTGAATTCCTCAAGACGGATACTGCACCAGTCAAGGCGGTTAAAAAAAGACGGGAACACTACGATCCAAGTTATAGTGCATTTTAACTTAGAATTTCATATCTGTTTGAGCATGTCACTGGAAAGGATCGCCGATTTGTAGTGAAAGGTCTGATGCCAAAAAGCTATCATCCTACGCACACAAACTATTGACCCACAGACTTTTCTTCTTTTTGCTCCAGATACCTGGAGACCTGCACAAAGATGTGAGCGACAAGCTGGCTGAAGTTGTTCAAGGGAAACAACCCGATGTCACTGGTGAATGTCCGTTTTGAATGAGGGGGGGGGGGGGGGGAATGGCAAACAAAACACCTTGACAATAGCAGATCAAAATGGCATCGTCCAAGACATACTATGACATAGGGATAGAATAAGTACATTGGGACGGTCATTTTAATACAGTACAGTGATCCCTCGCTATTTCACGGTTCGTTTATCGCGGCTTCAATGCATCAGATTTTTTATGTATTATATAATACACATATATTATTAAATGCGTGTATACATTTCATATACACAGAGTACAGTACTGTATATGTTGCTCTATGTGACTCGCGGTTTTGCAGCTTCTCGCGGACAGTTTGCAGACTTAAAAAATATATATACAGTGTATTTGTTTATTGGTCGCTACTTTGCAGATTTTCGTTTATCGTGGATGGTTTTGGTCCCCATTAACCGCCATAAACGAGGGATTACTGTATATCAATTACCAGTCATGACCGTAACATTTTTTGTCTGGAAAAGAACAAATTGTCAATGGCAGATTTGTTTAACATTAAGTATGGAAGGCTTAGAAACCACATATAAAAAGGAATACCACTGTTATTTTAAAAATTCACTCATATGGGATTGGGGAAAAAAAGTATTCAATTTTTTTGTTTTGTAGGGTGTGAGGTTCCCAACAGGATTTACACTGACACTACAAAGACCACCACTGATCAGGAACTCTGGTCTTTGCTTCACATCATTCAGCTCGACACAAAGATATCGCCCAAAGAGAGGAAGCGTCGACTTAGGCAGTTTTACCAAGCACATCCTAAGATATTTAATAAGTACTTTGGTGAATCTACTGTTAATCTGCTGTAAATTTGTGCTTTGTCCGTTGTCATTTATATCTAAAAAAGAATAATTAAAAATTAGCCAAAAGGCTTAAGAGACACCATTGTGATAGTTATTTTCGAAATGCAAGCTTGTCAGCGGTGGATAATGTTTTTGTTGAAATGGACTCTAAATAAACAGAAATTGCTGGTAATGTATTTGATCTGTTTTGTTTTGGAGAGCTTGTTTGAAAATATAGAAGCACCCTGTACTGTAATCAGGATCCACTCTTGTGACCTATTACCTACTCAATTCCGCTGAAGTTGGGACTTTGGTCAAATTTAGATTGACGCAAGCGATTTTTGTATTTCACAATCGACTTCAACCTTAAATGTGCATCGCCATCTAATTAGGAGAACAGTATCTCAGGCCCCTGCTAACATGAAAGAACTACTAGAGAATAATGCTTTTTTTTCCTGCATGAAGTTTCTTTGATAGTATATATGTAATTTATATAGGTTAATGTTAAATTGGATAATATCGTCCGTCCATCCATTTTCTAATCTGTTTATCCTAACAAGGGTCGCGGGAATGCTGGAGCCTATCCCAGCTGTCTCTGGGCAGTAGGTGGGGGACACCCTGAACTGGTTACAAGCCAAATCATTATTACAAAATACCCATATCACACGTTGCATGTTTTTCCAACATAATGCAGCTTCACATACTTACAAGACTTAATTTAAAATGTTTCAGTGTTATAATGTATGAGATCTTTGAGTATCATTGTAGTGTCTCGAGGGCGGGCTGAGTGTCCTTTTTTTGGAAATAAAAATACGTTCACCCTATTTTGTTTAACATGCTCCAACTTAATTGGGTTTGTAATTTGAGAGTGAAATAAAAGTAAAAGAAATTAAAACCTCCGCCACACAGATATTGTTGCATTTTTAGGGTAAACTAACACAATGTATAGTAAATCAAATATATAAATAGAAATACGAATATATTTAAAATACACTTGCCTACTTGTTACTATAGGAAGTGTCAGAGGATTTTTAACTTCACTTTCCTATGTGTGAACGGATTGTAATTTACTTAAACAAGTAAATGACATGAAATGGGATTTGAATAGAGAAACAACTGGAGATATTGACAATTACAATGGGGCGGGAGGGGCTCGCGCATGGCGTCACGTTAGCCCAACCCAAACCAGGAAGTGATACTCGTCAAAAGATCCCCACGGAAGCCTTGAAGCTTTGCAACTAAATGCCCGTACATCCAGGGAATCGCGGACATCTGAAATTCGCGTGGATTGTCTGGACTCCATACTCATAAATCTATCGAAATGTTTACTGAATCGCTCCACGAGTCTCTAGTGACGTCACTCGGTTAGAACGAATCACGCCACGATACGCGCCTCACTTCCGGGATTTCTTGACACGCCCGAATCCTCGGCAAAAACCTCCCATCACTCATGAAATTCTGTTTACTTGATGAATCGAAGGGTTTCCCGTGTACGATACGTTGTATGACCGTTCGGCGTGTCAATATTTTTGTCACAGCAGCTGCGTCTCCGCTGTGTTATTGTTGATACGAAATTGCGGGTGGAGCTAACGTCAGTTGTCACAGCAGCTGCGTCTCCGCTGTGTTATTGTTGATACGCACTTGCGGGTGGAGCTAACGTCAGGTAAATTGAAGCTCATATAATTTCAAGAGACAACTGTCAATAAGGTGAGTGACGTTGCAATTGTTACGAATGTAAAGAGATTTTGACGTTTGCGTCTCCCACTTTAGTGTTGGCGTAAGGCACTTTCACACCATCACTCATCTTTAGGTTGACAACAAACCCATCCCACCTTTTTTCCTTCTGCATGGTAATACTTTATAAACTAAACGATCCATTACATTCGTTCTTTTTGTCGAGCAAGAAACATAAGATGCTTGTGACGACCGTGTAATCGTCATATTTAGAAGACAATTCAAGTCGTCACCGCATTTGTCATTTGATATTCTGCAGACCCGAGCATGCCAAATGAGGCTGACCACAACGAGGGTGGGGGAGATAAGGAATCTGAGGACAGTGCACAGGATTCTTCTGAGCAGTCAGTGAGGAAGCGAGGCCGAACAAACACACCAAGTCCACACAGAGGAGCAAGCGTTCCACAAGGTAGGGGGGAGTTGTTTGCATGAGAACAGAGCTTCATCAACAGCTCTGAACAGATCACGGCCCTGCAATTTATCAAAATGCTCCAATATTTATTAGTTTAGAATTTGGTGAATGCCTTCAACCTACAGTGCATAATTTAAGGAGAACAGCTCATTGGGATGCATTTTGAATTGAAATTACCATTGTGATTCTTACCTCATAGCCAGCCCACCCGGGTTTGTGAGTGCGGAGGAGTTAATGGAAACAGCAAAAGGAGTTACCAATATGGCTTTGGCCCATGAAATAATGGTGGACCAGTCTTTTCAAGTTAAACCATCTGAGCTTCCCGAAGGAAGGTGAGGTTTTTGCATGCTGGAAAAATGGTTAGCAATTCATTTCTTTGAATAACAACCCATCCACTGCCCCTGTTGTACAGTTTGGAGCGCAGAGTGAAAGAGATTGTACACCAAGCATTCTGGGATTATCTAGAAGCTCAATTAAAGAAGGATCCACCGCAGTACAGCCATGTTATCCAACGGCTGGCTGAAATTAAAGAGGTAAAGCGAAGGAGACAACTAACACCAATTTTTATGACATGACAAATCAATGAGCTGCTGCCATCGAGGATCACATTAGCCAAGCGGATGTTAGGGTTTTATCCAGTTCTGTAATTTATTCAGGATTTTACGAGACAACATAATAAAGTATTCTTATTAGGTTAGAAAAGAACACATGCACAACTAAGTAGGGGGGGAGGGCTCAGGGTGAGATGTCCCCTTAAGAAAAATGTCAAATTTTCTCTGGAAATATAAAAACATTGAATATTATATGAACACAAGAAAGTAAACACATTCTTCAGGTTAGTTAATTCACAGTAGACTGCAAGTTCTTGGGTGCTGTTTACTTTTGAGTTCGGTGTTACAATGGCGACTTAGGTTGAACTCGCATTATTAATAGCATCTTTAGGCAAACAAGGCGGATCAATTTATGTTTAAATTCAGTGAACATCCATCCATCCATTTTCAATTCCGTTTATCAACATGAGTGTTGCGGGCAGGCTGGAACCTATCCCAGCTGTCTTCGTGCAGTAGGCGGGGGACACCCTGAACTGATTGCTAGCCAATCACAGTTCGGTGGGTATGGTGTATAATTTGCTCCCTATTTTACTAAAAAAAGACAATTTTCTTGACAAAATGAGAGAAGTCAGAACCGTTCTTTCTTCTTTGATGCACAGCTAAAAAGTCTTGCAATTGGAAGCACTGTGGAAGTTGTGTGCTAACTTGGAAAGAACATTGTTTTTTTCCAACTTTCAACTGCTCATCTGTAGTAAACTTTTATTTTCCAAAAAATAATCTAGGCCCACTCCAGGTGAGGATGCATGCGGCCCGCGAGCCACCAACTGAGATTAAAATTGCTCCATCTAGTAGCCAGGACCAGGCTACGCTTTACCTTTACAATCTGATCTGATATATAGATTTCACTGATATACATATTTCACTGTATATAGACTCGACAACCCCTCTATGAGCCGTCACTTTACTGTGGTGGAGGGGTTTGTTTATCTCACCGACACTAGGAACTAAATTATCTGAACCCTTATGCCCCTGATAGGGTCCATCCATGGCAAACATCACATACAAATTAGACAAACCCATACCAAGGAAAATTGGTGCATCATCATTTATGTCAGAGTCTTCAGATGTCATCATTGTGATTAATGTTGTAAATGTTGAGCTTTTTCTTTTTAATAAACCATACTCTATCATTATGTATCTGCAGACGTTGCTATCTTTCTTGCTGACGGGCCATAGTCACTTGCGGTCCCGAATTGAGGAGGTTCTTGATCTGACTCTAATCCAGCAGCAGGCGGAGAAAGGAGCACTGGACGTCGGTGCCCTTTCCAATTTCATTATTGAGATGATGGGATCGCTTTGTGCTCCTTGCAGGGATGAGGATGTCCGTAAACTAAAGGAGATTACCGAGTTTGTCCCTTTGCTCAAGTAAGTGAAAGACATTTCAACTATATAACGAGTTTGTCATCGCAGCGGCTCCTCTTGTTGTCTGGTTGAGAGGGAAGAAATTTCATCTGTGCTTTATGTTCCACATGCAGCGCATTTGACAATAAAGTTGTACTTGACTTGACTTTATCCAGTGTGTAGTTTGCTTTATGTAGTTCAAATGAACTGAATTAAACGGGAACTCAAGTAAAGATATCCCTTTGCAAATTTTTAATGGCCTCCACTCGTCAAAACGCAGTATTCCGCTGAACATTTAAAATTGTCATTCACCGATTATTCAAACCGCTTAACCTCACGAAGGTTGCAGGCGTGCATGTGCCTATCCCAGCCGTCTTCTGGCAGTAGTACAACCTGAACTGGTTGCCAGTCGGTCACATAGCACACACAGATACACAATCATTCACACTCTGTGTTAGGATTTAGCATTTTGTTTTTTAACTGTGAAATCACAATAGATTTTTGCACAGCCATAATAATAATAAAGTTAAAACGGTGAAGTCGAGGCAAAACAACTTCCAACGGCATCATTCTCCCTTTCGCTCCTTCCTTCCTCATTTGTCATTGTGTCATCTTACTTTATGAAGCCTGAGAATGCCTTTGGTGTGGATAGAGGATTTGAAATGATTCTATCGGGGCAGCATAGTGAACTAGTTCTCATGACTAGTGGTTAGCACGTCTGCTTCACTTTAGAGTTCTGGCTTCGTATCTTTTGAGCATTATGATGTGCTTTGCTCTGCCTGTGCTTGTGTGAATTTTCTGTGTATTCTGGCTTCCTCCTACATTCCAAAAACATGCACGGGCAACTATTAGACACGACTCAATTGTCCATAGATTTTAATTGGCTGTTTACATTTCAGTATCCTGCGATTTGATTGCAACTAGGCCAGTGTTTAGCCCACTTACCTCCTCAGTCAGATGGGATAGACTCTAACCCACCCCTGACCCTAATGTTGACGAGCAGTAAACATAAATAAATGAATACTGTATGTTAGATGGATGATGATATTGTGTGATTGGCTGGCAACCAGTTCAGAGTGTGAAGACTGTTGACATCTAGCACGCCCGCAACTCCTCTGAGGAACACGCAGTTCAGATAATGGATGGATGGATGATGGCGCTGAAGCAAAGAATTTTGCTTAAACCATATTGGAATATTTACAGAGGTTTAACTTTCTTTTCCTGTCATTCTCTTTTTAGGGCCATATTCTCATTATTGGACCTGATGAAGTTGGACATGGCTAATTTTGCTGTAAACAGCATCAGGCCTCATCTGATGCAGCAGTCCGTTGAGTATGAGAGGAACAAGTTCCAGGAGTTTCTGGACAGACAACCCAGTCAGCGAATTATACAATTTAACATTCTTAATCATTTACTCAAATCTCAAGAAATCAATCATTCCCGATTGGCAACGACAGAGTACAGTATTTAGGCCGGCGCACATTGAGTGATGTGGCGAACTCCGCTGCGCACCGCTACAAGTTTTCATGAGTGGCGGAATTTCGGCCATTGGCCATGCGGCAATGCAAAATTTGAATCATAGTTGCACGATGTGGTGCCGTCACAAATTACAGCTCATCTAAATGCACATGAACTTTCACACAGATGAAAAATCCATTTAAATCAATCAAACTTTATTCATATAGCACTTTTTAATGCAACTCACAGTGGTGTGCAATTAACACATCAAAAACACAACATAAAAAGAGTACCGGTACCCGTCCCACTCTCCCCAACATACACAGATCCCCACAAGCATGCCTATGCTCTCTTTGTTTGGCAACCTGCGTTTTCCTTCACAGTCACTCTTATCTTGTGGATTAAAAAGTGATATTGTCTGCGGATCCTCCGAATGCAACATTCAAATGCAACTTTAGTTCTTTGTGTAATAGTGATGTTGAGTCGTGTTATATTGTCGCTGCAAAACGGATTCCTCTCTTTTTCAGATGCTTTAGACTATACTGAGAAATGGCTTAAGGACACATTAAAGAACTTGGGAGAGGCTTCTCCCACTGAGGCCTCAGCTGATCCTCCTGCTTTCCTTCCAGCGAATGTCCATAATCAAGCGTATTTGCGCCTGCTTAAATGGGAACACCTCTCAGAGCCCTTCCCTGAGGTAAACTCTTTGATATGTTTATTCAGTCTGTGACACTTTTGGAAAAACTCATTACAGTGGTACCTCTGCTTACGAATGTCTCTTCATTTGAAATTTTTACGTTACGAAACGCCTCAACGGGAAAATATTGCCCCTTGTTACAAAAGAAATTTGAAGATACGATAGGTAAAAATACAGGATAGGCTACCACTCGCAGCTCAGAGTTTCCTAAACGTAACATACTTATAGCTGCGCTGTTATTGGCTATTACCGAGCATCATCCTACTATCCCATTGGCTAAGAGGGACCTCTACGTATGAGTCTTTGAGTGTAGATAGATGTGTTTATGCAGCATCCTCGTCATTCGCCCCTCAGGCCATGAGGCGTTCCGTGTTCACCAGTTGGACAATCGCTCACTATGCTGAAGTTTGTGTTGGACATTTTCAAAGGATGTTGGAAGCCGACGAAAGCGAACCCCCTTGGACCAGTTCTTGACACAACGCCAGGCAAAAACTCCTTCTGAGAGAGAACATGAACTAAAGAGGGCAAAAAAAAAAAAACGATAAGGACGCAGTTAAAATTTAAATGACCATCATTTTATTCATAATCAGTTTTTTGTAAATTATGCACAACTCTGATTTATTGTGCAATATTCTAAATGTAACATGTATTTTTTTTTTTTACATATTTTGATGCATTTTTATTCTTGATAAACATTTATGTCTGAATTTTGGTAGGCTTGCAATGGATTAGGGCATTTACGTGGAGAATACGTCCCTACTTACAAAATTTTCTCGCTAAAAAAATTCTTCCAGAACATATTAATTTTGTTCGTAGCGGTACCACTGTACTGTGTACAGTTGGATTTGCTCTGAGATATTCTTTCTTTTCTTTTTTTTTTTTTTTTGCTACTTAGACAATGTTGATGGATCAGGCTCGGTTCCAGGAAATGCAGCAGATAACTGAACAATTAGTTTTACTTTCATCGATATTACTCATAGTTTACACTACCACGGGGGAAGCCATCTCAGGCGTTCCAGGGCTCATGGAGACGCTTAAAAACACTGTTCATGCCATGCTTGCAGATATGCATGCACCGTAAGTACAAACACCTCCCACAGTTTTGTTCAAACTTGTAAATCATTACCTAGACAAAATTTGTCAAATTGAATACCTTATTTACGCCTATTTATGACAATTGGTGGCACACATTATACTTTATATCTGTAATTTTTCATTTTGTTCAAAAATGTAATTTTATACTTGATATCCGTAATTTTTCATTTTGTTCAAAAATGTAATTTACAAACTGCAATAACATTGTGGTGCAAAATCTGCTTGACGCATCTGTTAGATTAACCAATTACGTTATACTCGGGATTGCATTAGAAATTTAGGTATGCATTCATTGAAGATGTTTGTTGTACTTGTAATTTGTAGTGTTGCCATGCAATGCAAAGTACAGCTACAATAATATACAAATTGCTGAAATTAATACCTTTCTGTGTCAAAACCTGCCAATCAAAATGGAGATTTGTGATTTGACAATATGAGGATTGAAATTTGTCCTTGTAGTTTTCGCAGGAGCCAATCTTGTGTTGTTTCATGCAAATAACATATTGCCTTTTCCAAGGTCTTTCAATCTGCAAGAGACCCTAGTGACCACTGGGGAGAAACTCTGCATGGAGCTAAGTCAATGTTTAACCCAGCATGGCTCTGCCGCATTATCTGCTGACCAAAAAAACATTCTGATGGGGCAAATCTCTGCCACCATCAAGCCGGACAACACAGTCCGTCAGTTGATGGGTGAGTGATGTCCACTGCAATTTTGTTGGTGGGTGAGATTGAATTGACCCTTCTCTTTTGTCTTTTCTTGGCATCTCTTTCAGACTCTCGGGTTCAGAGCTACCTGCTGGCCACTCTGGAGTCCAGTCAACACAAGACCCCTCCTCCTGTACCTGGAGGTCTTGCACCCATCTGCAAGGAGCTACAAGCACTTGCTGTTCGCTTCAGTTGTCTCGTCAATTTCAATAAGCTGGTCTTCTCCCCATTCTACCGAAAGATTCTCCAAGAGTGCTTCTCATCAGGAGGTTGTGCCAGCACAAAGACGTAAGCGCTATGACAGTGATGTTAAGTACCGGTACATTTTCAAGCTAACGCTTGAATTCAACAAAAGGAGCTGAGGATAATGATAACACATGTAAAACACATTAAAATCACTACATGGGGTGGGGGGGGGGGGGAAACAAAAAACTTAGGCTGTGTCCTCTGCCCCTCTTAGATATCCATCAGTTCTATGAAATCCAATGTGTTTTGACGCTGTGTAACCCATGACTAAGTTAGGTACATAATGCTTTGGACCAATTCTTAATTCCAAACGAGCATTTGCTCCGGAGCAAATTTTTAAACCACCTACCTGAGCAGGGTTAAATTTGCTCCGGTTTAAACTGTTTTCAGGGGCTACACCGGCGTAACTTTGTACGTGTGAACGCTCTACTGGGGCAGCACCGGCGCTACACCGGAGCAAATGTTGCCGTGTGAACACCCCTTTAGATATTTGCCTCCACCAACTCACCTAATGGACATCTGCTATAGTTAATCAGGAAAGAAGAATTGAAAGTGTTAGTCTAGAAATTTTGCTTTTTACATACAAACACCTGTAGTTGCAGTTTGTTTGTCAATCCATTGCGGTAGCTTAACCTTTCCCAAAAAGTGTTATGTTTCTCTTTCATGAATGTAGAAATGAAATTGAGTTAAAATGTGAGAAAGGTTCTGTGTTACCTGGAGCGCTTAAATTAATTTTGTTGTTTAGTTAACTGTTATTTGTGTTGGAGAAATAAAAGAATCCCAGTCATTTGTCCTACCTTGGCCATTATTGGAAGTGGAGTGTGGCAGTACTGATTTGTGACATTACTTCTATTCAGACATATCTATACTATCATGACTTTTTTTCTCTGTCCTACTTACAGTGCAAATTGTGAAAGTATAAGACCGTGCAAGAATAGCAAATACTTGAAATTTTATGCTAACAGTTTGTAAGAAACAGATTGAGACCACAAGCAGTGTGCGTCCTGTTTTTGCTCAGCTTTTAGACAAAATGTTTTTTTATTAATTTGCTCCACATCGATGAATAAATCCACATCAAGGAATAAAAATCCAATTCCGCTCTTCATGAAAACTACCGGTAATTTAAATCCCATGAACTCGGTTAACTTGGATTATTGTAAACCAATTGTTGTCATACACTGTGACATTGAAAAGTCACTGAGACTGCTCACAGAAAGCGATGAGATTGTCCTGAACTCTGACCATTGTTCTGAAGTGATTGCTTATCTTGTAATGTCCATCCATGGTTTATGACGAGTGAAGGTTGTAAACATCCCTCGAGCAGAAAATGGTCAAGGCGACATAACAACGCTTTAACTGTGACCATTCCATTTCATCTGGTACAATGGGGCAATCCGCAAGGAATACATCAGGAGGCGAGACATCTCATTCCGTGACGTGACCCCCGGATCGGCGCAATAGAGAATGAATGGATGGGAAGAAAATCTTCCATCAAGTATGAAAGGGTACACGAAGTTGCTGAAAGCAGGACGCTTCGGCCGCACAGAACGTAGAGGCAGTCATCAAAATGGGTTCTGGGTGCATGAACATTGTGTGCCTCACGTAAAAGTCACACTGCAGCGAAGGTGCTGGGTCTGCCTTCGCAAAGGTGGGCTAAGTAAAATCAGAATATGGTGTATTATTGTTCACGCTCATTTCCTTCGCGCGGATTCCTTGCCATTTTAGTTAATTTCTGCTTATTACCTTGCTATTTGAAAGTGATTTATGTTCTTTTATCCTGACTCTTCGTTGGCAACGACTTTTATTTGTACTTTTTCGGTCTTGTGTTTTTCCATAAATTTCTTGTTCTACTTTATCCTCGTCAATATTTGTGGGATCCCCTGACCTGTTCATACCTGAACCTGACGGGAGCAGTACATTTCTCTGACTTTGGGTGCCGGACTACATATATACTACCCTAGCTTAAAGTTGTATCATCAATCACCACTAGATAATAATAATAATAATAATGCATTTTATTTATAAGCGCCTTTCATGCCACCCAAGGACACTGTAGAGACGATAAAAAAATACAATGTAAAAATTAGTAAGCGAGATATTATATACAGTAAAAACAGGACATAAAATCATAAAAGCATAGGAAATGGAAGAGCTATGTGTTGTAGGCAATCCTGAACAGGTGTGTTTTTAGACAGGACTTGAAAGTGGAAACAGGTGTGCAGTTTTGGAGGTCCGAAGGTAGGTTGTTCCAAAGCTTTGGAGCAGTGTGACTGAAGGCTCTGGCTCCCATGGTGCTCAGGCGGGCAGGGGGCACTAACTGGTGGAGGAAGGACGAGGATCTGAGGGAGCGAGAGGGAATATGGTCCTGATAGACAGTTGCACTTACACTGTCCTGCACTACAATGTGTAAAGGCACCTATAACCTTATTGTTATTATTATTTTATTATTGGTTGTCTTCTGTTGAACGGTCTGCGGCTGGATGGATGGAGGTCTTGAGGAGCCGACGATAAGAAGAAAG
Source organism: Hippocampus zosterae (assembly GCF_025434085.1). Classification (NCBI taxonomy): domain Eukaryota; kingdom Metazoa; phylum Chordata; class Actinopteri; order Syngnathiformes; family Syngnathidae; genus Hippocampus; species Hippocampus zosterae. The sequence goes on along the minus strand of NC_067453.1, from coordinate 28,417,988 downwards.
GAGCGTTGGCGCGGAGTGCCGATGCGGATTTGGAGCTGGGAGTCGCGGCTTGGAGTTTGAAGCGGATTACGTGGAACAGGAGAAGTGAACTAATCTCTTTTCGTCAATGGATGCTACAGCTTTGTGTTTGCTTTCAAAACTTAGCTTGTAGCAGACGTGTGCACATTTTCAGCATGACGTCTCTGATCCACTGGAGAAAGGACACTTTGATCCTCTCCTCTTTCATCTAGAACTGCTTCAGACAACAAAGTGTATGCAGAAAATTGGTGAAGATTGAACGACTGTCTGTGTCCTATGTGTTGTCTTGTGTTATTTTTGTTATTTTGACTTCAAAATGGCGCCGCGAGAGTGGCTGCCTTTCCAGCAGCTCCTATATTTTGTTGTTCTACTTCTTACTTTCATAACTTTGCTGCTGTGAATTGGGAATTTCTCCATTGTGAGACTAATAAAGGTTTTTCTTTTTTCTCTCTTCTCTTTTCATACGCTCCAACTTGTTGTATCTGCACCACAGAACGTGGCAATAAAGATGTTGTATTCTATTTTGTGGTTGTTTTTGCCCATCCTTCAACCCCACCAAAAGGGAAAAATACTTTGGTTGAGCGTGTCAAAATAAGCCGTGCAAGTCTTATGTTCGCACCGACCTGCATTTATTGTGATGCAGCACACCAACACTTGGATAACTGCAACAAACAGTAGGATTATGTGTCATTTATGGTAATGTGAAGTCATTTCAACACATTGCGTGTATATTTTAAAGAGTTTGACGCCATAGCTCTGCGTTAGGCGAGCGGCCGAAAGTTAGAACGCCTCCGTCTGGATTCAATATGCTGCAGTGGCACGTGCATTTAGTAAATTGATTCAGTACTTGTACTTTTAGGTTTAGGCACGGCCGTTTTTTTGTTTTTTGCTGCTGTTGTATTACAGTATTATTTTTTTCATACCAAAATATGTACTTCCACTTAAGTGGAGTATGCGTACTTTCCCCCCACAACTTATTGTTAGTTACTATATAACATTTTTTTTCTGAATACCTGTCATGTGTTGAGTGACTGTTTTTTGGTTTTTGGATTGATTAAGTAGAAATGATAAATCGATGAAGTCATTGGTTGAGTTCCTCAGTTGTCGCTGGCTGACATTTCACTTCTACACCTCTTCTCCCCCCTCTCCTCCTCCCCCTAACCCTACCCAACATTCCACACGTGCGAGGAAGCAACAGCTAGCAGCAGCAAGCAGCCCCGACGTCTGTCAGCCACAAGGCGTATTGCCATGCACAAGTTTCGAAACGCCGATTTTTTGCCCTGAGCAGACTCCAAAGCAAAGTTCGACGAAACGTGAGACGTCTCGGGGAAACCACGGGTCATGGCCGGCATTGCCAACTAATTGTTATTTGGAGCTTCAAAGGTGCAAAAAGTCAGAGCTACACTCGACGACGAACAAGATGGCAGCAGAAGCAGCAACACCAATGCGGGGTTTGACGGTGGCGTGGCTTCTCGCTGCTCAAGCCTTTGAAGCGATGGCTCATTTGGTTTACGGGTCTTATTGAAGGTAAGGCATCTTAGCAATAAAACGGCATTGTGTCAGTGATCTTTGTCTGTTGGGTATGTTGACTGGTGCACTGAAATGACTTCGTCCATTGTTTGCTAACATAAGCTAGCCAACTTCGTTTGTTTGCGTTACAGTCTCGCTTTGACACGAACTGTTCACCGTCATTTAAGTGCAGCTAAGGATACACAGTTTAACGTTTCTTTGTTCGGGTTAGTTTGAGCTGACAAATTTCACGTCAATGCGAAAATGATCGCGAACTAACTTGTGACTTAACTGTAAAGAAGAGGCTCGTGTTATGCAACAGGAGCTACTCGTGTAACGCATACAGTACAAAAGTATTCATTAGTTAAATCTGTTTTTCTTAAACAGTTGAAGTAACGCTCGCTTTCGATCTATCGATCACTTAATTATAACATGGGTTTCAACAGGTGTCCAGACTGTTGCTGCCCTTCCCCCAAACAGGCAAACGCCAACACCACCCCTCCCATATGGTTACCGTGTCCTAGATAGATCATTAACAAACTGCGTGGACAGCTTGTATTCTTTGACACAAGTGTTCATCTCCACAAATACCCATGTGGCTCCGCATGTCAAACATGGATCTAGTCGCCAAGCTGTGAGATATCAGCGACCTCTTCAGCAGATGTTGGTTATGCATATGTTTTTGCTGTGGCGCTTGCATTTGTGAATGAGGGAGTAAAGCCAAGTTCTGATGGACATGGCCACATGGCAAGGACGCACAAGGTGAAATAGTTGCTCCTGAGAAGCCACATGGTGAAGGCTTTTTTTGCATTACTGCTTACTTAGTCTGTTGCGTTGGGTTGCTATTTATACTTTTCCAGACCTGCAGCTGTGGGTGTTGATTGTGGATCTAGTTAAAAATAAGCCGTTACCATCAGGGAAGCACTGTATTTTATTTTTAATGTGTGTGTAGCTTCCTGTGTGCACATTTACATGTAAAGGGAAACCTTCAAAGTTGAATGCAATCCATCACGTGAAGCTGTTCAACTCATTTGTTTGGATTCCAAACATAATTTGACATTGAGATCAATGAATTTGTGACAACTAATACTCATTCAACTCGTGTGCGTCATAAACCCTTTATAGGCAATGTCTGTGTTTTATGCAATGTGCTTACAGGTCAAAATGTGAGAAAGCTACTAGATAGCTGTTAGCGAACGCTACAACAGTTTTTATGAGAAAAAATATTTTAACACACAATAATAGTAATCGTCATTACACTCTCATTAGCACAATATATTAAAGCTCATCAACTACATTTATCCATATTAGAAATACTCTTTTAAGTCAAGTCAACTGTATTTATAGAGCACTTTGAAACAGCCATCAAAGTGTCCATGAGAGAGGAGAGGTTTAAAAGTACTCAGTATACAGTGCTGAGTTCAAGCTGCATTATTATCAACTCGTAGCCTAACTTCTTATTAAATCAAACCCCGGGAGGGTGAGAAATTACCCACAATGTTTAGTACTATTTTAACGTAGTTAAAGATCAAACGGAAATTAATCATTCTAATATGAATGTGTTCTCTGAAACTAAGTTTGCTTACTCATGACTACTGTTTACAGGTGCTTGCCCAAAAGAGTGGGCACATATTGCCACATCAAGATGAGCCACACTGATAATGGACATCTCCCTCAAAAAACAACATAGTATTAGTTTGGGGGGGAGGTGTATTTATGCAACCAGGCTATTGTATTTTTTTTTCCTCCTTAAAAGACAAGAGTTTGTCTTTCAATTGAGTATATATATATATATATACATACACTCAGCTTTACGGTGTAGCGTTTCCTTGTATACTGCTTGCCTTGCGGTTTTACTCGGTGTGAAACTGACCCTCTGCATTACAACAGGCTTTCCTCATCTCCTATTACAGTACGCTAGTTCCCCTTTCTTATAAGAGTGCCATGTTTTGCTCAGCCTTTTAGATACGGTGTATGTAATTGCAACAACATTAGTTTAAAAAAAAAAGGAATACTTTTAAGGTTTTTCTTTTTTTTTTATTAATCACCTGGAAAAACAATTTAAAAACATTGTAGTTATTGATTAAAGTAAAGGAAATAATTGTCACAATAATAAACAAAATTAGAAAATCATGGAATAATTACGATATTATCAAAATGACTCGTTTTTATTCTTTCAACACATACACGGGGGGTCTAGGGCTAAATCTGCTTGCTTTATTTGCAACCTCCTTGGTCCTTGCATTTCTGTTTGCATGTTAGCTCCTCCAGTTAGAAATGCCATTGAAGGAGCTCAACCAGTGAGCAAGGAAGGACCAAGGATTTGAGAAATGGCATTTTCATCATTGACGTGTTATCCCAAGTTGATCTTTTCTGTCTCTGAAATATTACACAACACATGTACGCTTCATGTTTCAAGTGGAACTGAAGTCAAACATGATCAACACCGTTACTCTGCACAAGCACGGAGTCAGTCCCGAGTGGGCATTTCTTGCCTCAGGGCCCCAAGATCTCCTGCACCCATCACTCATGAGACGTTTGTAAAGATTTGAAAATGTTTGTGGTAAACGAATAAAAATGAATTATACTGTTTTCATTTAATATGTTTATATTATTTGCAATGCCAAAACAGTTTGCAATCTCAAAACTTTGGCGTCATTTTTATTTTCTTGATGATTGCTCAATGCATTTGAGATGCTTTCATCCTAATTACAGACCTGGTAAGTGGTCACTATGAACCAGTTTAATTTAAGGTAATTTTAGGTTTAATCTGGCCCAAATAAAACACTCTGCGGAATGGACAAAAATCCATCCATTTTCTGATCCGTTTATCCTCACAAGGGTCACACGGCCTGCTGGAGCCCATCTGAGTTGTCTTCGGGCAGTAGGCGGGTAACATTAATCAAGAAATGACAAAAAACAAAGGCTGAAGCGTCATATTTAATTGACATCCTGTTCTGCTTCCAATCCAGCCGGCAACTGTCTGTTTTTATCTGTCACTGTTGTGGATTTTAAAAGAGGTTCGTGCCCTTGATGTGAGCTTCGTGGCGCCGCCTTGATGCTTTCTTCCCAATGTGCATGTAAGAAAGTTGAGACCCTTGATAATATGGCTAAAATGTATTACTTCAACAAACTTTCTTGACGCAAATTGCTACTTTGCTAAGAGAAAGGGTTTTGGTAAAATTTTGTAGCGATTTATGTCGCCATTGGAAGAACACACAAATGCAAATGGGGAAAAAATGGAAATGACCACATGGGAAAAATTGTTGGTACTCCTCTGTTAATGAAAAATCAATAAATCCAGACATCCATTTTCTAATTTGCTTATCCTCACGAGGGTCACGGTGTGTTGGAGCCCAGCTGACTTTGGGCAATAGGGGAACTGGTTGCCAGCCAATCGTAGGGCACACGGAGACGAACAACCATTTGCACTCACACTCAACACCTAGGGACAATTTTGAGTATTCAATCAGTCTGTCATGCACGTTTTTGGAATGTGGGAGGAAATTGGGAGTACCTCGAGAAAACCCACCCAGGCACGGGGAGAACATGCGAACTCCACGCAAGTAGGCCGGAGCTAGAATCGAACATTGCGCCTCTGCACTGTGAGGTTGACGTGTTAGTCACTGGACCACCGGGCCGCCAGTGACACCAGTATTACAAAATCAAATATTAAAGATCCACAGGACTGTATGTAGCCAACCTCCCCCGGCTGGATGTGGCTGTTGGAGCAAAATTGATGACAAATTAAAGGTGAATACAAGTGGTAATAAAGTACAGAACAGCCTCCAAAGAAACGAAAGGTTTAATTCTAAGTTGATGATTATTTGCTAAAACCAATAGGGTCAGTTTGAACAATAAATATCTTGTATTTGTCATGTATTCCGTTAAATATAGATTGGACATGTTTTGCAAGTCACCGTATTCTGTTTTTATTCACGTTTAACACAATGCCCCGACTTCACTGGAATTGGGTTTTGTACATCAGTGTCAGGTTGCACCATCTCTTCCTGTTTGAGCCAAAGTGGACATTATAAGAAATGCCCTAGAAGGAAGCCATTGTTGAAAATAAATCCTATATAAATGATAAAGCAATCAAATTGCCAACCTGCATGTTGACAAGCCACAAATCATCTGGGACAATGTCCTAGGGACACAAAACAAAACTGGAACATTTTGGCAAGACGCACTCAATCTTCACGGGCTCAAAAATGAAGCTGGAACAACTTGGAGCAGGGCTTCCGCTATGTTCCTTGCGGTGATTTGCTGCATCTGGCACAGGTTGTCTTGAATCTGTGCATGGTTCAGTCAAATTTCAAGATTATTAAGGTATTCTAGAGAGAAATACGCTCCATAGCGTGGTCTTGTAATTGACCCAACACACAGCAAAAAAGATTCTGTTGTTATTTACTGTACAGAAACACAATACTGAATTGTGTTCATTACTGGAAAAAATAAATAAATCAAGAAGTGTACCTTCAGTTTTGCCGGTGCGAGACGAGAGTTGCTCAACTTGGCATGACAAATCATGCAGATAGGATGCCGAGTCCCATCACGTTCTGCAATGCATGTGAATCAATGAAGTACATATTCGTCCGACCACTTAATTTTTTTTTACTCAACATAGTTAGCAGGTTCCAGCTCCGGCCTCCCTGTGTGGAGTTTGCATGTTCTCCCCGGGCCTGCGTGGGTTTTCTCCGGGTGCTCTGGTTTCCGCCCACATTCCAAAAAATATGGATGGCAGGCTGATTGAACACTCTAAATTGTCCCTAGGTGTGAGTGTGAGCGTGGATGGTTGTTCGTCTATGTGTGCCCTGCGATTGGCTGGCAACCGATTCAGGGTGTCCCCCGCCTACTGCCCGGAGACAGCTGGGATGGGCTCCAGCTCCCCCCGCGACCCTAGTGAGGATCAAGCGGTACGGAAGATGAATGAATGAATAGTTAGCAGGTATTAAAATATTCTAAAAATATCCCGAAATGTACTATAACTAATTGACATGGTGAGTCGGGTGTGTCTTAACCTCCACGGCAGAGGCTCCGTCGAACCCCTGAAACTGATCCACCGAACCCAGGTTAAGAACCACTGCACTAGGGTGTAGCCTTCCTCTGTCCCTAAGACAGCGTTTTTAAATGTTATTTATTAATTGGTCACAGGCCTTCTTCGCCTTTTTTATTTGTTTTCGCTTTATTTATTTTTTTTCGGAAGTGATTCTTTCCCAAAGTTGACTGATGGACTTAATGGGTTGACTGATTTTTGTTCGCTTCTCTCTTTTCAGGTATGGCCTCACAAGTCTTGATTCAGCCATCACACACGCACTCTGCTCAAAAAAGTGCCTTAGGAACCAATAACAGCAAACATACAGGGGAAGCCCACAGCAGTAATAACACCACCAGAGCCTTTCCCATACCGCCCCCACCTAAAACGTACGTGATTGGAGTAAACTACGGAATTGCTTACCCCAACAACGTATTCCCATCAACAGTTGATGACTTTGAGAGACTGCACTGGGCAACAGCAATTGAAGAAATTGAGGAGAGGAGACCTCGTCCGTTGGGATTGCGCACTGTGGAGAGGAGAGGAAAAGCCATCGCTGAGATCAAAGATCAGAGGTCTCATTGTCAGAACAAAGGACCACCGGAAAGGAGACGATCGGAAGAGGAAAGGGGCACAAACAAAGAAGGTTGGGGACATGTAAACCTTGACTCAGGTGTGACGCAGCGATGCAAACAGAAGAGAGGTGAAGTTGTAGAACTACGGCAGGATTACAACGGTGTTGGAACCATGCAGATAGTGGAGGAGGTATCTGATCTACCTTCCCTGCCTGCTTGTAGTACAATGTTGCAAGCAGGGAATCATGACGTCCCTAAAGTAGGCACGGTTGGGGAATCCGCTGGCATTGGTAATGAATCGAACGGGACAAAAATCAGGTCTAACGTCACTACTGAGGCGATGCCTACCACAAACAGATCGGGAACAGGGGACGGTGACTATCAATTAGTTCAGCATGAGGTTCTCTGCTCATCGAAACACAGCTACGAGGTGTTGGAGTTCCTTGGACGTGGCACCTTTGGTCAGGTGGTGAAGTGCTGGAAGAGGGGAACAAATGAAGTGGTGGCTGTCAAAATACTGAAAAACCACCCATCGTATGCACGCCAGGGACAAATTGAGGTGAGAATTCATCGCGTATTGCAATGTTCATTCATTCATTCATCTTCCGTACCGCTTGATCCTCACTAGGGTCGCGGGGGGGGGTGCTGGAGCCTATCCCAGCTGTCTTCGGGCAGTAGGCGGGGGACACCCTGAATCAGTTGCCAGCCAATCGCAGGGCACACATAGACGAACAACCATCCGCGCTCACACTCACACCTTGGGACAATTTAGAGTGTTCAATCAGCCTGTGTTTTGAAACACTTCTGATACTCAATTTGAATGAATATCAAGTTTTATAAAGGATCGTCGGAGATAGGCACTCAGAAATAACGACAAGACACTTCTGGCTACCAACAATAGGCACTTTATTGGTCCCACACAGAAATGATAACACAGTTCAAACAAGTTGTATGAAGCTAAAGAACTCTTACCGTGTGCCAGTAGGGTGGAGAGCCAACACCCTCAGCAGAGTGAGCTTCAATACGAGCTAGGCGTTCGTACGGTAACCCATAGCGGACTCTGCTGAGGAGCATCGCTCCCCTCCTTTTATAATCAAGTGGCATTGATCTCAATCAAGTTTTGACAATTCAAACAAAGCAGACTATGAAGTCGTCAAGGCAGGCTAAATAGTTTATCTCTGAAGTATTCAAAGCAGGCTCCAGAGTCCATCTCTAAAATTGCTTAGGCAAGCAAGTCACCAAGTCATGCAATCATCTCAAAGCAGTTTTTTTTCACTGAGAAGAAATACATTGATTAAAGAAAACATCACAAAATATCTTAATATACCAGCCTGCCATGCATATGTTTTTGGAATGTGGGAGGAAACCGGAGCACCCGGAGAAAACCCACGCAGGCCCGGGGAGAACATGCAAACTTCACACAGGGAGGCCGGAGCTGGAATCGAACCCGGTACCTCTGCACTGTGAAGCCGTCGTGCTAACCACTGGACTACCGGGCCGCCCTATTGCATTGTTATTTGGTTTATTATTTTAAGAGACGCGCGTGTCGTATGCGTTTTCAAATCTCTTCATATGCCATCGTGTTAACAGGTGGAGATCCTTGCTCGGTTGAGCAGTGAGAACGCAGATGAACACAACGTGGTGCGCGCTCTGGAGTGCTTTCAGCACCGGAGTCATACCTGTCTGGTGTTTGAGATGCTGGAACAAAACCTCTACGACTTCCTGAAGCAGAACAAGTTCAGCCCTCTGCCTCTCAAAATAATCAGGCCAATACTTCTGCAGGTAATGCTGACACTGTGAACTTTGACGCACAAGGCTAGTTGAAAAGAATCCTCACTATTAATCACAGCCTGTAATTCAAACTACAATTTGGTGTGTTGTTTTTTTTAGGTAGCAACAGCGTTAAAGAAACTGAAATCCTTGGGTTTGATTCATGCCGACCTGAAGCCCGAGAACATCATGCTGATAGACCCGTCCAGGCAGCCATACAGAGTTAAGGTTATCGACTTTGGCTCCGCCAGCCATGTCTCAAAGGCCGTCTGCTCGACCTACCTGCAGTCCAGATACTACAGGTGAGGCGCTCTGCACTTTGAGTCAAAGCTGTACATTTAACATCAGGTGTTAATGACATCGAGGGTATGGCACGGCGTTGAAAAATAGAGTTGATAGCCTTCCTTATTGTCTGGAACAGATCTCCCATCTGACCAGCACCAAAGCAACTCCAGACCCACAGATGGCGTCTTACAAATCTCAAACACCTCAACCTTTTGATTCGTCCATCCATAACACCTCGTCCTCGATCCAATGTCTGTATTTTTTTTTTTTTTTTTTGCCCAAATTAATCTTTCTCTTTTCTTGGTCAGTCTCGGATATGACCTTTTCTTTGCCCTCAAGGCCAGCATCCCGGCGTCGTCTCTTCAGTTTAGATGTTGACACTTGAGTTTTGTGGGTACCATTTAATGAAGCGGTCAATGAAGGACCTGTGAGACATGTATTTCTCAAACTAGAGAATCTAATGAAATTCTTGCTGAGTGGTGCAGCCCGCGGGGCCTCCCCACTTCTCTTTCTACTCTGGTTAGAGCCATTTTTGTGCTGTTCTCTTAACTCAGTCACTCCCAAAGACATATTTATACATCTTTTCACACTTCACGCATTCAACACCTGATACTTATTTTTTTTCACATTTTTTTCAAGACTTAAAAACGTCAAAGATGTTAAAGACGTAAAAAAAAAAGGGAGGGTGGGCTGTCTGCAACTAGCAGATACTGAATGAGTTTTAAGGAAGTAGAAGTAATCTTTAGTTTCTTGACAACATCTCGCATAGCTTTCATTTCTAAGAACAACAATAGGCTGTTGAGTCTCACATGAAAGTTCTTGTTTTCTGGCCATAGACCCCACAAATGTGATGCTCCAGATGGTCAAACTGCTCAAAGGAAGGTAGTTTTATAGCTTTTCTAAGGATCTAAACTCGTTTTGGTCATGTTAACATGAGTACACAAGGGTTTTCTCAAAGCCATTAGCCTTGTGACGCAATTAGCAAACACCTTGTACCTTGAGAACACTGGCGTGGTAGTTGCTGGAAATATGCCTCGATACACTTGCTGTGTGTGCA